>NC_041400.2:165070511-165376622 GCF_900747795.2 Erpetoichthys calabaricus
CAATTAGTCTTATCAATTCTATCATTTCAGCAACTGAAGAAAGTACATTAGTTCAAAAATGCTACAAGCCTGTTTAATTCAGTAACACATGATCTTCTAACCAATATTGTCAGTTTTGGTGGCCACCTTGCTCTTAATGCTCTTCCCTTGATTGTTTCATTTTATAACTATATTGGTGAACCTGCAGAGGTGTCAGCTAAAAGGGCTGGGACCAATGTTCCCTCTAAGCTGAGCGCGTGAGCAATCACTCACACGAATTCAGAGCGTTGCTCATACTTCCCACACGATCGCTCATTCCGACGGCGTCACTCGTACTTCTCGCACGATCGCTCACTCCGACCGTCGGAGTTGGTGCTCATAAATTTTTGGCTTAAACAAAATGTCGCTCATAAACAATGTTTTTTGCTCACTATATGCTACTCCTTAGAGGGAACATTGGCTGGGACATGTTGTATCTTGTCCAGGATGGACGTGTAGTCAAGTGCAGCTGTGGCACAAATTAAATGGGAATGGCTGGAAGCTGCCTCAGGCAAGCATGGTAGCTCATTATGTGAATATACAGCGTGCATACACCAAAAAGCTGAGTTTGTCTGCTTGGGTTGAATAAGAAGCGAGGTGCATGCGAGTGCCGAGAAAATTTCGAAGTGCATGCATGTACTATCTCACCAAGTGCAAGTCGCACTTGTATAAGCTTCTACAAACTCCCGTAGAATTCACACCAACATCTATGGCAGTGGTTCAGCATGAGCAGAGCGGGCTTTTCCATACACACATACACACGTCTTTTGTAGTGAGAACTGAGATTTAATTTGCGCCATCTAGTGGCTGTGGTTAAGTGTAAGCAGCGCAGACTGCTCCATACACACACACACACAGGTCTTTAGTTTATATAGGTCTAATAACCCCAGATCATCCAAATGTGCTAGACTGTCTGACAGATAGCCACTGCAGAATTCTTTTTAGGCAAAGTTGTAATTTTGTTAAATTAAATAAGGAGAAAACTACTTGTTGGCTACAATAAAAAGTGTAAAAAATTCAAAACAATTTGAAAAACTGAAATAAGCAGAAAATCTGAGGAAAAAATGAGAATGTAGTTTTAAATCTTAAAATTAATTTTGTCACCAGAACTGCATTTTTCATTTAAGAAATATAGCACATGTTCATTCCTTTATGTCCTCAGAAGATGCAAAACAACAAAGAAAAAAAAAAGAAGCTGTATATACATGCCTTTGTCGTTACCTGGTTAGATTACTGCAACACACTCCTAACAGGTCAGTGGAAAAAAGTTTTAAATCAATTACAGTTGGTTCAAGCTTCAACTGCAAGAATCCTAATGAAAAAGAAGAAATCTGACCACATTACACCAGTATTAGCATCTTTACACTGGTTGCCTGTGTCTTTCAGAATCAATTCAAAAATACTACTAATTGTTTGTAAGGCTCAAGAATATCTTATATAATATCATATTTGTCCCTTACATTCCCAGTTATAACCTTAGATCCTCATTGTTTTCCTTTGCTCGATATTCCTAAAGTAAAACAAAGGAAGTGGGTGAGACTACTTTTAATTTCAATGCTTCAAAAATATATAATATTCTACCTATAGAGAATATAGAGTCAGGCCAGCATGGCCGAGTTGTTTAAATCATGTCTTAAAATATATTTTTTATGCTGGTTTGTTAAATTTGTGAGTAATGACATTGTCTTTCATTTTCCATTCTTGATATCTGAAGCTTGTGGAAGGAAGAAGAGCACTGATGTCCTGTTCTTGATGACATCTTCACTAGCTGACTCACTCTTATTCTTTTTTATATCTTGAATATATGATAGAACACCCAGTGGGGCCTGGATGAGCTTTTGTTTGCTTGGCCTCAGAGGTTTATTCTTCACCTCTTTTGTTCTTCTCTCCACTGACAATCTGACTCTTAACATAATGAGCTTATTTGATTGTTTTTCTTTGTTTCCACTTACTACCTGCTGTAAAGCACCTTTAATTATTTTTTGTTTTGGAAGGTGCTATACAAATCAATGTTGTTGTTGTTGGTGGTGCTGGTGAAGTCTTCAATGAAACCCTTAAGTTGATACCTCTTTCCACCTTTACCTTTGAGACCAGAAAACTGTAAAAATAATACACCAATATTAAAAGAGTTTATGCTGTTTAATAAAATAAACATAAATGAATAATTGCAGATCATGTCCCATGCAGGGCTTTCCTTTCTAAGATGGTGTAATAGTTCTTTTGAAATGGACAATTTTTTTTTATGTCTAATAACCCAAAACTAATATATATTTTTGCATACGTAATACTTCCTTATTTCTAATTCTAATTTTAACTAATGGTTGTAATAAGTTTTATACTTATTGTTTAATCATAGTATTGTTTTTTATATAATCAGTCAATTACTTAAGAGCATAAAACTTGAGTAATAAAACCGCACAATTCAAAGGTTCAGCACTTAAAGAGAAATTGTTTTTTGTAGTTTTGACTGATATCCTTAACCTCATGTTCAGCTCATTGGCTACTTTTTCAAGTCTTCACATTCCAATCTCAGTTTTTTGATGTTGGAGTTCCTCAAGTCCATTTCTGACCCAATTTGCTTCTTAAGCTAAAATTTCACAAGTGGGTCAGGGTAGTCGGTTTTCTTGACACTAGTTTGTCATTCAAGACCGATGCCTGCCTTGCATATAACACTGCCATGATAGACACTGACATCTAGGATAGTCAATGGGGAAAATGACTTCAAAAAAATGATCTGCATGAGTAAAGCAAGATGTCTCCTTAAAGAATTAGGTTAGGTATATTTGTGCTATGTCCAATGAAATGTACTGGGGAAGCTAACTGGGGAAATGAAAGGTTTAATTGAGCAACTGAGAGTTTATTTAAGAATGCAGTTTTCTAAGAGGGTTAACAACCATTGCTTAGTTGGTAATATTATCTTCCACATAAAGTGGTCTAAGACAAAACCTAACAGATAAATATCAGCAAATCAATTACACTACCTGAATATCAAAGCAATCTAAATCAGAAAATGTACCATAAAAATGTAGTAAAGGTTTTTAAAACTACTGGAAAGGAACATTACTACTGTTGTAGAAAATAGCAGATGACAGCATTTCAAGTTCTGTGTTGGCATTTAGCCAAACAAATAGAGTAAAAATCACTCTAGGGAAAATTAACCTGGGCAAATGGGACTTTTGAAAGGGAAGTTAAAGTGGGAGAGCAACTGACTGACAATTAGGCTCTGGCAATTTAAACCTGGCAAATCTCTTTCTACATCCGTTTGAATTTCCTGAGATGCCTCCTCTAACCCCATTACCACCTTTGTAGCAGCAGAAGCCCCAGAGGCATGCAGGGGGTTCAATTGTCCTGGCAGCTGACCAGACTTTAAGGCCAAGAAGAATTTCCATTAAAGAAATCAAATATTTCAACACTTCTACATTCAGCTTCCCACTAATCAATACTAGATTGCCTAGATTTACTTAAGTGAAGAAAAAACATGAAAACTGACTCTGCAGGCGGTTTTCTCACTAGCATAGTTATACATTTGGATGATGTACTTATACTTTTCATTTTTGGCACATTTGTAGCACCAGATGGTTAAGCAAGCTAGAGGCAGAAATTGAACCGTTAGCCTTGTCCATTGCCTTAGTCATTTCATCACATTGACATGACTTAGAGGCCCTACCCCTTTGTATTCTTTTGTTAATTAATGTAGTATTTAATGAAGTATCTTTCATGTCATTATAATTTGATGCTAGGTGAGCAATCAAGATCAAAGCTGCCAACGTTTCTTCCATATTAGTGCTCATTAGTTTTGTTTTTCTTGGAAAATATTACTTTTGCTTTGTGTGTTGACCATGTCATAGTTCTCACTATAAAAACTGAGTGATTAGATGTATTGTATTTCTGCACCATCTAAAAGGTACTTCACAGAAGCTTGTACTTCCACGATCCAAAAGAAAATGTCACATTAGTTGAATGCATAGCATACAAATAATTTTGTAGCATTTAAAGAGGTAGTCAGCTGTGGCTTTTTAGTTTGTTCTTCTATGTCATGGTAGTTGTTCACGGTATGTTTTGAAAACATTTTCTGATGAAATGGCCATTTATCTAAAATAGTCTGAGGCAGGCTGAAAGTAACAGTCTTCTGTTTTCTTGTAAGAGACCATTCTTCTTTTTCCAGGAAAGAGTCCTTAGGCAATTCATGTTAGGAAAATAATGCAGGATGCAAGTAATTAGTGTCTTTCACTACAAGGTCTGCAAACTCTCTTTGCTGGGACTTTTTACTTGCCAATGTACGGTACGTTCCGTTAGAGAGTAACAATCACCACAAGCTGGATAAATGGGAAAGAAGTGCAGAACTTTGTTACATTTTTTTGATAAAATACAACATACTCCTTATAAGTTTGTTACAAAGGGCTACATAGTTACATATGCAATGAACATCCATCCATCCATTTTCCAACCCGCTGAATCCGAACACAGGGTCACGGGGGTCTGCTGGAGCCAATCCCAGCCAACACAGGGCAAAAGGCAGGAACCAATCCTGGGCAGGGTGCCAACCCACTGCAGGACACACACACAAACACACCCACACACCAAGCACACACTAGGGCCAATTTAGAATCGCCAGTCCACCTAACCTGCATGTCTTTGGACTGTGGGAGGAAACCGGAGCGCCCGGAGGAATCCCACGCAGACATGGGGAGAACATGCAAACTCCACGCAGGAAGGACCCGGGAAGCAAACCCAGGTCTCCTAACTGTGAGGCAGCAGCGCTACCACTGCGCCACCGCCTGCAATGAACAAGGATAATAAATAATAATAAAAAAAACACACAAACAAGTAAGAAAATGTACACATGTGTTTGTTATAACATCCCAGCGAGTTAGGGGATTGAAAGTTGGAGCATTTCTACATTTTTTAGTCACTTTATTACATATATTTTTGTAACAGTGAGTCATTCAAAAATAACAGTGATAATAGAATTTAATTACATGTACTAGTAAATGTACATAAAATATTTGTATTTTGAAATGACTTTCATAGACTGCAAATTCAAACTCAAGTGGTGAAAAGATCCATGTGTGTTGCTGGAGATGAAGGGTCTGTAGCCAATTGCAGTTAAATTTCTCAAACATAACATTTTTTAAACAAGTACCCAATTAAGATTTAAAATTTGTGCTGGCTCAAGCAAAGATGGTTAACTTCATCTGATGATGAATTATTATGACGTGTTACCAATAAATGAGAAATACTGAATCATAATCTTTAGATAATGCAGCCAAGAGACTGTTTTTAGTATAGCAGAAATAATGAGTATATGTTTCGTCATTGTAACATAAAATGTCACAGACCCAAGTTGCTTTTATTTTTTTTTTACTTTTACGGACATGGTCATGAAACATCGGACCTAGCTCACGTTTTGTTCCGAACTCTCCATTTGTGGTGATCATTTTTGTAACCTTGTCCTGTAACACTTGTTCCCAAAACCGTCACCCAGACTGATATTTACTCAATGGTGTTGATCTCTTCTGTGAAAACTTAAATATAAATGTAAAGGTTACTTACTCACTTTGATTTGAAAGAGCTGGAGAAGTGAGCAACTACCACTGAGGTTTGTGAAAGACGCTGTGCAGCCACAGAGGTGGATGGTGTGGAGGCAGAAGCCAGATTGTTAGCACATAATGAGATTTACTCCTGTATTCTGATACAGTAACGATACTTGTACGATGATGAATAAAGGAATCAGTCATTACTACCATATTGAAAAAATAAAGAATCTCATTATTAGTGAATTGAATAAATAAAATACACATCTAACACCATATTTTCTTTATATGTTAGTATTCAGTCACCCAACCCTGCTAACATCTGACCCTGTCCTATTTTGTGTCCTACAGTGTGCTGTACTTCCTTCAGTAGTGCCTGGCCAACAACTTTTTTTTTTTTTTTTTTTTAAATATACCAATTGAAGTAATCACTTACAAATTATTTTACTGGGTCAATATTACTTTGAATGTTAAATTGCACAGAATTTTTTTTTTTTTTTTTTTTTTTAAAAGTTTCAACAAAATTGGTACAGCAGTAGCCAAGTTGTTCAATGCAGACAGACACACAGGGATATTGCTGTGGGTGTTTCTTGCATTGTAAAAATATGATAACTATTACATTTATTTTAATTTAAGAATGACTGCTTTAAACAAAGTAATGGGAAAACAGACAAAGGAGACAAAAGCCAAAACAAAATTCCTTCAGAATAATACAACAAAAAAATGTCATGAAGAGAGCTTCGAGCAGTTCTACAAAATAGATCAGGAAAAACTGAGGTATTGTTTAAAACATTAATGATAATTAAGAGTAGATATACACTGAGATGCTCCTTAAAAAATTGTAGAAGAATACACACAAATACACAACCACTTTGATTTTTCAGCAGTTTCTTAATCTGGTAATGCTTGGCAAATTAGATAATTGTCAGCATGTCACAAACCTGTTAAAGTAAATTCAGTGTACTGCTAAAAATGTTTGTGTGTAAACAATGTATAAGTCATCATTTCAGTATACAGAGCATGCAGCTCCCCACACTGTATGTATTATAGTGTGTTTCAGTACATATTATGGATTTTACTACACAGCGTGCGACTCACTACTCTATATAAGTATTTCATAATAGATGGTATGTATTTTAGAACAGATCAAGTCCTAAAGATAAAACATGAAACACTCTCCTTCTTTAAAACCTCAACTACTATTGAAAGAGGACACACCACACAGTAGATGCAATCCAAAAACTTTGTGGTGAAACAAACAAAGACAGTAAACAACAGGAAAATGTCTGCTATATGAAATGACTAGCACTAAATACAGTAAATAAAAAACTGCATCAAAGTAATTGAAGTACTTGCATAGCATCACCAACAGTGAAATCTCTCGCTTGCTTGTTGAATATTTGGAAGGCAATAATTGGATGAAAGTTTACATATAGAGGCTTTTACTAAATGGTACATGGTATTTACATCAGTGGACAGGAAAATATGTCATGTTTTAATAAATTATAAATTTCACACATGGACAGGTATGGCAGTCTGAACTGATAATCTTTCTACACCAGTGGTTATAAAAATTGTAAAATTTAAATTAGAGTCTAAAAGTTACTTGTGAAATATATTTTTCTGCTTCTCTCTTAGCCTCAAAGAGAAATGTGGTCTTGTTCTGCATTGTACACATTTAGTGACAAAAGTTTGTTTTTTTTCCGTCTGGTAAAAGCTATAAGACACCAAGGGCTCAATGGTCTTTGAAAAAGACAATGCATACAGTTCAGTAAAGGTGTGTGTGTGTGTGTTATGTTATAGATACTTTGATACTTCCAGACACCTGGGAATCTGTGCCCCCTGATTTTTTATATGAAATCTACAAACTGCAGTATAATTTTTTTCCAACAAGTAGAGTTAATGAATAAACAATCTTTATAATAAACACGGATTAGAATGGACAATGGTGTTGTCTGGAACCAGTGAAAAGACAGCAGCAATGTATTGGTCTGTACACTGTTTATCATGGAAAATGCAGTTTTTCAATTTAGTCTGGCTTTAAAAAAAATTGTGTATAAAATTTCCCTGTAAGTAAACTTGAAAGATGACCATTAGTATATTACTTTCTGGTCCTCCTCTGTTTCCTAAGCATGATCATCTTTGTTGTATAACACTGAAAATAAGTCATTGCAACATCTTTGTTTGCAAAGTTAGACAGAATCACTCAAATTGAGACCTCTTAATCCAAGAGAAACAAGCAGCACTCTTAGCTTAGCTGAGAAAATGCCAAGCTTTTTTATCAAAAAAATTAAAAGAACTGCAGGAGGATTCACACACTATGACAATTACATAACTTGATCAATTAAAACTGATAACTTCAAAAGTTTGCCAAAGTAGTTAAAACAAAAGTGTATCTTAAGTAATGTAAAATATTTTTTACCCTTTTCACAGACTATCTGCCCAAACTGAAATAAATTAAGATTTACTTTTTCACACATTTCATGAAAGAGATAATGAAGTTTTAAAATGTGCTGACTGAGAAAATGGCAGCCAATTCAAAAACAAAGAGTGAAGAGCAGAAGAAAGAACATACTCAGGGGCAAAGCAAATGTCAAAAATAAAGGTCAAACATATAACATTAGAGACAAATAGTAAACCAAACATCAGAATAAAAAAACAAATAAAAAATTTGCTTATTTGTTTAAATCACACATACATAGCAAGTTGCTCATTTCAGTACCTTCTCAGATACTGGAGACTGCTTTGGGGTGACCTTTATACTGGCTCATCAATGACATCACAAACAGTGTGGTTGCAATGCATCATGGGACAATTCCCATGGAGACAGGCAAACAAAAGCCACAAAATGGTGGCACCCATAGTCAAACAAAATGGCGTTCGTAAAGATGATTAAAAATAATCAACTTTTAAAAGGAAGCAGATGATTAAAATTATTTTTGAAGAATTAGACTCCATGGATGTTAAAACCCCTAAAACAACACCAAAATTATTTTTCTAGCTTCAAGCAAGGCCAAAATAATTAATAACAGTAACATATATGTTATATACGTGTGTATTTCTGTATCCATTCAATGATGTTTCAGCCTTATGCTTTTGTTTACATATAGCCTATTTTTCATAACATATTTAATTATTATGAAGGACTTTGAGCTTAAAAGTGGAAGTCTTTTAAATAACTATTAAACTTTATCATCTTAAATATATGTATTTAGGACATTAAAAAACTTAGACAAGAATAAGCTATAAAACCCAACAATGTTTGCCAGTCTTATCCACTTACAGTAATTCCTCCAAAATAACATCAAGTCTTGTTTTGAAAGTCCCTAAAGTCCTACTGTTTACCACACTGCTTGGTAAATTATTCCATGTGTCTGTTGTTCCCTGTGTGAAAAAAAAACTTCCTAATATGCATAATTTGTGCATAATTTACCCTTAACAAGTTTCCAACTGTGACCTCATGTTCTTATTGAACTCATTCTAATATAACAGTCTTGATTCACTGCACTAATTTCTTGCATAATTTTCAACCCTTACATACTGTTTGGGTCAAATTTGACCTGTTTTGACATATGACATCAATAAAAAATACCCTAAATGTAATTTTTTTACCCTGAAATTGTGACTCAAAATACCTAAAACTGAAAATATTTTAAAATTTTATACTGTTGCACAGGTGTTACAAATTTTTGTACATTGAGGCTGTTCCAGATCAAAGTAAATTTGACTCGTATCTATTGAGATGGATTTCAGATCCACCTTTGTGGTTCAAATCAAGGACATTTTTGGTTTTAGGAATTCTTGAAACTGTGAAACTGTACATGCAATGTCTGTATGTATTTTTTATTGGACAGTAGTGACAGAGTTCAAGGAGGACCTTGACATTTTTATGAGATCTGTCTGTGTTCCCACCACATTTTCCCCTTGTTCCTACAGAAAAAGTCACCTGTTGCTCTTTGAAGGATCATGGCGGAACCCTGAAACAGTGAAACAGAATTTTTTTGTGAATTTCCCCTTGGGATTAATAAAGTATCTATCTATCTATCTAGAAAAACAGAATAGGAGTGATAATATATGGTGCACATAAGGAAGAGAGGTTATACAGGGCTCAGAGGGTGCCTTGACACAGACATGAGATCTGCAGCTGTAAGTACAAGGACCTGCAATGTAACAGAATCATCTGAAAATATACAAATTAGAATCCATTTATTCCAAGCTAACTGAGAGTGTTGGGCGGAGACTAGGGATCTGTGCCAGGAATTAGAAAGTTGACGGTTCCAATCCCATAAACACCAGAAGAGACTCTACTCTTTTGGGCTCCTGATCAAGACCTTGAACCTGCAATTGCTCCGTCCTGGGTATGACATTAATCTGTATCCAGCCCTGCAAGCAGGTCCTCCAATGATCTTCTTACTGTGAGGCAGTAGTATTACCACTGCGCCACCTGTGTACCATATCAGTGGTGCTCAGATATGACAATTGTGATACAAGAACTGTGGGGCATGTCACTGACAAACTGGAAGCAATCAGGGATGTCTGGTCAGTGGATGGAATGGATGCCTCTTATGTACAACCCTGGTCCAGAGGTCACAGTAGACGACGGAATGGTTCCATTCAGAGGTAAAAATTGCCTTATATTGTTAGACTAATTCACTTCAATCATGTCTCCTTGTAATATTATTTTATTTAAATGCTAAAAGGCACAGCTCTTTTAATTTTTCCTCATAATACATCACCTTTAGTCCTGGATTCAGCCTAGTTACCCTTCTCTGGACTTTTTCTAGCACTTCTTTGTCTTTTTTAATAGCATGGAGACCAAAACTGCACACAGTACTCCACCTGAGGCCTCACATGTGCGTTATAAAGCTTACCATAACCTGCTTTGACTTGTACTTTACACATCGTGCTTTATAACCTACATTCTGTTGGCCTTCTAAATGGCTTCAGAACACTGTATGGAAATTAATAGTGATGAGTACTCTACAACCGCTAAATTCTTCTCATACGATGTATTTTAATTTCAGACCTCTCATTGAGTATTCAAATCTAACATTTTTACTTCCTATGTGTAATACTTTATATTTATTTACATTAAATTTCATCTGCCACAAATCTTCCCAAGCTTGTATGCTGTCCAAGTTCCTCTGTAAAGAATCCCCCTAGTTTGGTATCATCTGCAAACTTAACCACCTTGTTATTTATATTCCTATCTAAATCATTTATAGTCCTTTGGAATTTCTCTGTTGCGCAGTGGCTTCCTAACAATATGTGTCAAGGGTTTATATCTATTTATATCTATTTTCACCAACTCTCATTAAGAACTTGAGGATAAATATTACCTTGTCCTGTTGATTTGTTTTATGTCAGCCTATTTAATCTAGACAGTACTTCTCTCTTTACAATTTCCAAATCACTCAGCAACTCCTTAGCAGTCCCTGTTACTACTGGGAGGCTATCCACTTCATCACATGTGAAAACCTACAAGTTTAGAGCATCTGCAATTTCACTATGTGTATATTTTAAATCCCCTTTATTATTCCTGATACACTTTACCTCCTCCTTGACTGTTCTTTTTCTAATAAAATACTGAAAGGATCTCTTTCACCTTATCTGCAATATTCCTCTCCAACTACCTTTTAGCATCCCTAGTATCCTTCTTAATAATTGCCCTCATATTCCCTATGTTTAGCATTAGAGTTATTAGTCTTGTACACCTTATATATTTTTTCCTTTGCAGCTTCTTTTTTATCTCCTTACTTACACACTGTGGAGTTTTTAAAAATTTCCCACTGAATCCAATTTTTGGGATGTACCCATCTTGCATCATGTGTAAAACAGTTTTATACCTGTTCCACTGCTCCTTGACTGCCTCCACACATAGAAGCTTATCCCAGTTTATTCCTATTTGACTTTGCCGTGTTTTTTCAAAATTTGTCCTACCAAAGTTAAACTTGACAATCTTAGTCTTTGCATCCACGCTCTTCCAAAACACTGAGAATTGTTTTACTTTATGATCTCTTGCCCCTAGAGGTTCAATCCCCACTACACCTTCAATTCTATCCTAATTATTGCAAAATCTAGACAGGCTTTCCTCCACACTGATTACATCTATACACTCCTACTCTTGTACTCCACTATTGGTAAAGTTGGCGTAGTTAATATCCAGGTAGTTAAAGTCCCCCATGACTATAATATAATTAAAAATATGCATATTGAAGGGGGTCTACAGAACACTCCTACACTATTGCCTCTTTCCTTAATGCTTTTCATATGAATCCAGGCAACCTCAATCAGATGTAGTTCATCATCCAACTGAAGAAGACTTGCATTTAAATTTTGTTTTATGTAAATCATATCCATCTATTTAAACACCGATATATGGCAATGATAATTTTTTGTGAACATATTTTTTTAATACAAGCCTGCCAATAATATTTTTTACTTTGTACACATTAGTTTTAATATGTTTGTAGTACCATTGTTATTTTTATTAAGCGTCACATTAATGATCTCTATAAGGTTTTACTAGATTGTGAAAGGTTTGTGTCACTTTCAAAATCATACATTTGATCCACCATGACCTACTGTGAGTAATACTGTGTTAATATTCAAAAAGTAACCATCTCTCCAGTCAATCTTTCTGATCACCACTTAATCAAATTTACTTTGTCCTTCCCTTTGCCAGTAAACGTCCTCACCAATAAAGACCGCCAAACTGCCAGCACACATAACTGAAAAACTTAATTCTAACCAAAATTAGAAAGTTACTAATATGCATATTGAAAATAGGGAAGATAAAAATTTCGGCATGGTGACCAACAGATCAAGGCTAACTGAGTACTCAAGACCTTACTTAGTTACACTAAATTTCTGTTCATGTGGATTTGTTACAGTCTGCATTCATGTCTTTTGATGCTGAAGCTACATGTTTATTGCATGCTTTTGCAAATCTAGATAAAGCTGGTGGTGCACTAATTAAGACTGTTGCTTTCCAACTTCTTGGTATCATGTACAGTGGGAATGAACTGTTGAATTCCATATTTATTTGGAGATTTCTTTAGTTGCTTTAATTTTTATTCATATGTCTTAATGCAACTAAAACAACTTTTTTTATATAGTGCTCTTTACTGAATACAAGCAGCAAGTGTGTGTGTGAACAGTTCTCAGTTAAAATACAAGTATAGGTTTTAATTACTAAATACAGAACTGGTGCACATATACCTGTAAATGCAGATTTGTTATAACAGTTGAAGAGCAATGTAGAAACTGATTAGACATAAATTAAAACCAACAATATATGTCCATTATTTATTTGATAAACTATAGCCAGTTGACAACAAAGGAGATTAAAATGGTAAAAGATAAAGTTAAAAATAAAGTCCTGGAGACCTCTGCCAACTAGCTGCCTACCTGCTTCCTGGTTTTTCTATAGTGAAGTCTGTGCTGGCCATTCCATCTGATGAGGGAATTTTTCCATCCAAAGATTCCAAAACTCTTTTATCCAAGATGACTTTTTCCATGTGCAGGAGAGCAGCCTGGCATTAGAGCAGTGGTACCAAATGCCACATCCAGATACGGAGCAGAGAAACAGAATAGAGGAAGATTAGTAACAGTTTAAAAATATTTTGACACTTTTGTCAAAATGACTAACAAACAGACATGCAATATGCTCAGTTATTCAGCAGCTCTAGTCGGGGTATAATTGACTAAAGTATTAAGTCTTCAGCCTGGATTTAAAAGCTGAGACTAAAGGGGTATGTCTTATATTAGCAGGTAGATCATTTCACAGCTTCAGGGCCCTGTAACTAAAAGCTGAACATTCCAGTGTTATTTATTAATCATTGGAACATTAAGGTGGGCACTAGGACCCTGACTGAAATATAGAAATTGAATAAACTGCCTAATTAGCACAGTTGCCTCACAGCTCCAGAAGAATGGGATTAAATCAAAAGACATCTTTATGTTGAGTTTGTACTTTTTCCAGCATTTGCATGAATGCTTACAATTGCTGACTCTAAACTGGGTCTGTGTTGGTGCATGCTATAGTGGACCATATTACTTCCCCCAGAGTTTGTTTGTTCCTTGCAGCAGATCCTACCAGGGTAGACTCTGGAGCCCCTGGTATTAAACAGACTTAGACACCTGTCTTTACAAACAATGTACCCATTCCAGAGTGTCATTGGTTTTCTGTATACCAGGGTCCTGTGTTTGCCCACTGTTCTGCCTTTCTCTTTTGGTATGCAAGGACATTTGGTGAGGTCAAGAGTATTTTACCAAGTATTCATCTATTTTGGTACTGATTTAAGCACTTAACTGTATATATATATTATTTTTGCATATTATTGTTTTCTTTTTCTCTGTTGTGTTTTTTTAGTTGAGAGGAAACTGGGTTAATTTCATTGGGCTTGTGGCTTTTTCTGTCTTTTAAAAACATGTCTTCTGGGGCACTGCCACCCGTGAGCCAAAGGAGACCCTGCTAAGTTAGTGTACACAAAAACACCATTTGTTGTACATTCTCCTCCAACTGCTCCAGATGAACAAATAACAGTTTAGCTGCAAGCATGCATGGATTAGCTCTGCATGGATTGAAATAAAGAACTTTGCCTTTCTAGTCCTATGCATATTGTGCAGAAAGAAAAGGCTACGAAATCTGTTGCCTTCTGGGACCAATTTTGTGGCCACTAATTGCTACAATGTAGTGTAGTTTGCCTTTCAATGCTGCCCAAGAGCATTTCTGGCAACATTTCATTTTCTAAACCATGAGCCTGGGAGAGGGAAATTGGAATTATTTAGACTGGGAAGACAGGGTGGCTAACTACAAAAATATTTTAGAGTAATTTTGTCAAAACTAATTTTCAGGAGGAGTGAGTTTTTTTTTCTTTCTCCCCAAAGGATCCTAGACTCTGATACTTTTTATACATGTATCTATAAAAATGACATATAAATGTGAATATATATATATATATATATATATATATATATATATATATATATATATATATATATATATATATATATATATATGTCTTCTATTTTATGACATGACCCAGTCTTAACAAATGTAGCACTTACTGAAGCACAGGAAAGTACATGGAAAATTACAGAAAACACTGCAACTCACTTTAAAACACAACATAAAGCTGAACTTAATTTAAAAATGATCATCAAGTAACATACTGGAAGACCACTAAACTAAACAAAATTGAATTGAACTTTAATGTCCAGCAAGATGCTTAATAGAAACTTGTTTGGCTTTACAGTCACAAATACAACCGCAACAAAATGCGAACAGTACAAAAATACAGTAAATGACATCATCAGAACTCTCTGTAAACAGCAAAAAACAATAATATAGTGTACGAAAACACAATACACCCATGAAAAATATGAAAATATATAGATATGCACTGTAAATGTCAGCATAATTTAGGGTGGATTGTGGCATTTGGGGATCTACAACATACCTAGTTGAATCAAAAGGTGTGAATGACCAGAGTGACTGTAGTAAGAAAGAAGTTGTTTAGATGCCGAATGTTTGGTGGGTGACTAGGAATATTTTCTTGAAGGTAACCTAAGTGAGTGTGGTCTTCAATTGTATTACTTGCTTCATGATATGAAACACACTTAGAGTAGGTCCTGAGTAGACTTCTGTTTCAGGACTGCAATCTTTTCTGCTGTCTAAATAGCACACTGCAGATTATGTTTTGGAAGAGCAAACAACCAGCCAAATTAGAGTATTAAAGAAGAGATGATAGTGTCAATTTAAGAAGCAGCAAATGCCATTCCAGCTCATGTGTCAACTTTAATGTACCCTTTTTGGATCATAAAACCTTAAATATATATAGCTGTATAATTTAATTTTATTATTACAAAAAGTCTGCTTTAAATACAATGAACTAATTTTGTAAACCTTTTCTAATATACCTGCACAATGGTGGAGTGCTTGTGAACAAGTTTAGCTGTCAGCATTACTGAAGATACCTGGCGACACATAGTATCTCACCTAAAGCTGCTTCAGGCCTTGTGCTTGATGTTTCGGATTTCTGTAATTGATAAAACATGTTTAAAATATAACTGGATTGATGTATTTTACTTGTTGGCAGAATGATTACGGATCATGCCTCAAGTTTCCTGAGACCTGGGTTCCAATCCTGTGAGTATGTGTTTACATGTTCTCCACATACAGTATATCCATGTTCTTTCTTAGAATATTACTGTTTCCATGTGCATCATAAAGATACAGTATGACTGGTAATTTTATACAGGACCTGTCTGAGTGCTTGTGTGTGCGTATTAGTAAACAAAATGATTGTCTGGCATCCAATTTCAAGACTGTTTACCATCTTACTTCTTATGCTGCTGGCAGACTGCAGGTAAGGAAAAATGAATGGAAGAATCAATTTCTCTTTAACCAGAGACTGCTTCATTCACAGTCTGTGCAGAGTTTAGATAATCTGCTCATGCCCATATGTTACTTGTCTTGGTTATTCAGTATCCTTAAACATTTTGACCATGTGCATGTTAGATATGTGGTGGTGTGAGTATGCGAGTGTGGCCTACAATAGTGTGGCATTCCATCCAGGCTCTGTTCATTCTTTGCCTTCCAACTATCAGAACGTGATCCAGTCTCTCAGCAACCTTCAATGGAAAAAAACAAGTTCAAAACTTGGTTCAGAAAATAGGTATATGGGTGCCTGAAGAAGTTAAAATTTCCTTGAATTTCTGTTACTCTATGCTTAAACATTTTTATGATTAACCTGGGATTGGCTCCAGCAGACCCCCGTGACCCTGTGTTTGGATTTAGCGGGTTGGAAAATGGATGGATGGATGTAAGTCTGATTTGTTGAAATCTGGAAGAAAATGAAAGAGCTGTGACTGACCAGTAAATATAATTTAAAATAATAAGAGTTTAGATGATAAATATAGATGGCAGATAATGAAATTACATCAATTTCTGTAACAATGTAAAAGTTATCATTTTGTTGTACAGAAAACATAAAGATAAGTAATATAATGCAAACTGACACCGTTCTTCTTTTCTTGCAGTTCAGGTTCATTTCAGTGATGCAAATTCACCAGTTCTCATAAAAGCTGACTGTTTACCTTTGCCTCTAAGGGGTCAATTGAATTTCTCTTTCAAATTATGTCATTAAAAATCACTTAAATATGGCAATCATCTTAGTTAATCATTCAATTACTGATCTATGTATCTATCTATCTAATATTGAAGTAATGATTTAGATGCATGAGAACCTTTTGCCAGTGAACTTTTTTTTGTTTGTTTGTTGACTCTCATAACTGTAAATATTTGAATCAGGTGTCAGAGAACTAAAATGGAGTTATGGAAAGAAGAAATGTCCTGTTCTCTAAAGTTTGAAATCCCTGTTTCGTATTCATTTCTGTGTTTCTCTTTTCAGGTCTAGTTGGCATAATGGCAGATAACCTTAACTTCAAGGGACAGATTTTCTCATATGTAGTATTTAAAAAATTTGTATGACAATAACAGTATAAGAAAAAATATGCCAAGTTTAAATTTAAAATGACAGTCTATGGCCATGAGTATGTAGTACAATGAAAGTTATACTTAAACATTTCCTTAAACCACCTACACCTGAACACCAGCAAAACCAAGGAGCTGGTGGTGGATTTTAGGAGGCCCAGGCCCCTCATGGACCCTGTGATCATCAGAGGTGACTGTGTGTAGAGGGTGCAGACCTATAAATACCTGGGAGTGCAGCTGGATGATAAATTGAACTGGACTGCCAATACTGATGCTCTGTGTAAGAAAGGACAGAGCCGACTATACTTCCTTAGAAGGCTGGCGTCCTTCAACATCTGCAATAAGATGCTGCAGATGTTCTATCAGACGGTTGTGGTGAGCGCCCTCTTCTTTGCGGTGGTGTGCTGGGGAGGCAGCATAAAGAAGAGGGACGCCTCACGCCTGGACAAACTGGTGAGGAAAGCAGGCTGTATTGTAGGCACGGAGCTGGACAGTTTGACATCCGTGGCAGAGCGACGGGCGCCGAGCAGGCTCCTGTCAATCATGGAGAATCCACTGCATCCACTGAACAGAATCATCTCCAGACAGAGGAGCAGCTTCAGCGACAGACTGCTGTTACTTTCCTGCTCCACTGACAGACTGAGGAGATTGTTCCTCCCCCACACTATGCGACTCTTCAATTCCACCCGGGGGGGGGGGGGGGGGGGGGGGGGGGGGTAAACATTAACATTATACAAAGTTATTGTCTGTCTGTATGCCTGCATTGTTATCACTCTTTAATTTAATATTGTTTTTTGTCGGTATGCTGCTGCTGGAGTATGTGAATTTCCCCTTGGGATTAATAAAGTATCTATCTATTTCCAACAGAATAATGACAGTACTTATATCAGCAATAGGCGATTAGTACAGTCACAGATATATGTTTATGAATAGTTTTTATTTTTGATTAGATATATTTTATTAATCCATGAGGGGAAATATTTTTTTCACGTTACCTTAAGGGGTCAGAGCACAGGGTCCGCAATTGCACACTGCCCCTGGAGCAATTTACAGATTAAGGGCCTTGCTTATGGGCCAAACGGAGTAGGATCCCTTCTGGCAGTAAAAGGACTTGAACCGGCAACCTTCCAGATGTCATTGCAGATCATTAGCCTGAATTCAATATCATACTTTAAAAGAACTTTTAGAAGGTATAAACTCATTACTGAATGGTTATGCTCTGCACTTGGTAATATTCAAGCTAAGCAGTGGGTTATGTTTAGTAACTCATGCTGTCTAACAGAACCCAAACAACAATGTGAAAATTCACTTCAAATGCATTAACACATTTTCTCATTGCTCTTTTCACTAATTCATGAAGTTGTTATAATGAACTTTACCTTATATTTTGACTGTCATAGCAATGCTAACCACCGTATCACTGTGCCTCCACCCAGTTATATTAATTGTGGCAATAAATACAGTTCACAAATGATGTAAAAATGTTTCTTTGTCACCCACTGGTAAAATGATTATTTGTATCTTCATTGTATTAAAGGTTTATTTTACATAATAGAACCTAATATTAATTGTATTGGTGATAAGGGCTGTGTTTTGTCTAAATTTTAGTGTATAAATTTCTTAAACAATATTCCCCAACATATGTCTACCCATGAATCCATTTATCTCTTTTTTAAAACTCATTTTTCAATAGCAGGGTTTTGGGAAACCAGAGAGTCAACCAGTAATATGGGTGCAAAACCAATCCACTCAAACAAACACTCATAATTTAGAGTCATCTTCAGAGCACAAGGAGAAGCTACAGCTTACAGAGAAAACTCACTGAGAACTGAGAAGAACTTTGGGCTAGAAAACAAACCCGCCCCCCTGATCACTACAGTATATAGTAAAATAATATTGCAAAAAATGCTTTATGTATTTAACACAGGGCTGTTTCTTCTGCTCTGCTTCTCCTTCCTTTAAAAACACATTTTTCATTGCTAGATGGTAGGTTGGCAGATCCAATCTGAGGTCTAAAATATTAAGGTAATTATTGTTTTAATGGATGTCATTATTTGATGATTATGTACTCAAGTTGAAAGGAAAATCGCCTGAAGTAGGACTGGGAAAACTTTTTTAAAAGGCTCCATTTGCTATTAACGCACCTTAGCAAAACCACAAAGCAATACATTAACACCTTCAGCAGGGTATCTAAAAATCTCGCTTCCCCTCACACAACATTTCCTAAAATAAGCCAGTAAGGTTTGTCTATAATTTTTTACAAGGCAAAGAAGGCTTAACCATTGATTTAATTTAGATTTACTAGAAAATTAAAGTCTTTTTCAACCATGTGTTTAATACCTTTACAATTGTAAGACCACAAGCACTGATAATAAGAATTAAACATTTCCAGTCTCAAAGAAAAATGCAATTATGGAACTTGCAAGAGGTTTGCTGATGATGACTCACTTGCTTTTTAGCTCTTTAAAGAGAAGTAATCACCATTTAGGACTATAACTAAGGTTAGGTCAAGATAGTTTCTGCTTTGTCCTGTAAGACAGGGTTCCTCTTCAGATACAGCGTGGCAGACTCCTCTGACTTAACAAGTTCCACTTTTTGCATATACAGTACCTGCTCTGAAATTTTATGCACTTTAGAGGTCAACACATTTTAAACTTAGCTACCATAGGTCTCTAAAATTGAAAATTATGGCTGATTGCCATTGTTGTTTTATTTGTCTTGTCAGACACTTTGGCATCAGGAGTTAAGTTTGACACAGTCACTACCATTGTCTCATCTGTTTCCTTAGAATAAAGGAAGACAAAATGCTGAAGGACCACTGAAGTCACATCTGGTATGTGTGAAGTACCATTCCTTAAGGCCTCAGCGATAAATAACCAGCAGGACAACCAGACGTTTGCATTCACACACAGACCATCTGCTGTGGAGATTGGAGCTCTGCGTCTTTGAGGATTCTTTATTTAAAACGGTAAGAGATGATTGTTTTTTGGCACAGTTGTGCCCCACTTTGTCTTTTGGTCATCACCATTAAATGATGTACTCTGTGGGACCCCCCAATCTCATTTCTTTGGGCTTTATCTCACAGGTGGTGCAGTGGTAGTGCTGCTGCTTTGCAGTAAGGAGACTGTGGAAGATTGTGGGTTCGCTTCTCGGTTCCTTCCTGTGTGGATAGCGCTTTGAGTACTGAGAAAAGCGCTATATAAATGTAATGAATTATTATTATTATTATTATCTTAATTTGAACTCTATATGGGACCCATTTTTGTTACTTTTGATAAACTTTTGATAATACAAATGTTAAAACACATAACATTCTGAGATATACTTATTCCATTGTGGGTGATGGGGATGCTAGAAACGAACCCAAAATCAATAGGCCCAAGGCAAAAACTAACTTTGAACATGGTGCCAGTCCATTACTTAACATTTAAAAATTATACAAAACATTCCAATAGAAAGTTTCCTCTAAGACTTCCAATCAACTGGAATGAATCAGAAAAAAAGTTAACAAACATGTCAATGAGGAATAAAATTGAATGTATTATATAAAGGTCAAAGCTCTGAAAACCAGTTATTAATCATCACCATCAAAGTCTGTAAAATAATGACGTGACCTGGATTTTTTTTCTAAAATGGGTGCTCTTTACTCTTTTGCATTTGCTGCTGTTTAAGGCTGACATTTTAATATTTTCAGCTCACGTACAGAGTGCTGTATGATTTTAATTAAATTGATTGAGGTCTTCAGTGTGAAAATAGATTTTGAGTAGTAATGGAAATAAAAAAAAAGTCTGGCAATCCTACTTTGGTCTATAGTGTGCATGCCTGAAAGCTCCCTTCATAATTAATTTAATGAGTATGAGAAGAAAAAGACCACCCACAGAGCTAGAAGTAGTCAAACACATGAAGATGCACACAGAGATGCATATTTAAGTCAAGGAATACTCGACAGTGGTCGCCATAGTGGAAAATAAGAATTTGTGTAGCTCACTGTCACATGTGATCCAAAGAGGAATGATCTTTAGGTGGAAGGCAGTTTAATACTATTTGGTACCATTTGTTATCTGTTATAAAATTTGGAAATGCATCTTCACAAAAAGAGTTCCACTGGTCTGTGCTGAGTAACTACTTAAGGCTTCAGCTCAGTTAGGGTTTTCAAAGGAATTAGTCATTAATTGTTACTGTTGTGAATGTATACATCCATTGTTTACTTTTGTTTAGTCCAAGAATTACAGTTTCTAATGAGAGATGAGAGAGAGAATGTCTAAGGATACATCTTCACTACTTTGTATTCATTTACAAATATAGACATTGGTCTCCATTTTCACCTTTAGTCCACACTACCCCTTCAGTTTTAACCTACAAAAATTGAGAATTTCCAGAGCAGTATACTTCTGAAAACCTCAGCTCGATGTTGCAATATAAGGGGGTGAAAACACAGATTTTCAAAAATGCAGACTCTATTCACACTCTGATTTATTTGTACTTTTTGCGTAGCCCTTCCATGACTGGATCCTGTTCATTACAATGTATCATTCCCAAGATGATTATCATTCACGTAAGAAAACCATATTCCAACATAGCGGACACAGAGAGTTGCTTTCAGTGGTACTTGTTGTTTTTCTTACTTGTACACATCTGAATAGAATTTTGTACAGTTTGAATGCTGCATAAATGAGCAAAAGACAAACAATTCACTGGTTTCTATAGTTTTACGATCAATCCAGTGGTCAACAGAGTTAGTATCAACTCAAGGATTTTTCTGTTGATACATGCATGTATAGCATAGGTGAACATCTATGTCATATGCATTTTCTGTCATTTTAGTGCGGAAAAACTAACTTTCATCAACAATGTGAAAAGCACATTGATTTATTTGTGAAAATATGTATATTACCTGGTAAAGCACACAAAGCCATTTTAAATGAAAGATACTAACAATACTGCAAGAGAACCTCTCCTAAGAGACTGATGAGGTACATGGGTTAAGTGTGAAACAACTTTGTAAGTTTACATTAGTAAGTACTGAAGTATTCCTTTTGCAAGGTTAGTAATTTAAAAAGTACTTATACTTAACTAATTCTTAAATAAGAGAACCAATGTCCATCTGAACTGAAGATGTTCTTGTTAGCATGGTTCCACCTAATGTAGTAATGTGTTAGTTAAAGGAAGCCTTCTCAGGATCAGATATGAGCAAAAATAAATAAAGCAGCTATACTCTTTAAATAACAATATATTTAATATGGAAAGTTATGGTTGAACAACCTAGAAGATTAATAATTGTTTTGTACCTATATATATATACATGCCGCTTTGCAGTGGCTGTCACTTCACCCTGAGTCCAATCCCCATGTCACTAGGTGGTTTTTGGACCTTCAACCTTATCATTTTAGTGTTATTTATCGTAAAGGTTCCTTGCAGGCCAATGCGGATGCTCTCTCCTTAGCCCACGACTTCTCGGTGCAGGTCGCCCAACACGATGGGTCTGGGCTGGGGGGGGGGGGGTCATATCACACAAGTGCGATTAGAAGGCAGTCAAAAAGCCTAGAGGTGAGTGAAACATCGTGAGATAAAGGGTTGTCACATGGTACTTACCAGAATCTCTTCTATCCACAGGAAAACCGAGGAAAAATAAATACCTCCACTTCCAGGTTCCAAAATGGCTGCCACAACGTCACTTCCGGTCACACGAGATGGCGCCACTTCCTTTCAAAGGACATCACTTCCTGTTTCATCGTCACATCCTGCCAACCATTTCCTATTCCCATAACCCACTTCTGTATATAAACGCCATTTTGTGAGATAAAGTTTGTCAAATGTTACTCTTTTTTGGGACTTTTGATCATTTATTTAGTACTTTGCAGGACAATATATGGAGACGGTCCCCAACACTTCTTTTTGTGAAGGCTTCTTTCTTTTTGTGAAATTATATCACAATATATATAGATATAAACATTCAACATTATAAATATCTATGCACCTAGGGATAGAAATGAAAGATAGCAATTATTTAAAAAAAATATACATTTTGTTAATTTATAGCAATAGGTAATAATTTTAACAGACTGGAGAATGCAAGACTGAAATGGCCTTAAAGTTGATACCACGGGTAAAATGTTATATTGCTAAAGATGTAATTTGGCGGATGTGACGGATAGAGATGCCCTCATCTACAATTGGGTAAGCTCGTCACACATCACTTACTCTGGAATTGATATATTTCCTCATTGGGAAAACAACTACAACAACATCATTGATTTATCCATCCATCTATCCATTATCCAACTTGCTATATCCTAACTACAGGGTCATGGGGGTCTGCTGGAGCCAATCCCAGCCAACACAGGGTGCAAGGCAGGAAACAAACCCCGGGCAGGGCGCCAGCCCACCGCAGAACATTGATTTATATAGCATTTATTCATACAAACAATGTAGCTTTAATAATGAAATAAAAGGAAGTTAATATAAAACATAAATAAGATTAGGCAATAATGTTATACAGTATGTAACAAAGAAAAAGATACAGTTGAATGGCCAGGAGAACAGAAAAAAAACACCCCAGTTAGGTTGGAGGATATAAACAAAATCTGCAGGGGTTCCAAGGCCAAAAGATTGCCCAGCCTCCACTGGGCATTCTACCTTTCATAGATGTTCCAAACAAGTCATTATGGTTTTTAGGCATCATATGGAAGAAACCGAAGATAATGGTGGTCATGTGGGCATCTAGAACACCCACCATTCAATCCACAAACACAGGGGGGAGTATGATACCTTAATCAGATGGTGGTGCAGATCGCCACCACAAAAGAACTGGAAAAGACTGCAAAGAACAGTACAGATTAGTACGAAATTGCAGAGCCCAGCGAAAAATGATAATTCAGTGCCCATATACACTAACAGGGATACAACTAAAATGTAGCTATGAAAAAGCCATTAGCCAGTATTGGTCTGTCAAATTAGTCAATACAGTATTAGCCTGGTGAATGTTTGTTGCAAAGTATTCCAAATTTAGGTGCATAACAGCAAAAAGCCATCTCACCACTTCTTTTCAGGTTGGCCCTGGAAATTATAAGCAGACCTTCATTTGAAGATCTGAGGTTACGACTTGGAGTATAAGGGGACAAACATTCCAAAATATAGGATGGGGCAAGATTATTTAAGGCTTTGTAAACCATTAGTAGTATTTTAAAGTCAATTCTAAGTGACACAGATAACCAATGTAACAATGCTAAGACTGGTGAAATGGGCTCAGATTTTTTTTCTAGTTGAGATTCTGGCTGCTGCATTCTGCACTAACTGTAATGAATCGATGTCTTCCTTAGCTAGTCCTGTAAGGAGCGCATTACAGTAATCTAGTCAATAAATAATTTTTCAGAGTCTTGTAAAGTTATAAGAGGTCTAACTTTAGCTATATTTCTTAAGTGAAAAAATGCAGTCCTAGTAATCTGATTAATATGGGATTTGAAATTTAGGTCAGAGTCAATAATTACTCCTAAATTCTTTACCTGCAACTTGACTTTTAAACCTAAGGGATCAAATTTATTTATAATACCTTCAAAATATCAATTTTTGCCAATCACTAAGGTTTCTGTTTTCTCCTTATTTAGTTTGAGAAAGTTGCTGCTCATCCACTGATAAACACAAGTAAGATATTGGGTCAGGCGCTATTGATAGATACAGTTGTGTGTCATCAGCATAGCTGTGGGAGCTCACATTATGCCTTGAGATAATCTGACTTAATGGAAGCAAGGAGATCGAAAAGAGCAGTGGACCTAAGATAGTGTGGTACATCATATAAAATATTCTCTGAAGTATAATCACCATCAATTAACAAAGAATTTTCTACCTGTTAAGTAGTACTGAAACCAATTTAAGACATTGCCAGAGAGGCAAAAATAAAATTCAGATTTTTCAGAATATTATACCTTAGCAGACTTTGGAATAGAATAAGTTGAATGTACTGTATAAGAGTTGGAAATAGGAAATAAAATGAAAACATGATGCAGGATCTAAGAATAATCAAGAGCTTTGTAGAAGGAAATAAAGGACAGGGCTCTGCAGTTTTTAACACTTAAATAGGATGATAGGAGAAAAGAAAACTCTCAAGTTTGTTTTGAAAAACAGTTTACTGTGAAACTTAATTTCACAAGGATTCATGGTTAACCAAAAGAGCCACAAGTGAAGCAAAGATTAAGAAAATCTTAAAAAAGAAATAGAAAAAATAGCGGCCAATGGGGAAAGGAGAAAAGCAGCAGATATTTTTTCTTTTGAGATTAGGGAAATGCTTAAATTTATGATGAATGTTTATATAAGAGAAGAGAGAATGAGAACGATTCTATCAAAGATGGATAGGAAATCAGAAAGTGAACTGAATGCAAAGTGTGAGTATTGCTAAGCAAAGAATGTGTCTTGGATGAGTATGAATTCTACCAAATGCTTTTAGATATCCCAAAAACGGAAAATATTTGTAATCCCACAGGATATCTTTAAGGATGATATAATGCCACCCAACATTTGCTTTTAATGCA
Organism: Erpetoichthys calabaricus; assembly: GCF_900747795.2. NCBI lineage: Eukaryota > Metazoa > Chordata > Cladistia > Polypteriformes > Polypteridae > Erpetoichthys > Erpetoichthys calabaricus. The sequence continues at coordinate 165,096,089 of NC_041400.2, forward strand.
TTATTATACTGTATAATAGAAATTTACAGATGAAAAGAAGTAAGATTTATTCTACAAAATTAGAGGCCTAATGAACTTTTGTATACTGACTAAAAGATAACTAAAGCTCCAAATCTAGAGGAATGATCACCAGATGTTATAAGAACGTAGTGTTATAAGAACATAACCAGCATGTAACATTAAAGGTAGTTCTATAGAAGATAACATGACGGTAGTAAGCATCATATCTTATATGACAAAGAATAGAAATATCCCTTTTGATAATGGAAAGCATTTTGGTCAATGGATAGAGAGTTTTAGTAAACCATACTTTGGTTGCCCCTTTTCCGAATTTAATCTGAAATTAGACAAAGATATGTATATATGTATATAATTTGTTTCGAGTCTTTTAAAAATCATTAAAAAGGATAAACACATCAACAAGTGTCTAGTTCCATTAGCAAAATGAAACAAATAAGGATTCTCATCTATTTGTATGAAGTGAAAATTAATGTGATGGATTAATTGTTAATTTTTGTTGAGGAAAAGAAGTGATCTGTCTTTTTTGTAAAGCCACTACTATGAAAATCACAGTCAAATCAAATGTGAGCTATATGTATTTAAAAGCTTTTTGCTCACAGCAGATAAAACTGAAGTTTTAACCGAAGTATCAAAGTTTCAATAAATAACCAGGATTTATATATGGTGTTATGAATTATTCCCATCAAGTAAGGCAAAAATTTCCAAACAAATCCTTCCCAAGCTTAATACTTAAATACAGATGAGAGTTTTGAAAAAACAAATAATAATAATAATAGTAATAATAAACTAAACGAGATACAGCTAAATGAAACAAAAAAATAGATTAAAAAAACAAAATATTCAATAATAACCCAGCCACAGGGGATGCACAAACCAGTGTGTTTCTTCGTGCCGGTCCCAAGCCCGGATAAATGGGGAGGGTTATGTCAGGAAGGGCATCCGGTGTAAAATTTTGCCAAATCAATATGCAGACAACAAATACAAATTTCCGTACCGGATTGGTCAAGCCCCAGGTTAACAACGGCCGCCACCAGTACTGTCAGTACTGTTGGGTGCTGGCAGAAATTGGGCTACTGTTGACCGAAGGAGAAGAAGAGGGGGAAGACATGTCCGGAGGCAGGAGGAGAGGAGGAAAGTGAAGAGAGTGGAACTGAGGGTAAGAACTTTGAATGTTGGCAGTATGACAGGTAAGGGGAGAGAGTTAGCTGATATGATGGAGAGAAGGAAGGTTGATATATTGTGCGTGCAAGAGACTAAATGGAAGGGGAGTAAGGCCAGGTGGATTGGAGGTGGATTCAAATTGTTCTATCATGGTGTGGATGGGAGGAGTAATGGAGTAGGGGTTATTCTGAAGGAACAGTATGTCAAGAGTATTTTGGAGGTGAAAAGACTGTCAGGCAGAGTAATGATTATGAAGCTGGAAATTGGAGGTGTGATGATGAATGTTGTTAGTGCGTATGCATCACAAGTTGGGTGTGCAATGGGTGAGAAAGGAGATTTTTGGAGTGAGTTGGATGAAGTGATGAACAGTGCACCCAAGGGACAGAAAGTGGTGATTGGAGCGGATTTCAATGGGCATGTTGGTGAAGGGAACAGTGGAGATGAGGAGGTGATGCGTAGGTATGGTGTCAAGGAGAGGAATGAAGAAGGTCAGAGGATAGTGGATTTTGCCAAAAGGATGGACATGGCTGTGGTGAATACGTATTTCAAGAAGAGCGAGGAACATAGAGTTACATACAAGAGTGGAGGAAGATGCACACAGGTAGATTACATCCTATGCAGAAAGTTGATCTGAAGGAGATTGAAGACTGCAAAGTGGTGGCAGGGGAAGGTGTAGTTAAGCAGCATAGGATGGTGGTCTGTAGGATGACGTTGGAGATCAAGAAGAGGAAGAGAGTGAGGGCAGAGCCAAGGATCAAATGGTGGAAGTTGATAAAGGAAGACTGCAAGGTTGAGTTTCGGGAGGAGGTGAGACAGGCACTGGGTGACAGTGAAGAGAGAAACTACAGCAGATGTAATAAGGGTGACAGCAAGAAGGGTGCTTGGTGTGACATCTGGAAGGAGGAAAAGGAAACCTGGTGGTGGAATGAGGAAATACAGGAGAGTATACAGAGGAGGAGGATGTCAAAGAAGAAGTGGGATAGTCAGAGAGATGCAGAAAGTAGACAAGAGTACAAGGAGATAAGGCATAAGGTGAAGAGAGAGGTGGCGAAGGCTAAAGAAAAGGCGTATGATGAGTTGTATGAGAGGTTGAACACTAAGGGTGGAGAAAAGAACCTATACCGATTGGCTAGACAGAGGGACAAAGCTGGGAAAGATGTGCGGCAGGTTAGGGTGATAAAGGATGAAGATGGAAACATACTCACAAGCGAGGAGAGTGTGTTGAACAGATGGAAAGAGTACTTTGAGAGGCTGATGAATGAAGAGAACGAGATAGGATTAGGATAGGATTAGAAATGAGTACATTAGAGGGTCAGCTCAAGTTGGATGGTTGGGAGACAAAGTCAGAGAGGCGAGATTGCGTTGATTTGGACATGTGCAGAGGAGAGATGCTGGGTATATTGGGAGAAGGATGCTAAGAACAGAGCTGCCAGGGAAGAGAAAAAGAGGAAGGCCTAAGAGAAGGTTTATGGATGTGGTGAGACAGGAAATGCAGGTGATGGGTGTAAAAGAACAAGATGCAGAGGACAGAAAGATATGGAAGAAGATGATCCACTGTGGCAACCCCTAACAGGAGCAGCCAAAAGAAGAAGAAGAAGAACAAAACCTGAATAATAAACTCAAACTAATAAATATACCAAATAAACAAAGGGTTTGAGAAGGTGATACTTAAAAGAAAGGAGACATTTATAAAATTTTAAAATTAAAAGGAGAAAAATTAAATGAAAGGAGGCACAAATAAAGACAATTTATTAATCAAATCCATAATTCAAACCTCAAAGTTCTAAAGGCAGAGTTATAATTCCAAAACTAAGCTATAATTAATAAAAAAAAAAACACTCAAAGAGAGACAAAACACAAAGAGTTATTTGCTACCTAAGGCCACATGCTTGGTGAAGATAGGTGAGGATATTTTAATTTTCTCTGGTACCTGCCACCCTAATGATCTAAGCACTTAAAAGTGTGGATTGCATACCAGTGTTATAATCACCTTTTAACCTTTCTCAGTGTTAAATTCAATATTTAGTTTTTTTACTATAGGAGATTGAGTGGTGTCATGTTTTGCCAGGATGTGTTCCCTGGGTTCTATTTATTTTACTTTCTGTGTCTTAAAGTATTATTTGCTACACGTTTATTGTAATGATGTATTTTTAATATTGTCTTGTTTATTTTTATGTACTATCTGTGCGTTATGAGTTGTTCTTTTATGTTTTTTGTAAGTGGAACCCCAATGTTAGCACTGAAGGACTACCCTTGGCCTGTATATTGTGGGACTGGAGAGAGGGTCCTTCAGTGGTTCACTGTCATTTCAGAATACACAAATTACTGCATATGAAGAAGAATTGATTAGGAGATTAAATAACCTTATAGGAAATGACTGGACAAGGCAACATATACTTTGCATTTAATTAATAAGAACTGAGTTAGTAATACAGTATTACTAAGCATTATATGTGTTTAATTTTTTTAATCTTTAACAATGCTTGAATAATACAAAAATGGGTGAGAATGTTCATGCTGTAGATTGGTCACATTCATTTAAAAGGTGTAAACTACAGTATATCAGTCTCCCAAAAGTGCCAGTCACTCACGTTTACTAGAAAATTAATTACATTTTACCCATCTGTGTCAGTTGATTATCATCTCTCCTGCCTTCCAACTCTGTACTTGTTGGCAAGATATTAAGGCCAGAAGCATCCCCTTTTCTTGCCAAAACTGTGTTTACCAGACAATCAAGATTAGTATTTTTTTGTCCTGAGTTAAGCAACATTAAGAAGAGCACCACAGAATGTGTGATATCTTAGAGGACTGATGTATAGATTAGGACAATCCTTCAAGCCAATAGCAATGCATGCTAAACATGGGGCTATGTTCACCCAGTACCTTGGAGAGCTGATTCTCTAAAACTGGAAAGGGACGTAGGAGCCAGTAGAGAACCCTATAAAATGTGTGGGTCAAGTATGTCTCTGAAGGTGCAAAACATATTAAGGAAACACCAGGAAAGGGTTTGGAGGTAACATAGCTGCTATTATTAATTATTATTATTATTATTATTATTATTAATTATTATTATTAATTTATGGATGATAAATTAGACTGGACTGCCAATACTGATGCGCTGTGCAAAAAAGGACAGAGCCGGTTATACTTCCTTAGAAGGCTGGCATCCTTCAACATCTGCAATAAGATGCTGCAGATGTTCTATCAGACTGTACTGGGGAGGCAGCATTAAGAGGAAAGACGCCTCACGCCTGGACAAACTGGTGAGGAAGGCAAGCTCTATTGTTGGCATGGAGCTGGACAGTTTAACATCTGTGGCAGAGCGAAGGGCACTCAGCAGGCTCCTATCAATTATGGAGAATCCACTGCATCCACTTAATAGTATCATCTCCAGATCAGAAGAGCAGCTTCAGCGACAGACTGCTGTCACTGTCCTGCTCCACTGACAGATTGAGGAGATTGTTCCTCCCCCAAACTATGCGACTCTTTAATTCCACCCGGGGGGTAAACGTTAACATTTAACATTATACATAGTTATTGTCTGTTTTTCACCTGCATTATTATCATTCTTTAATTTAATATTATTTATTGTATCAGTATGCTGCTGCTGAAGAATGTGAATTTCCCATTGGGATTAATAAAGTATCTATCTATCTATCTATCTATCTATCTATCTATCTATCTATCTATCTATCTATCTATCTATCTATCTATCTATCCGTTTCCCTTTTTTGCCTATAAAAATGAAGAACACAACCCAGAAAAGAGTCCTGACTCCGCACATCACTCTGCCGCTCCAGTCTCTAAAACTATAAAAAGAACAGCAATAAGAAGTGAAGGTCATTCTTAGACCACCAGAGCAAAAAAGTGTGAGTCTCCCATCACTGCTGCTTATTGTTCATCTATAGTCTACCTTCATTTTTGCCTGCTAAAGTCAATAAACAGACATAACCCTGGTACCCCAACCCCCAAAAAAAGTCAAAGCAAACTTTATTGTCATCTCAACCATATACAAGTATACAGATAAATGAAATTGCGAAGCTCAGAGTCCACAGTGTAACAACATGAAGTGCAAATAAAAAATTAAAATTAAATTAAAAATAGAATTAAAATTTTAAAATTAAAATTAAAACACAAACAAGACATTGTGCAAAGACAAGACAAAGAAGAGACGAGACTCTGTCTCATTTTTTTTATGACCCCTTTTAGCTGTAGCAAACCTCTGCTATCCTGGAAAGTGGTTCTCAGGCTTTGCCAAGATCTTGAAATCTCTCCCCCTCCACCTTATCATGAGAATCTTCATCTGGAGTCAGGAAGAGAGATAAGACTTACTTGTCTTATGATTATTTCATGGTTATGATTCATGGAATTATTTTTTCTTTATTTTTGCCCTACTAATTTTTACTCATTTTTAATATTCTATGCCATTATTTTGTATACTTTGTCACACATGCATTCTTACGGGACACCTTCAAGGTTCCTGCAAGGTAAAAAGTTCCACTCTGGGATGTGAGAGGGGTCACTGCCATTAACTTTCTCTTCTTTTTTTGTCCGCAGAAGCAAAACCCATTAGATGCCTGTGAAGCTCTGGAAGTCCAACCCCTTCTACGACAATCGCTGTATATGGACCACTTACAAGAACTGACCAATCATTCTGGGACCTGCAACCAAGAGAGACACAAACTGCTGCACTCTAAACAAACAAGACACACTCTGAACAATGCCAGTGGCCGCTGATTTTTATTTCTTCTTTACTTTCATTGCAAAATTAAACAGGGTTTACTTGGATGGTACTCCAACCCTTGAACTGTTGTCCTTCCAGTTTATCACAACTTTAAAGGTGCACCAATTATTGGTGCCTGCTCTCCATTGCCATTGCTTGGCAGCTAGAAGTCACTATTTAAAATATTTCTAAAAAACCTTGGAGCATAACTAGTGCTAAAAGTCTTTTAGGAAGTCATAATTTGTTTAGAGTTTTTTCTGCCTTACTTTCTGTTTTAAGTATTTGGTTTTGGTTACCTTTCTTTTATTAATCTATTGGTTTTATACTTGACTTTTTGACTAAGCTTTATTTTCTCATCCCTTGGTTCTGGGGACATCATTCTTCTTCAATGTCACTGGCAAGAGGAAGAAAGGCCAGGATCAAGAAAGAAAAATGAGAGTCAAGAAGAGTACTCCGTGTTAATTGGATAATGGAAATTTGAGCCAACAGCTTGCAATGCACTGCAGATGTAATTTGTAATTAGTATGACACTGTAATTTATGCTTTAGATGGTTATAAAGAAAAGTATTTAATTTTTGCAATATTTATATGCAGTATTTGCATATAGATGCAGTTTGCTTTTATACACACATGTAAACATATCTTAGCTGATTCAAGAAATTTTAGAGTTGTAACACCATTTATGAGCTTAAGACAAACTGCTATCAAGCATAATTATCCAGAGACAGGACCGAGCTAAAATGTAAACAAAAACAAAACAATATACTTATTTTAATAAATTTTCCCATTCTTTGGCATTATTTCTAGTACGTCTGATACCGTTGATGCACTTCTATTACATATTGTTTGAATCTTTTCTATCATCTGGCTTTTATCAGTAACTCCTAAACAACACATACAGTACATCAGTGCAAGTTTATTATTTCCAAACATTTTCCAACAAAGAAAGATAAGTAATGAAGAGTAATTAACTGAAAATGCAATCTGATAGGCAATAAGTTAAAACACATTTTACATGTGTATTAAAGATTAAAACACAACAGATCACTCCATTTTTCAAATAAGCACCAAAATAACAAAACAAAAATGTTTTATAGTGCCTTAGGTGTGAAAAAATTCCATCCACTATCTGAAAGTGGTTAAATTTCATTTATTTTGTGCAGTATTGTTAACAGACCTTACACCAACTGTAAAAGTAGGAGGAAAAACATTTTCACACAACTAAGAAAATATTTTTACAAGATGAATATTGTTTCATAAACTGGCAAAGAGTATTTTTAATTACTTGCAGTGGAGTGTTTATTATTTTCTGACTTCTTTGGGAAAATAATTTGTGTCGGCTAAGCATCGACATCTGTGAGTAGACAGTTTACACATCACCATTAGACAATACGGTACATCTGCCCTAAAACATATATCGTGCCATGAATGCCCTCCTCTGATTTTTGGCATTATTGCTTACTGTCCAAAGTACTCAGCATTGCCCAGGGAAGTTTGTCTCATTAGTTAAGGTAAAAAACAAAATCCATGTGTTTTTTAAAGCTTAACCCTTTTGTCATTGCTAGCTGGAATGCAAGTGTCATACCCATCATCTACTCCCTTTCTACTAACTGTCAATTTCTCTGCTCTCTTGTAACCATTTGTGGAATTATTCTCGTACTCATCACCATCATCTTATTATAACCTTCTGATGTTTCTTGTTCCTTTTCTTCAAAAAAATTACTTTGTTCTGGTATAACAACTTTCTTCTAATCGTGTTTCCTTATATCATGCTTCCTCATTGCAAGGCTCTTTAAATATAAAAAGAGAATAATAACAGTAGTATGGACGGTACTTTTCATCCTAATATCAGGATATTGGGAATCACAGTAAGGATTCCTTGAACACAATATTTTTTGTTTATGTTGGGTGTACATATTAACAGATTCTTATTGCGTCTGGCCTGAGGACATATCCCAGATAGTTGCCCATGTGAGAAACAGTTGGGCCTCAAATCATTCATTGTCATTAGATGAACTGTTTTACATTGACAACGTAGTACACAGGCCCCCCATTACAACTCTGTTTCTTGATTGAACTTTTGAATTTTTTGCCCCTCTCATTACAACTGCCATTCCTTTTGAGATTTTTGAAACATCATTAGATCATTATCAGCTAGACTGGTTCAGCTTTAATATGCTCTCAAAATTTAACTAATGTGTGTTTTGTAATAATGCACACTTTCTGAGTTGCCCTTCATTATAAGTACTTTCCCTTCCTCCATGAAATTCTTGAAAAGTCATATAAATCAGATTTTGACACATAAACTGTTGTGAAAATTGTTTAGGCTATCTCTTTTCATGCTTAGTGAACAAACAGACAAGATGCGATCAGAGGGTTGAAATGAGGTTCTTAGTATGTAAAATGGATAAATAACATTAAACAAAAGTGGCAAAATTAAGACAAAGAGTATTCTAATTTTATTTATGTACATTTTTCAAGTGAATGTTAAAATACCCTTAAATTAAAACCTAATACTACATGAAAGTCCTAAAATAGTATATATTTTCAAATCTGATGCTGAGTTTTGCCCCTAATAAATACTTGTCTTTCTATTGTGATCTGTTTATTGTCATACTGTATATTTCTCTATGAAATATGCTATAGAATAACTTTGTTGTTGTTACTTTTGAAAGAACAAATATTGCAAAATTTTATTTTTATATCTGCAATACCCATTATATTTTATTATTATATCTGCAATACCCATTTGAAATAATAATTTCTTCCTTGGACTTAGTAACTAATTATGCCACACCGGTAACAGAGCACTGCATGATAACGTACAGTGAATACACTTGACTTGAGCATTCACAGTTTTCATCCTCTTTCTCTGTACATTTAGTATTCATTTGCTCAGAGGTTGATGCGCTTGCTGCTTCCTGAGCAGCTCTTCTTTTCTCCACCCTAGCAGCCCGCTTCTTCTCTTCTTTCGTCGGCATCTTTTTACGTTAAAACTGATTACGTCAGTGTTTGTGTTGCAATTACTTAGTACGTTTTCTTAATTTTTCACTTAAGCTGGCACTTAAGTCTTCAATCTGCCTCAAGAATGATTTAAGATATAAAGAGGTAGGGGAAGTGATGGAAAAGGTGGTTGGGATGAGAACGGCGCCCATACACATGCGCAGCATGGCCGCCCTGCTGGCCGCTGCCAAGAGTTGATTCAAAAATAAAATAAAAAAAAGAGGAATAACCTTGAAGGTCAATCATCACCCAGAAAGCAGATAGTAGACATTGCATAGTATATGTGTACCAAATTTAAGGTCAATAGGTCAAACGGTTTGCGAGCTACAGGTAATTTAAAATCTTGGACAGACAAATGGACAGCCACGGTAGCGTATTATATATAAAAATTTATCAGCAACAACTGCACCGCAGACATTTATTGTAACTGATCTGTGTCTTATTGAGCTGAGGAGGAGTTTTGGGAAACAGGTTCTCCTTTCAGAATTGCTTTATCACAGAGACATTTGAGTTTTTTTAATGTGAACTGATCATTTCAGGTTTTCTGTTTTTCAGATCATTATTTTGCTGCATGATACAACAGTGCTTCAACCTCAGTTCATGAGAGAATGGCCTGACACTCCCCTGAAGAATCCAACGATAGAAATAAGAATTTATAGTTCTTAAAATGCATGGAAGTGATCCACGTCTTAATGCAGCAAATTTGGGGTCTTTTATGAAGCAGCTGGATGAGATATTGGAACAAAAACCTTCATTCACTAGCTGACATTCTCTTGTCTGTCAAACATCCTAATTTCTTATGTCTGTATGTCACTTCAAGAAAAAATTCACACCCTGCTGTTGGAGAGATTATGGTATGATAGACACTTATTAGAAGTGTCATTGATGTTCAGATTTTTCTCTGTATGGACAATACCACTGTCCACAGTAAACCTCCCAGATTGATAAAAATCAGCAGTTTTTTCCTGCGGTTTTCACAAACTTAACTTTGATTATGGAAGGTTGTTTTTCTAGAACTTGTGTTCTGAGAACTATCCTTTTATTACAAGTATCAACATTATCAGGATAAATCAATTAGATTAATAATAAAAGAATCTCAATAAATGATTGCATTTTTGAATACCTTCAAATGAAATAAACGAGAGAAGCACTACATTTTCAAGTCTTTTTTTCCTTGCACATTCTAATATTCACAATCCTACTTAATCCAGCTAAGGGTCATGGAGGCATAACATTTCCTGGTAGCACTGGGCAGCTCTTGTTTGGGTGGCAGTCCATCACTGCGCCTTGTCACACAGTGTCCAATTTCCAATTTATCTAGCATGTAAATATGTTAATGTATGAGAGATACAGCATGCTAGTCTGGTCAGCTGACAGATTTCTGGTGATATTCCATAAGTCTGAAAGTCTTGTCAAGTTAAACAGAAGTTCAGTGTATTCTGTGAAAGGTGAAGCAGGATTCAGAGTATTTTGCTTAGTTATTAAGTACAGCTTTTGATTCCTATGGGAAATTAACCTTGACTTTGTGATAATGATTCAGTAACATTTGTTGAGTGTTTCAAGAAACTGGAAAGTGCTATGGGGTATTTTATTAACAGTAATGAAAACAAGTAAGCCAGGTGTTTTGTATGTGCGAGAAGGTTGGAGGAGTTTGCTCTCAACAGCTGTTTGAAAATGAATACTTTAAAGTTTAGTTGTTACGTTTCTAACACTTTTGTAAAAAGCTCAGCTCAGGTGCTGCTATGGATATTTTCAATGAACTTTTCTTATTGCTGCTGCTACAGACACATTGCAAACAGTTCTCACTCCAGACAGAAAGTTTTTCCTTTTCATTTTTGAATTGTGGATATATAATTTGTAATTAGGAACTGGAACATCTGGGAAATGTTATCTGCATTGCTAATTGGACTTGAATGAATACTGCATGAATCCACTCTGTATTTTTTTTTGTATCATATATACTTGCTGCTCTTGGTTTTAATGCAAATAAATATAATTCAATTCAAATCAATTCCGTTTATTTATTGTATAGCGTTCTTCATTGAGTGCAGACACAGAGCACTTTAACAAGTTATCAGGTATAAGTATAAATGCAAGTATAACATGCAAGTGTAAATTTTATAAATTACAAAATGTATGAATATAATTCTTAAGTTGAAAGCTTGAAAGCTATTTTTCTTTGTCTGATTACTATTAGCATAGCTGAGAAGCTAGATTGTTTACTTCTTGGCTATCTGTGGGACCTTACAGATATGAGAGGAGACTGTTGTAAAGCACTCTGTTGGTTGTAAACTGGATAGAAGTAAAGAGCGTAAAGTAAATTCAGCTGCATTCACCAAGTACCTTGCCATTAGAGGTGTCAAGGGTTGAATACATAGAGTACAATACACACAGTTAGACTGATAAGAGGTTACAGGTAACAGCTGTATAGCTGGGTTGACATTTCTTCTTATCCCCCATTAAGAAAAGAACCTAAAAGGTTAGTTTGTACCTTTCATGTCAAGTTTTAATGTCACAGGTTATCTAATAACAAAATAAAACAGTCAGCAAAAAGTAAAAGTTAAATCCATAGTTAATTTCACTATATTATCAATACTCATACAGATACCTTCTAATTTGAAAATTTAAAAAATGTTGTATGAATGCACAGCCAATTGCAGCATGTTGTACACCAACATTTTTGACAGCCATAATTAATTCCAGAGACCCTGGATGTCTCTGAAATATCCAACTATTGACTCTTTACTTATCTTGTTTTCACCATTAACTAATTCTAGCCCTGAATGTCCATACTATTCTCCATTTCTAAACACATCTACCTCTACTCTTCTTTCCTAAACTTAATCTGCATTAGATAACAAGGGTGTCCAGCTCCGATCCTGGAGGGCTACAGTGGTTACTGTTTTTCATTATAGTCCTTTTCCTAATCAGTGACCAGTTTTTGGTGCTAATTTACCTTCTTTTGCATTGATTTTAATTGACTTGCTATTTAAGACTCAGACCCCTTGTTTCATTTTCCTTGATTAGCAACCAAACAATAATGACATACAAAACGAGCCAATATATGAAACTGTCCATCATACCTCACTAATATTGATCTGTTCAGGTCCAGAAAACATTTTGGCGGTGCCCTTAGAAAAAATAAAATTTTCAGTTTTGGAAAATATCTGGCATGGCAGAATGAGAGCACCAACTAGCAATTAAATTAAATAATGGGTTTAATTAACATCAGGAATTGGCTTCTAATTAAGAAACTACTGTAGTTGAAATGGAATTGGTTGGAGTTTGACGCCCAGACTTAGTTGGTCATTTGTTGGCTCACATTACATATCATTTTTGTTTGTTTGCCGTTTAAGGAAAAAAAGAATCAATTCAGAGGACTGAGTCTTGAAAAACAAAGCAATTAAAATGAAGGGAAAAGATATCAATTAACATCCATCCATCCATTTTCCAACCCGCTGAATCCGAACACAGGGTCACGAGGGTCTGCTGGAGCCAATCCCAGCCAACACAGGGCACAGGGCAGGAACCAATCCTGGGCAGGGTGCTAACCCACCGCAGGATATCAATTAACAGCAGAAAGAAAACCTGCAGCCACTGTAACCTTCCAGGATCATTGTTGGACACCTCTGTTATATAACGTATATTATTCCTCTCCATGATCACCTAAACAATTACATGGACAAAACACATCAGAGGATTTTTATTTTTGACATTACACTCTAAAATAAAACATATATTTATAGGAACTGCTGCTCTTTTTTCAAAAGTCCATTAGTCCTCATATTTGAGGTCACCATCCAGATCTCCATTATTGAATCCACATAATCAGACTTATGGTAGTGGTACATTAAACAACCCCAACAACATTTGACATTAAGTAGGTAAATAGATTGGTAGTGCTACCAATTCTATAACATCTTATTCTGATAAAAAGAATATGCCTCAAAATCAGGTTTGCGCTTTTCAGGTCAGAACCAAAGTTGTGTGCTGTCCCAGACATGGCTGAGAAGGGCAAACACATCCATCTTAACACAGGGAGATATGAGAAGAATAGCTCTTCCAATCATGTGCTTTCAGAGAGAAATAACAGAAGTTTGATGAATGACATGTTGCCATGTCTTTCATTGAGAAGAAAGAACTTTGCACAGGAGGCTGCTCCAGGCACTTCTAAGGAGAACTAACAGGGCACAAAGTATGAAAATTGATTGCTCTGTTAACTTGGGAAAGCATATTGTGTCTCGATTCTTTATTTGCCAATTCCCCCAAGGAATCACAATAGACAGATTCCTTTGTTACATAACTAATCATACCTTTCTGTCCAGTGGTACTCTCCAGGAAAAGTGAAGTATGCCAAAAGCTGTTATGGGGCAGTTGGTAATGGACTGACAACTATATGCAATTTTCCAGCAGTTTCAAGAGAAATAAAACACTGAATTGTCCAAACTGAAGTTTTTAGCTCTCTGGCTCATAATTTAACAATTTCAAAACATTTTGCAACAATTAGTGAATAATTTTGGAACAATGTGCTCTCTCTCTCTGTCTTCCAGCCACTATATGCCTCAAATGTATAAAGGACAAAAAAAGTGGATCTAAACCAGGCTGAATGAGTGCCAGAGCAATTATGATCATCATGAGTAAAATCCAACTGTTTATTATTATGTGAGCAATTTTTCGATAATTGCTAAACATGTGTGAGTATTAATTTCATTCACTTTCTTCATAACCACACTAATCAAAATTGGCAGCTTATATCATCTTATAAATGAAGCAAAGATCTTGGTGAATCATGCAGAAGGCATTTGAAAACATGTTATCTGACACTTTTATGGATGGAAGTCCTTCAGTTTTATTATAATAATGATCACTGGTATTTTAGTTGATTTCATACTAAAGCTTAAGCGTTACCCATCACTTGAATATGAATATTGAATACATTTCCAGATTCATTATTTTATTGAAAATTGCGGAAGATGTCTTTGGTTTTTTAAAGCTGCCAGTTTCCATGAAAATGTTAATGTTGATGCCAAGTACCAGCTGTCCAAAATGGTTATTGCACAGAGGAATGTACAAAATAGTGTTTTTCAAACAAATTTTGCATGTCAGAATAGTTACAGAAAGGTACTTACTTCCAAATTTTCAGTGACGGTTATAACAGAAATAAGATGTGAGATTTTTAAGAGACGTTTGGTAACATAATTACTCATACACTGTAGAGAAATACAAGCTTTTCAAACTAACTTAAACTACCCATTCTTCAGCATTTTCATACCATCATTCTCATACCCATTCTCCATCATTTCACTTATTTACGTGAAGCTGTTTCCCAAATGAACAATAGCAATAATATGTAAAATGCTCTGCTTCTGTTTTCCTTTCTCACTGACACTTTGTGTAAACCAGCAGTAGTGGTAGTACAAAAAAATGGAAGTCAAATGTGACTAATAGCAAATATTGTACCGTATGTAGGCTGAAGTTTATATTTCTGCCACAGACGTTAATTCAATGTACCCAGGAAAGGTTAGACATAGCTTTATAAACAAATGCACAATTTATCTATCTATCTATGCACACACATATATATATATATATACAGAGGAACCTCGGATCACTACCGTAATTTGTTCCAAAACTCTGGTCGTAACCCGATTTGGTCATGACCCAAAGTAATTTCCCCCATAGGATTGTATGTAAATACGATTAATCCATTCCGGACTGTACAAACTGTATGTAAATATATTTTTTAAAGATTTTTAAGCACAAAAATAGTTAATTATACCATAGAATGCACAGTGTAATAGTAAACTAAATGTAAAAACATTGAATAACACTGAGAACACCTTGAACATTGAAAACTAACATTGCAAGAGTTCACGCTAATAGCCTTACGAACCGTTCACTGTAAACACTTTTTTTTAATGAGTTTTAAGCACAGGGGAAAAAATGAACATTTGAAAAATCCTTAATTTATACAAAAACTAACCATAAACAACCAAGAAAAGTAACATTGCAGGAGTTCACGCTATAGCCTTACAAACCGCTCGCTGTAAACACTTTTTTTTAATGAGTTTTAAGCACAGGGAAAAAAACGAACATTTGAAAAATCCTTAATTTATACAAAAACTAACCATAAATAACCAAGAAAACTAACCTTGCATGAGTCTAGTTCTGGCATGAAGGAAGTGAGGAGGAACTGGGTGGAGAGGAGATTACAGTTTTGAGCTAAAGTCTGTGATGATGCGGGTTCGCTGCATGCCCCCATTCTACTTCCGGGAGCCATTAAGCCCGTCACCGTCGGTAATGTTACCGATGAGCACGACAGTGAGGCACTACGTACAATGGAGCAAGGGGATGATGCAAAAAGTACCAAGTGCTTTTATTAAAATCAACAAAACAACAATCAGAAACAAAGTCCAAATTAAATAAAGTGCAGTGCTTTGAGAATCCTTCAATAAATAAATAATACCATAAAAACAGAAGTGAAGTAGAGGTTAAAATCCAATAGAAAAAAGTCTTTATTAAATACAATGAGGTTAAAACAATGCTGGAAGCAGTATCTTTAAAAACAAGCCCGGTGCATTCTTTAACTGGTGACCCCCACTGCCTTCTCGGCCTTACGCGGCCAGCCATCCTTCTTCTGGTCACTCCAGCTCCTTGATCGCTCAGCTGGAGTGACCACTTCCTTCTGCCCCACCAACTGTCGGCAAAACACCCCTGCTCACTGTCCAGCTGCCTGCCTGCGAGCACACGCTCACTCTGTCGCTCACACCGGTTCTTTCAACACTGCTTCCTTCTTACTTCCTTACTCCGCAACATCCGTCTTTCTTTTCATTTTCCTCCCATTAGCCGCCTCATGCTTCTATTTATGAAGAGGACGTGGCAGCTGTAGCACTGCGATTATTTATTTAAAACTAGCCTCTTGACGTGAGCTATGTAATAAACTTAATAAGTTATAGCATAATGAAAATTGCATAATTAGATCTGGACCACCCTATACTGTACAGGGGGAGACTGAACACATGCGTAAATCACTGGAAGGGAAACAAAATAGAGCACAAAGAGTTCATAGCGAATGCACAGGGAGAGACTGAACACGTGCGGAAATTATTGGCACGTACAAACCAGAAGAACAACTGGCTTGTGCGTCACCCGAGTGTGTGGTCGTGACCAGATGCAAAAGTTTGGCCAACCTTTTGGTTGTAACCTGATTTGTACGTGTTCAGAGACGTTTATGACCCGAGGTTCCACTGTATATAGAAGTGAAGGTCTATGATATGGTTTACATAATTGTAGCTGGCAATCCACAAAGCTTGGAAAATGCGTCACGTATCTTAAAACAGCTTTTTATTCCTAAGCTTTCTACAACCTACCAGGTGTCATATGCAGGCTTAAAAGGAAGAACATCCAAATAATAAAAAAGTCTTTATAACCAACATTTTCCGAAGCCTACCTTATTAATCCACCCTCCTCCACCACCAGCCTTCATCCTTCTATATATTGCCTTTGATTCCTGTTTGTCTAATCGTTTTACTCTGATGATGATACCTGATAGGTTGTTGAAAGCTTAGGAGTAAAAAACTATTTTAAGATACGTAACTAATTTTCTCCCTTTGTGGATCTCTAACTACAAATATACAGTATATATATATCTGGAGCTTAATTTAAGCAACCCAAATGTTAAGTAAAAAGCAACCATATGTGAACTATCTACCATATGCTGTTTGATTGATTACTATAATAGGAAAATATGTGCTTAGGAGCAGGAATCATTTCCACCAGGAAACAATATCTTTATAATTTAGACATTCACTGCAAGATCAATTTCTGTCTTTAAATGTACTTTTCTGAATCTTCTTGTCAGATTCACCACATTTCACTTCTTCTTTCTCTTCGTCAGCCAACATCCTAATATTTATTTCATTTGTGACTTGTTTAAATTTGTTGTATTCGTGTAGCATTAACACTATTAATGCCTTGTCTTGTTATACTAGTTATAAAATATGTGCTAACTTTTGCAGACAAAATTAAAAATACATTTTTATGTAGTTTCATTTGCAAAATGTATCACCATAAAACAATTTACAGAGCAGTTTAAATTGCAGTATGGTGTTGATATGTAACATTAGTAAGTACAATAAAATTTGTTTAGCACACATTAGATATTACTTGGGAAGAAAATTAAAGCTGTCGTAAAGAATCCTGAAATGTGGAAATAGAGAAATTGTGGTACAAGCTGTCACAGGGCTTACTCAGACACACATGCACACACACACACACACACGCACACACACACACACACACACACACACACACTGGTCCAGTTTAGTATAACTTAATAACAGGGGCTTCTTTGAGATGTGCAAGGAAAGTTGGAGAACCCAGAGAAACGTCCACATAGACATGGCACTGGGGGATGTGGAAACTCACAGAGGCAGTAAAATGCAGTAAAGATACAAAACAAAATGCTAAGATAAATAGTAAATGTTATACTCATGTCTCACTTTCCATGAAAGCACTCTGATTCTGTACTCAGTGAACAGCACTATACAAAAGAAGACATGGAATGGAATTGAAATTCTTTGTTTACATTTTAACAAAAGGTACTTCTGTGTTGCAATTCTGCTTGTAGAGATAAGGAGATCACCTTCCTGGCTCTGCTAATGTAAGTGGTACAATGATGGGACAAGAGGGAGTGCTCATGCTAATGGTTTCTCCCTTTCCACCCGCAGCCCCAAGAAGCCACCAGGAGAGAGCAACTGACCCTGACTGCAGTGTCTAGAGATGGCCCCACCCTTCCAGACAGGGTTCTATAAAAACCTGATTATACCCAGAAGAGGTTATCTGCTTTTCGAACTGAACGTGGAGTGCAGCAAGGTCGTACACAAAAACCTTTTTTGTTGAGCTGGCCAATGGGCCATGATTTTCTGTCATTGATGCCATCGAGCAAAAGTTTTTGTTTAAGTGAGGAAGTTTTATTTATAAAGCACATTTTAAAACAACAGTGATTGACCAAGGTGCTGTACAGTAATCCCTCGCTACTTCGCGGTTCACTTTTCGCGGATTCACGACTTCGCGGATTTTATATGTAAGCATATCTAAATACATAACGCGGATTTTTCGCAGCTTCGCGGGTTTCTGCAGACAATGGGTCTTTTTACTTGCTTCCTCAGTTGGTTTGCCCAGTTGATTTCATACAAGAGATGCTATTGGCGGATGGCTGAGAAGCTACCCAATCAGAGCACGCAGTTAAGTTCCTGTGTGCTGCTGATTGGCTCAGTGACGGAGTGTTGCATTAACTAGGAAGTCTCATCTCACTCATTCATCATTAATGTGCTAATGCTTCAGGGGCAGTGTCCAAGCACCAACAGAAGATGCAAATGATTGCAGAAAAGGTAAAAGGTTTGGATATGTTGAAGGAAGGGAACAGCTACACCGCTGCAGGACACCGATTCTTTTTATTTAAAAAGGAGGAAAAGCCTATAAGATCTACGGCCGCAGTGTCCTTTAACCAGGGTGCAAAACGAGTTGCAAGTGGACGTGATAAGGCAGTAGTCTGGATGGAATCTGCTTTAGGAATCTTTGCAACAAGGTCGACGACGTCATGACCGCCTACAAGCTGCTACGTGTACTTCGCTATACAGTAAGTGTAAACTTATCTACCGATTTCATATTGCTTAGCAGTTGTTCCTGTTTTTAATAGAGTAAATGGTGGGTTGTAAACAATACAGGGAGGGTTTAAAAACGTCCAAATACACGTTTAATTAAATAAATATGGTGTCCCTACTTCGCGGAAATTCAGTTATCGCGGTCGGCCTTGGAACCTATCTCCCGCGATAAGTGAGGGATTACTGTACAGGAATTTATAAATTAAGAAAACAATAAAACAAAATTAAATAATTTATAACACACATAAAAGAACACTTTAACAAATTATTTACTACCCTAAGAAAACAAATAGTTTTCAATCTATTTTTAGAAAGCATAATTGATGTGTCAGATCTGATGACAAGAGGTAATGGATTCCATAACTTAGGTGCTATAAAAAAAGCATGGTCATAGTCTGTTTTTAGATGTATTTGTGGAACCCACCAACAGGTGTTGATCAGGTGATCACAGTGATCTGTGTGGACAATAAGGTACAGGGTGAGTCAAAATTTTTCAAGGTCATTGGGCGAGGTAGAGGCAGCCGAGTGGGTTGGGTTTGTTTTGGTAGGCGATCCCTTGTAGTTTTAAGTCGGCAACATACCTTGGTCCATTGTTCACCATGCTTTCGTTGTCAAAGTGTTCTTCAAAAACAACAAACACATCATCACCACACAACACGCCCTCTGAACGCACTTCAGCATTCCTCCTAACGGTGACGTCCCAAATTGAAAAACAATTCTTCAGTGGGTGGCTAAATTTACACAGACAGAGGCCGTCCTCGGACTGTATGAATGAACGCCTAAAAACATCCAAGCTGTAAGGGCATCAATATTTCAGTCTCCTAGACGTTCAGCACACAAACATGCTTCTGCCTTTGGCATTTCCAACATGTCTTTGAGGACGATTTTGCATGAGGGCCTTTATTTCCATCCTTACAAAATGATGGTGGTGCAGGAGCTCACTAAGAGAGACTGGGAGAGCCATAGAGAGTTGTGCGCAAATATTCTGAAAACTGTTCATCAAGATGCCATCGTCATGTGCACCGACGAGGCACATTTCCATTTGAATGGTTGCGTAAATAAGCAAAACTTTCACTATTGGGCTGAAACCAATCCTTGTGTACTTCATCAGAGACCCCTGCACCATGACCATGTTACAGATTGGTGTGGAGTTGCAGAATTTGGCATTGTAGGCCCTTACTTTTTCGAGGAGGGGGGGAGCAACAGTTGCCATCACTTCAGAACGTTACATTGAAATGCTGGAGAACTTTTTGCGGCCCCAACTGGAAGAAATGGATGTGGTGGATACCTGGTTTCAACAGGATGGAGCAACAGCTCATACGGCACGGAGATCCATGCAAGTTTTACAGGAGATGTTTCTGGGGAAGCTGATCTCCCTGCGCAGCGATTTCGGGTGGCTGTCATGTTCGCCTGATTTTGCTCTATGCGATTTCTTCTTGTGGGGCTATCTCAAGTCGAACGTACTGTATATACACACTGACCTCAAAACCTTGAAGCCCTCAAGGGTGGTGCTATTCACCACAAAAAATTCTCTTTGAGATGACTGAACGAGTCATGTAAGTATGCAGAAATCGTCTCGAAGAGTGTATCGCTAATGATGGCTGCCACCTTGAAGACATCATTTTTAAAACAGTGAAAAAATCTATTTTGTATACCATTCCTTGCGTCGAAATGAAAGTTATTTTATCTGTGTTTTTGTAGAATAAACATTTGAAATGTGGTACTTCTTTTTGGCTCACCCTGTATAATCAAATCAGCAATATATGAAGGGGCCAGTCCAAGTAGTGCATTAAAAACGAACAATAAAATCTTAAAATTAATACAATAAAAAACAGGAAACCAGTGAAGAAAAGCTAGAACTGGAGAAAATGCTCTCTTTTCTTTGTGCCAATGAGTAGCCTAACTGCTGTATTCTAAACCAATTGCAGACAAGCAATAGAAGACTGACTCAAACCCGGATATAACAAATTACAGTAATCTAATTGAGAAGGAGCAAAGCCAAAAATGACCATTTCTTGTGAAGATAAAGTGAGAAAAGACTTAATTTTAGAGATTATCCTAAATTGGAAAAAAATAGTCTTCACAGCGTAACTAATTTGTTTGTCAAAATGATGATCACAATCAAAAATTACACCCAGATTTTTAACATTTGACCAAGCATATTGTGAGTGCCAACCAATTTCAACTGATGACAGAGAGAGATATTTATTTGGATGACACAACACAACCCCTGTTTTGTTATCATTCAATTGCAGAAAACTATCAGCCATCCAGGCCCTTAACTCCTCAAAACATTCACTAAGTATTAAAAGCTGATAGGGATTATTAAGATTTATAGGTTGATACAGTTAACAATCATCAGCATAACAATGAAAAGAGACATTATAATAACATGTTTGCTATTTTGTATCAATTAAATGGGGACACTCAGCCATTCTGTCTACTTGGCCAAAGGACAATATATAACAACTGATCGTCAAAGCTAAAGATGAAAGTGAAAAGGAGGAAATAAAACTCAACAACAAAAACATGAGAATTATGACACAGCTGGAAACAGAGAAGCTGAGGTTGGCAAGAAGTAAAACTCATCTAAGAGGTCATTTTTTCTGAGATCCAAAACTAACTGCTGAGGAATAAAACACAAGGTTGAAGTACAATGATTAGATGGATAAGATCTGTGAAGTAAAGAAATCAGCCTCCCGATAGAATAATTTGAGCTGTTGTGTTCCCCTTAACAACATTTGAGTGTGTAAAACTGGACGATGAAGAAAGTAAGTAAAAGAAAAATTGAATAAATCTAATTACTCCACTTAACATAAATAGTGACAATTACAAATGGAGGGGTTCTGGACCACAAACATGGCTGGAGGCTAAAATCAGCAGACTGAGACGGAACTATTTTGGCCATGCAATGTGATCCAATTTATTGGAAAAAAGGCAGTAATGCTAGGCCTGGTCATCGATACAAGGAAGTAAGGCAAGCAAAGAACACACTGGATTGATGCCATCAAGACTGACAGATCTGAAAGAAGCCATAAAAGATCAGAAGTCTTAGAGCGAGGTGGTCCATAAAGTCTCCAAAAGATGGCCACAACAGGAACAGACAGTTAAAGCCCCTTCTCTATTATACTTTGTTTACCTTGATATATAGTACATGTTTATGTTATAATATGTAATATTATGTGGATATATATTTTACAAGAAAGTGCTGCACCTCCAACCAAATGTTCATGTATTCTGTCCTTTCCTTGGCAATAAGGTACAATCTCCATATAACATTAAGGCTAAGGTGAATAGGAGATGAGCCATGAAAATTTATTAAATTTCTTTTACAGTCACAACTGCATAGTTACATATTTATATTGTACCTGATTCAAATATAGTTATTCATAATATAAAGTTACAATATAAACTAAATCTCACTCAAACGTGCTTTTTAGTAAACGTACATTGTTTTTTATTTGTTAGTTTGTTTGTCTACTTTTTGTAATTATGGCAAAATAAGCACTATCTGATTTTTTAAACAGTTGTATAATATGCAGTACACAATGCACAATGTCCTTTGGCATTCTGGAATTAACTTAACTGTTTTGATGGATGGCAGCACATTGAGGTGTAAGCTGCAGGCACGCACTGTGCAGTTTTAATAGTTTGTACTGGCAACTGAGGATTTGTTTGCCGACAGGATCAGTTATCTGACATGTAAAAGAGTGAAATACTAAATATAGAAGTTAAAATAACCCCTCTCAAGCTAAATTTGAAACAGTAAACTAATCTGTAACTGAAGTCATACACTGTAGAATGTTTCTCTGTTTTAAGGATAAGCAACATGCAAGAGAGAGTTGCTTAGGACAGGATGGATTTAATTATATTTGTTGATTAATAACATTATTTACATTAGTTGTGGGCTTAAAAAGACTTTTGAGGAAAAAAGTACATTTTATTGGAGATGTATTTTACTAATATACAGTAGTGCCCCCCAACCACCCTTTAAATTCCATTGATGATAATGTTGTACCATGCACTGTACTGTTGCTTCATTTTTATTTTTCTACACCTAGCAACATATCTTTTTCATTGCATTTTTAGATACTTAATGAGAATTACCTGAATCAGTTGATTAAACTAAACAGAATTAAACTGATTGAAGCATTTTTTCTCAGGAGAAACATGTCCTTGAAATATCAGAAGCTATATAAAATACTAATATTCAATATAAAAAACACTTTAAACCAGTTTGGCCATTCCAAAATGTTGCACAACAGTTTTTTTTTCATATATATTTTTGCGTCCTTCCCAATTTAAATTGAGTCTCCTTTCTGGTGGTCTCAGGTTGGATTTGGTGCTTTTACACTGCTACAGCATATGTATATTGGATTACTTGTGTGCATTCTGTTATGGACTGGCACTTCCATTTACAAGAAGCATTGCTCCATTTGTTAACAAGCTAAGATATGTGAAGAGGTAGCTGTTTATGTGGAAGTTTACAACCACTGTGGTCAATGTATTCCTTTAATTCAGTTTGCATTTTGGATGTGAAAACAGTGATATAATGCCAGGAAATCCAAGCAAGTAAAATGGAAACGTGATGTTATTCTAATTCAAATTAATAGTCTATGAGAACCAATTGATTTCCTCTGCAGTCTGTATTTTATATCCTAGTGAAGGACATCTACTAGTTCAGGAATGCATGCAAAGTTTGGTTGTGTTATTCAAAGCAGTTGCTGGATACAGTAAAAGCAGACAAAGTTCAGTTTCATACAGTATATTAGATTATAGAGTTTAAGCAATTTGTTTCTAAAACTTGTTTTTCTTGCAATTAAACTATAAACTCCTTTTCTACTAGTGTAACTTTTTTTTTATGATTCTCAGAACATTATGTTTATTTCTGAGTAAAATTCCTTGGTGGCCTTTGGTTTAACAAAGGAGACATGTGCAGCCAGTAACCCCTAATCTGATTCTGATGAAGGTCTTCCTTTGCCAAGATGAGGTTTGAGAACGTCTCCTCATTTAACTGCATCACAATATGCTACACTGTGGCTACTGACGGCTGTCACCCTTGTAAACGGCTTGTAAAGCTTTGATTCCACACAAGAGCCTACAAAATGGTTTAAAAGTTCTGACTGGAGCCAGGGAGTCGAAATATTTCAAACACTTTTGTTTATAGAAAGTGGAAAGTGTTTTCCCTGCCAGTGAGAGGTACAGACATGTATCTTGAATCTTCAAGAAGCGTCATTGCAGTAGACGGAAGGCACTGCATGACTCATCAACAATCTTTTACTTTTCCAGGCCGAAATTATACATCATGTTGCCAATATTCTGTAGATTGAACACTCATTATACAGATAAACTTTATTTTTTACAAAATAGTGTCTTAGAAAGATATTCACTTTATTTTATTGTATTACACTATAGACTATACATGCATTTGTTTGTGATTTTACCATTGATTAATAACAAAGAACTACAAGGTGAAAACTAAATTCTATGGGCCCTTATGAAATCATTACAATTCAAAAAATATAAAACAACCAATCTGTGAGTATTTACCTCACATTTCTCAGAAATGAGAGACATGCACCTTTTAGCAAGAGTCTCTACAAGCAATCCTTATCTACTCATCTGAAGAAATTCTCAATTCCAACCATTCACTGGACAAGTCTAGAATTTGACAGAACACTGATTTTGATATCTTTAAACCACTCTAGTGGACATTATAGGCATATTCGGGGTCAGGTAAAAATCTTCTTTTTCCAAGACAAGTGTATTTAACTTGAATTTTTGTGATGTGCCTTCATTGCACATAGGGTGACAATTAAAGTTAATTAGGTGACTGCTAAGATTGTGACTTGCCAATATGGTGACTCTTGGTTGCCCCAGAGCCTATTTACTAGGATCTTCTATATAGTAAATTTGTAAAGGATTAATAAGTATTCACATTGTTTACTATTACTAAAACAACAACAGAAACAAACAAGAAAATGCACTAAGAGTTTTGGAACAAAGGATCTGTGGATAAATAAGGGAGAGTGGCAACTGGAGAATATGGTACAATACAGGACTGAATGAGCTCAAGCAAGGGCATGATTTTTTTTCATTTTGAAAGAACAGAAGAAGATATATAAAAAAAAAAGATACCAAAAAAGAATCCTAATGGTCAGGGTATACTACAGCAGACAGAAAAGAGGTGGTGAGGGTGAGGAGGTTGCACAACTGTGTGGCAGATCTTACATCAATGGGAATCAGAAGTTAGTGAGGTATGACAGTCGATAGAAAAGGATGGGGAAGAGTTGCTGAGGAGGATTACCAAGGATTATAGTACCAAGCAAGAGGAACAATTTATTTTGTAAATTTCCAAGAAAAAAAATAGATAGATTATACACACAATAACTTCTGGCAATGATATATAGAGAGTGACTACAGTCAATAACAGGATTGTAGGTGGGAATAAAATGAGGTCAGACCTGCTCAGAATGTACCACAGGTTTATTTGTAAAGTCATTAACATTTGAATACAGCTGGTCCAGCTTGTAGTGTCCATGAATGGAAAATGCTGATAGACGTTTGTTGTTTCCTTGTTTGAAGTCACTAGCAATCAAAATAATTCATCATTAAGATATTAAAATATTAGTAACAAAGTGAATAATTTCTGTTGCTAAGTCAACCAGGATGATGTAACCTATCTCCCTGGGCAGTAACATGGACAAATTAAGTCTGCATTTCAATGTCTGGATCACACATTTAGTTTAAATTATACTGTGCTTCCTGTTTTCACCATTGCTCGTTCACATAAATCTCCAGTCCTCCTCCTGCTTTTTCCACTCAGACTGATGGAACACATCAAGCATTAAAATAACACTTGAAATGAGAGGTTGAAAAAAGTTTTCCACTGTATCCAAAACGTCACAGTACCTGTACGCACCATAACATGAAATAGGATCATGTGACAGTTCATACAACTTATATAAAAGCAACCTAACATTTCTCATTATACAGAGTCAGTCCAGGTCTGAAGTTTTTCCACTTTCCTTTTATCCATGCTTTCAATCTCTGCCTCAGGCGAGCTTGTAACTTTTATTTCCCTCTGGATCTTCGACTTTTCTCCCTTTCATCTTTGGACTCTCAGCTCCTCCAATAGGGTGGAACAGCACTCCTTAGGTATTGTAGCAGTGTTCGCACTGCTACCAGGTGAATATGGGAATATTTAATATATCCCATTTTATATTTCTCAGAGTGTTATATATTCTCAGATATTATACACTTAGGTAGCCATCAGATCCTTTATGGTCTCCTTGTGATATCTCTCAAGGTCACAACTTGTCTGAAAGGCAGTTGAGATAAGATGATGCATTGACAACAATATCTCTTCAATTTTAATTTAAAAATTCAATCAAAAATTTGAAGAAACAAGTCAGAAGCTAAACATTAATGCTAATAATAACATTAATAATGTTGATAATTGTAAAAAATAATCGTAAGAAAGAGAGCTCCTGTAATGGATGCCACATGGCACAACACCCAGAAATATACAAGTAAATATTGTAATGGTAAGCTTCTTTCAGCAGATAGTTACTTAAAGATAACTTTTCAAGCCAGTTTTGAGGCATTGAAATATAATAAGAATCAGGTGGAGGAATATGAGGAATATATGAAAAATGTTCCAGGAGTTCAGTTTAGCTGCTGGAGTGTTTCAAGTGTATAAACATTGAACAGCAGTTTCTTAACTAGGATTAAAAAGAAATAACTGATTCTCTTATGAAAACTGGTTCTAGCATTTAGCATAAATTGACATCTTCATCTACACATTTTGCACTGTATGTTATCATTTTTTCCTTCATAATGGTTAATCCCTGTAAATCCCAAACTACTACAGCAGTGGTTCTTAAACTTTTTTTCTCAGAATCCAATTTTGCCTTTTTTGTCTTCAAGGCCCGGAATCACCAATGACCATCATCCCCATGGAATCCTATTGATTACAATTGTGAATCACAACTTTGTGCAAACCAAATTCAGACAACACGTGACTCAAAATGGGTCACAACCCATGCTCTAAGAACTATGAACTAGAGTATGAGTAAAATGCATGCTGTTCTTCAATAATATAATAAAACAGAGTTGCCAGTTGGACCCTAAAATCTGTAAAACAAAATTACATAATAAAAAAGTAGCCAATTATTAAATAGATCAAGGACTTTTTTAATAAATTTTGACTTAAGAGTTTAACTTTGTAAAAGATTTTTAACTTTGTGGTTAAAAATAAAACTAGTACCATAAGCAGAAGACCAAAAAAGAAAGAAAACAAACATAGACAACTAGTTAGCTCTGAAGTCATAACTTGTAGTCCATTTTACACTTTAAAGTTTTTATGCTTCTCTTTAAGCTTTGATATTTGCCATTGCTAGATAAGCACACAAAGCCTGCTAACTCATCATAAAGTGGACAATCTTTCAAATATAAGCAATGTGTTTAACTAGGCAGCATTAACCCAGTTCTAAATTGTGGGTTGCGTTTATTCACCAGTATCTCGACCCTCAACATACCTTCAGCTTTGCTTTGTCTAACCTTTGGTGTTACTGATTTTACTCATCTTAAGTAGCAGTACTGTATCATGACACTGAATTCCCCATTTCTTTTCAAGCAACTCCTTCAACAATTTACACATTGAGCTCTGGCATAAATTGTTACTGTGAAAACTATCTTGTGGGTGTCCCTGTAGCTACAAAACTGAAAGCTTATATGTGTGTGAACCATCTTTAAAATAATGTTAATGTTATGTGACACAAATGTGTCTAATGATTTTTGTGAAAAAAATGAAAGACCAGGGGCTTCATCCATAATGCTGTGCATAGAATTCACACTAAAACACACTAAAAATTCAAATGCACAAAACCATGCACAAGCCAAATTCCACATACTTCCTCTACATAAATCCCGGTCAGCGTGAAAAGTAACGCTCATACACATGCCTGCCGCCCCACCCCAACTCCTCTCAGAATTTTTGAGTGATACAGAATGCGAAGAAAATCAAAAGTTCAAATTCAGAAAGTCACAAAGTGCCCGAAATAAAAAAGAAGTGGTCAGATAACAAAGTCGCCGTAAAAAGGTGAGTGGTTGCCCACTGTCTGAGTGTCATATGGAAGTGTATTAGGGTGCAGAGAAAAGAAAAAAATAGGGACACAGTGAAAAAAAGGTCAAAATGTCCACTTCAACCTTGTAGTTTATTTTGTCATTAAAGTAGAACATTGCAAACTTAATCTTAAAATCAATGTTTAATTTAGTAGAGTTTCTCAGATCCCATTCTTCAGGCAAGATTACAGCTTGCCTGAAGAAGGGGCCTGAGTTGCCTCGAAAGCTTGCATATTGTAATCTTTTTAGTTAGCCAATAAAAGGTGTCATTTTGCTTGGCTTTTCTCTACATTCATAATGGCTAACACGGTACAACACCCTAGTACTTCAGATCCTATTGTAACTAAAGTAAAACATTAAATGCTTCGTATTATATGTGTTCTACTATGTTTGTGAATCATTATGTTCTTCTTAAACAGGCTTTCTCTTACACTGACAGGACACAGAATAAACAAGGGGGCACGTTGGCGCAGTGGTAGCGATGAGCTGGCACCCTGTCCAGAGATTGTTCCTGGCTCCAGCAAGATGCTTGCTGGGACGTGCACGACCCTCGATGGAATAATTTATTGCAGCTGTACTGTCACTTTCAAACGTACTAACCCCCAATTCCTGTCCTTCCTTTTCTTTCTCCAAGTAACCAATCGCCACACAATAAGTTCAGTAATAAATGTAAAGTCTGCATTTCAATGTCTGGATCACACATTTAGTTTAAATTATACTGTGCTCCCTGTTTTCACCATTGCTCGTTCACATAAATCTCCAGTCCTCCTCCTGCTTTTTCCACTCAGACTGATGGAACACATCAAGCATTAAAATAACACTTGAAATGAGAGGTTTAAACAAGTTTTCCACTGTATCCAAAACGTCACAGTACCTGTATGCACCGTAACACGAAATAGGATCATGTGACAGTTCATACAACTTATATAAAGGCAACCTAACATTTCTCATTATACAGAATCAGGCCAGGTCTGAAGTTTTTCCACTTTACTTTTATCCATGCTTTCAATCTCTGCCTCAGGCGAGCTTGTAACTTTTTGTGCATACACACTGTTTATACATGAGGCCCAGGAAATAGTAACTCTGGGTAAAAGACATGGTTGGAAAAGTCAGGCATCAAAACTACAAGACCAAAATAACTGGACAACCAAAATCAATTGTCAAAAGATCTGGGAGGCACCAGACACTGAAAAATAAAGTAACTATGGTGAGAAATATGAGATGTATTTTCATCCACCGAGAGATAAAGATTGTTCTGACAGTCACTGCATTTATAGTGTCACATCTAGTGACATCAGCAACATTGACAGACGTGGTCTTTTATGGTGCATAAACAATAAAAACAAGACAGTACTAAAATTGACCCTTGCCAAAATAAATCAAAATAAAAAATAAATGGCAAAAACTGAATCCCTTAGTCCAAAACCATTATCTCATTAGATGTATCATGCAAATTTTAGCACATATTTGGTGGAGTGGTGGCTCAGAGGCTAAGGATCTGTGCTGGTATCTGGAAGGTTGCCATTTCAAATCCTGTTACTACCAGAGGGGATCCTACTCCGATGGGCAAGGCTCTTAACCTGAAAATTGCTCCCGGGTGCTATACAACTGCTAACCCAAAGGTCATGCAAAAGGACAGCTTCCCCTCAGGGATTAATAGAGTGTACCAAATACCAAAAAAAATCATTTTCTTTTTATGGTGTATTTTACTATAGTTATATATTGTTTGGTTCCATGATAAATATATATGAATTCACTGATTTTTTACAAGTTCACTTATTCTAATACATGGTCACATAAGCTTTGAAAATCAAGAATAGGACAGTAGCCATCATTATGTATCACAAGGCTATCACAAGCCACATTTGCTCAAACACAACAGGCCAATCTTGACTTAAGTGCATATTTTTGGAGATGTTGGGAGAAACCAGACTAAATGATAAAACTTATGATACAGAGTGGACATGAAACCATATCAGTCAGGAATCTGAACCTTAAACTCTGAAGGGGTAAGGCATTGGCACTAACCACTCTAATTAATCTGAATGGGACTGAAATCTGAAGACGGATCCTAATTATTAATAACAACACAATGCCATACATCCATAAACAAATTCTTTCAAGCAAAGCCATAACCAGTGACAAAATGTAAGACATAAGTTGTACTCAAATGATAGAAAAGAATTCATAACCAGAAATCTATTAATAACACACAATATTACTACTAGGTTTTTGAGTTGTATCCATAAACATGAACAACCAGGAGGTGCATAATGTTGATCCTTACACTTTTGACCCGGTGATGTCATGTTGTCACAGGTGTCTGGTCACACTTATAGGTAATCTAACTTAGACACCATTAAAATATCCGACTACGCCACCCAGTTTTATTAAGAGACTGGGAACTCCTGAAATTTACCAATAATAGCACACAGGTTTCTTTAAATTGGGCGGTGAGTAAACACACAATGAAAGACACAACAGTAATTTTAGAAAAAAACAACAGTAAGTTCTATTACACAAAACAATATAAGGTACATTAAAAAGATAAATGAACATAACAAAAACTAAACATATCAGGAATCAATTTCCCTTTTTTTAAAAAAGGAAAATACACAGTCCACCCTCTAAAAGTCCGTTAACAACAAGAATTGGAGGATACAACTTTAGTGGTGCAGAGTCCAGTTTGTGCACTGTGTTACCCCAACACTTAATTGTTCAACTGTCCATGGATGCACTCTGTTCCCCGGACACTCGTTCCCCTACAGAAGTTGTGTCAGATTGTTGACTCCCTGTCAGCGTCTCTTCTTTGTTCCTTTTTCTTCCACTCTGGGCTCCTTGTGTTGCTGGGACCTAGCCACGCCTCATTTCTCGTCTGTCAGCTTCGCTTGGTCCTCTCATGCGGCTTCCCTCTTTCTCTGGACCCACAACTGGCGTCTCCTTGTGGAGTTGTCTCTTACTCCCTGGAAGTAAATGTTGCCATCCTTGTGCCTCACGTCGTGCCAGCCAGGTACCCTCGTCTGCCTGCAAGCTCCTGTGCTCTGTCCAAGTGCCTTGGCAGCGTTTTCTGTGGACTGTCCCTCCTGCCTTCTGCTGCCCAGGAGTTTATATTTACTTCAGTCCCTGCTGTTGTCAGTCCTGGACAAACAGTTTAATCAATGGCACATCTAAATTGCCTGGGTTTAACAATTAAGGAAAACACAAGTTAACAAAATGTATGGTTACCAAACATTAATAAGTACAGATATGCTGATTAGAAACCAATATTTCCAAGCCAGGTAAATACAGACATCCTCCAAGGCCAGACTTCAAAGCAGTGACTCCCTTGCAAGACAGCAAATACCATTAATAAGTACAGACAGCCTTTTAACTTCTCACCCCCCAGTCCCAACAGTGGGTGCCTAATGGAACCACCCAGTGCACAAAAAAATGTAAAAGTGTCCCACTATGACAATGTGCCATACATTTCCAGTTGACTTCACCTTGCAATGCCAAAGAAACGATTGACACAGAGTATTGCTTCATGGTGGCACCTATACAAAATCAAACTAAGAAAACATAATCCATATTTAACATAAGAAAAAATATTTTTAAACAAAAAATAAATGTGACCTTTGTATTCTCAGGTCTCTAAAATATTCAAAAGGATGTTTAAAATATTTTTAGAGACCAAGGTACAGCTGTGAAAAATTCAAAACAAAAAACAGATAATACCCACCATGCTGCCCCCATTAGAAATAGTTTAAAAAACCTACTTCCTCATTTGGCTTTATATACTCTAATGTAGTGCAACCTGAAGGGGTGACTTACCAATCCAGACCAGACCAACATAATCAAATAAAAATGTTAATCATCAAAGGCCACTGCATGGTAGTGCAGTAGTTAGTGTTACCACCATTATGCTCCAAAATCCTGGGTCCAGTTCTTAGCTAGGGTGCTATTGTGTTTCAGCCAGGCAGGGGTTCAAATGCTGTTTTTATTTGCGTTGTATTCAAGGTTGATTCTTTGGCTCATGTTAATACTGTTAGTGATTTAGTTTCCATGTATCTAAGTTTTTACTGTCATGTTCCATTTGTCATGTAGGTGGTTCTCAAGAGGTGGAGCCACCTACCCATCACCACAAGGAACTGCTCTCATTCCTAAAAAGGCTGAGGAAAACCCACAATTCCTTGCAATGTCACGGGCATTGGTGAATTTGTTGGATTCTGATTTAGTTCATGCTTTTGGAACTTTTTGGATTTAGACCTTTTGCACTGTTTTTAGACTCTTCTTTGAATACTTGCTTTGGGACACGGTTTGCTTTGGGATTGTCCATTTCTGGCAACTACTTTTGCTTTTTGTGCTCTTCAGAGCTTCACTGTTAACAAGAGCATTTTTTATGATAAAACTTTTTATTTTTAAAAATTCAATGTTTGTCCTTGTTCTGACTAGCCGGGGTTTGATGGTTTTCCCTCCTCTAGTGAGAATTTTTGTGATTTTTTTGGTGCTCTGTTGCTAGGCTCCCTCCAAGTTCATGACTGTGTGAAGTTTGTATATTCTCCCTATTCTCCTTATATTTGTGCGGTAAAGGTATTTATTATTTTAAATGTGTTTAACATAGCGAGTACACAATTAAAACCATAGAAAAGGCACAAGCAGATACAACATTTGAGAAAAATGTAGTTATTAGATGACTAGCCTTTTTTATATTGGAAAGTACAATTCCAGAAATGAGGGCCTTTAATCAGACAGCATTCTGTAATTTCTGATTTTGAGTAATCTAGCAGGAGGGTTAGGGCAATGATGATGAAAGCATCAGTTAGATCTGGAAGAATGAGCTGTGAGAGTACAGCATTACTCAAGCAACATCAATCAGAAGAAGGATATTAATGGTGACAATGTAAAAACAATTTCAGTGCTACAGTGGATTCATCGTCCAAACTTTAGCAGATGGTCAGGTATTTTCTGTTATCACTCTAAGCTAATACACTGGGTTTGAGAATCAAAAAATGATACCCCTGGGACACAAGTTGAAATTTGAATATGAGTTCCTTATAACAGTCTTGAGTAGGGAAGATTTTGCAGGTGCTGAAATTCTTAAATAAATTTAGAAAAGTAACTCAGCAGATTTCTAAACACAAAAATATGCTCTCAGGCACACCAGGGGAAAAAGTAAGTGCATTCTAAACGGAAAAAGAAAGCTCCTCTTTACTGCTCACTAATAAAAGCCTACTGGTTCTGAAGCCATGTACTTCTAAAGGAAAGAGTAGTCCCTAAAACAATCCTTTGAGTGGCAGAGGTTTGGAGATGCTACAGAGAAAAGCCAAGCAAAATGACACCTTTTATTGGCTAACTAACTAAAGGTGTCATTTTGCTTGGCTTTTCTCTACATTCATAATGGCTAACACGGTACAACACCCTAGCACTACAGAGATGCTACAGAAAACTTGTAGTCAAAAATTATGCCAAAGTAAGTTGATCGTTCAGTCTTGATCAAAGTGGGCAAATCATAATTAGAAGTTAGAAATGCATATATTTCAGCCAGAAGCTATTTTATTTGATTCTCTTTTCAAAGAGTAAATAGTTGTTTATTTATTTAAAGTTCCGATGACAGGCATCAGATGCTTCTCTTTCTTTAATAAAATGACCCTCAATATGTTCCAAACTGAGGTGCATTCTATAGTAGCTTGCTGATACTATGGCATCTCTGGCAACTATTTTGACACTTGGACAAGAGTGATGACATTTCACTGAGAATTCATAAATTATGTAAAAATCAAATTCTAATTTCCAAATAAATACCTAAATAATCCTAAACACACGCAGAACCTGACAAAAGTTGGGGCAATTAGCCAACCAAAAAAACAGGTATAGTATTATTATTTTTAGTTAATATAAATTTAGTACATACATCATTTTAGTTATACCATTCAAACTCAACAGGTAATTTTTACCATGCCTGATTTGTTAACATTGTGAAAAGAATGAAAACTGTAGTGCTTGCTGTGAACAACAAACGAAACTCATAGAAGATGTAGTGTGTAAGTTTAAAGTGCATAATGTTTTTCAAAAATCTTTTCTGCTTCAATGCCTACCAGTCTTTAGCAGGTGAGATGTTTGCTTGCCACTAGCTGAAGCTTTGCTAAACAGTATATATTCAAATTATGCACTAGTGGTAATTTTCATAATGTTCATTTTGAACCATTTTATATTTCTCCCATAATTCACGTTTAAATAAAGGTTTTATTTGTATGTACTGTGATCAATACATAAAACACAATTATAATATTTTGGTTTATCTTTAAGAGTGGGAGCTATCAGGGCTCCAATTTAGTTCAATGTTTGTTTGGAGAGTTGATTGAGTGTCATCTATTGATAACAATATGGCTGTTGACTCTGAGACTTTTCCATTTTTATCACACGTCACTGTAGTGAAGTTACTTTGTATTAGTTACATAGTTGTATTAGTGAAATAGTTATTTATTTGAAAGGTCAGGTCAGGTCAGGTTGGGAAGCATGCACTGGTACAGCGGGCTATATTCTGGTTGGCAACCCCCCAGGCAGACACGCGGTCCAGACCCGCCCTCTGGAAATGACCATCTATCTGCTGCAGCCAGATGTTACGTGAGCATCCCCTTGGCCTGGTGCAGCCACTCGGGTCCTCAACAATGAGGATCCTGTTAGCTGGATCACCCTCAGGGAATTGCGCCACATGGCTATAGTGCCGTAACTGTCGCTCCTTCACAATGCAGGTAATGTGCCTCATTCGGGACTCCATGAGCAACATAAAGTCAAACCTGCAGTACCCAAGAATTCTCCAAAGAGACTCAGTACCAAAGGAGTCCAGTCTTCGTGTCAGGTCACTGGACAGTGTCCATGTCTAATAACCATAGAGCAAAACAGGAAGCACCAGGGGCTTCATGTATAAAATGTTGGATACGCCTGTTTCCATACTCACATCATCGTGATGTGTAAAAACTAAATTTGGCATAAAAACCATGAAAATTCTCATGCCAGGTCAAATCATTGCATATGCATGTTTTTGGCTCAGTTTTGTAAACTACTGTTCCTTCGTGGTTTCACTTTATTTTTTAGATTCATATCCCTGACATGGTAGGGTCCCTCCACGGGTTCCATGCCCCTCGAGTTAGATCAACAGACAGGACCGCTCGCACCCCTGCCATCACAGCTGACTCTGGGGTTTCCCTCTTCCTCCGCAGAGGATGACCTTTCTCCGGACGTGAGCATCCTGCCTCATGTCCGCCCTTGTCGGAGGAACTGGCTCTCTTCCCTCGATTCCTTCTCTTTCTCTGGGACGCTGTGACGGTTTGGGTATCCCTATGGGAAAGGTATAGACCCTGTCCCGTCTGCGTCCCTGTGGATCGGCATGAGACCGATGCTGGCTCGGGGCGTAGGGCACTAGGACCTGCGGCACTCATCAGCCTGCATCCTGCCTGCCCTCTCGCTCTCTCTCCCCTCACCGCACTCTCGGCTCTCACTGTCGCATCCACTATTGGAGCCCCCCCCTACTCGATTCCGATCATTCACATCATGGGTCTTTTCGGTGGGGTCTACCTTATTCTGTATGGGGCCGGTCCTACTCACCTGCCCTGCCGTGTGGTCTCCAAAGGAACACAGGGTGATATAATGTAATGGGCTTCAAACCACAAGGTGCTGCTTTCTTTCCCACCTCCATCTTAATGTCTGTCCCTAAGCAAGTCATTTAATCCATCTGTGCTCCTTATTTAAAGACAATGTAACTTAACAACTGTTCCATTTTCTGATCTTGTAAGACTCTATGTATAAATGCAATAACTAGAAATACAATAATATTTAACCATGGAGTTAGACTCACAGTCTGAGGATTTTGAGGAGATCTAAATTTTCCTATGTCTTAAAATGTAACAGATAATCTGAGGTGTTGGAATTGACAGTATTGAAAGTTAAAAGCACAATAACTTTAATTGGATGATAAACTTGGTGATTGCATTTGCTCAATCAGTCACAATTAGCAATTCAGTTCAATTTTGAATGGCAGCCTTCACTAAATACAGTCTCAGAGTGCTGATACGTTGCACCACTTGACAGGGCAATGTCTGAGGCTTCACCTCAGGTGCTGACGTCCGAGGTTCAATCTCCACATGGGAAAGCAAAAGTGCATACACACAATGAGCCCCAATTAGGGTGAAACACATGTCGCATACTCTTTGTATTATTTGGAAGGTACTATATAACATGTCTATGATCTGCTTCTTGCAACTGAAAGAATGTAGTGGATATCTGCCTGTTGGTCGACCAATCACATATGTTACCTGGTAGGTAGCCACCCAAATATCAGATTGTGATCAGACCTATGTATGTAATACTCTGACCTACACCATGTGAAATAAGCGAACCAGCTGCTGTGGCACAATGTCTGAGGCCTTGCCTCAGGCGCTGACATCCGAGGTTCCATCCCTGTAAGGGGAAGCAAAGGTGCATACACCTGATGAGCCACAAATAGGGTGAAACACGTGTTGTGTACTCTTTGTATTATTTGGCAGGTACTATATAACTATATATTATGTACTATATACTATATATATATATATATATATATATATATATATATATATATATATATATATATATATATATATATATATATCTTGTAAAAGAAAGACAAACACGTCATAAAGGTTTGGGGTTTTCCGGCCCCGTATACTGTAAAAAATCAGTTAGATGAGTCAGTGTAAAAATTGAAGATACAACAGACAGTCAAAATGGTGTAATGGGGGATCATTTATGGAGAGGGATTGGAAATAGGTAGAAAGGGATGCTGGGAACGAACCCAGATGGATGCTGGGATGCTGACATCATCAAGAGTCGACAGAGGGAAGTGCGTGGTTAGGTAGTCATGACGGATTCATGGCGGCAGTGCTTCTTTCTTTCTGCAGGAACAAAAGAGAGAGGGGCTAGTACCCTGCCATTCCCTTCATGCATGCGATTTCATGCTACAGTTTGGGTCCTTACACAGCTCCCTAAGCGCATGAGCTTGATAATATATATATATATATATATATATATATATATATATATTGTGATGGATGGCCGGCTTCATATTCCGGCCCTCACCCCCAGGCCGCCAGGAGGAGCTCTCCCGACAGCGTGGACGTGCCCCGAATTCCAGCAGGGCCTCATGGACTTTGTAGTTTCTACACACAGCCCTGCTGGATACCCTGGGGTCCACAGGGAGTTGCTGTAGGGAGGCTAGTGGACTCTTTCGTGCCCTATAACCTGGAAGTACGTCCTGGTCACGTGAACAGGAGAGATGACGTACTTCCAGGTTGAAGAAAAGGACTTCTACCCTGACCCGGAAGGAATAAGGACTTGTGGGTCAGGGGATATAAAGGACTCTGGGAAAGCCCAGTACACTGAGCTGAGCTGGGAAGTAGGGTGGTGAAGTGTCTGGGAGAGGAGGATTGGTATTTGTGATAGTGTTTATTGAGTATATGAATAGTGTGGAGTAGAGGGTGCTTTGTGCATGTAATTATATAAAATAAAGAAGTCTTGTACTTTTACCGGGTGTTTGGAGTGGTACCTGAGGGTTCAAAAGGTGGACACACGCCTCTACTGCTACAATATATATATGTCAAATAAACGAACCACACGCCGTGGCGCAACGTTAGGGGCATCGCCTCTGACGCTGATGTCCGACGTTCGATTCCCGCGAGGGAGTGCAGTGGAGTGTGTACACCTGATGAGCCCAGAATGAGGGCGAAACACGTGTCGTGTACTCTTTGCATTTATTTGACAGTAAACTATTTCAACCATTCTATGATCTGCTCTTCACAAAACTGAGGGCACCGTGGCGGACGTTAGCAGATCGCTGACCAACCACAAGCGTTACCTGGTAGGTAACCACCCATACAATCAGATTGTGACACAGACTTCGAATGCCGTGAATATATATATATATATATATATATATATATATATATATAGAGAGAGAGAGAGAGAGAGAGAGAGAGAGAGAGAGAGAGAGAGAGAGAAGACTTATTATGTCCAAATCTTATTGAAGAATTTCATCCTGAAGGGTTATCAACAGAAGAAATGAGTTCATGGGCAATCCTTGCACCGAGAAACGGTGAAGTCAAATGAATTAACGTGTAAATTGTCGATTGGTTACACAGCAAATTGGTTAAATGTATATCAATAGACTATGCTGAAACAGCTGGTGGTGATGTTGCGGAAGATGAAATATCCAGTAAAATATCTACAACCGCTAACACCGTCCTGTCTTCCACCAGCCGAATTACTGTTGAAAGAAGATGTATTGTAATGTTATTACATAATTTATGTATAAGTGTTGGGCTATGCAATAGAACAAGATTAGTTGTATTCAAAATTGGTCGAACAATTCTGACATGTAAAATTTTAACAGGCAACAAGAAACATAATATAGTACATCTTCCGCAGATAACATTAGACACCAAACAAGATCTTGATATGCCATTCGTATTAAAACGTTTACAGTTTCCCTTTAGAATAGCTTTTGCTATGACAATTAACAAATCACAGGGACAAACATTTGAAAAACTTGGTTTATTTATTAGAGAGAAAGAAACGATATTCACTCATGGGCAGTTATACATTGCGTTGTCACGATGTAAGTCCAAACAAAATTCAATGCGATACTGACAAAAAATTAATTCCAAATATTGTTTTTACAATGAAAGTGTAAGTTTAAAAAGTATTTGCGTGTTAAATTTAAAGCCAAATAGAACGAAAATGTATAACACAAAGAATACCTCTAACACAGCATGAAACATAATTTTCTTTCAATTTATTATGGTTTACTATTTTTTTACTGTGGTTAATTAGTCGCTGTAATGTAAAATAGTTAGTTCTACTATGCATATGTAACAACTCCCATGAAAATAACAATCTGTTTAAATTGTACATCCGCTTCCCCATACGCGAGTGGCAGAGCCGCAAAGTGTCTAGCACGTAGCACCTGCCCGGAGGTTGGCAAGAGAAGCGAGCAGGGGGCAGAGCTCCCTAGTTTTTTAAGTTTTAAATTGTTTTTACCTAAGTCTAACAGTGTTCAATCAGTGAAAGATGAAAACATTGTATATTAAGTTTGATACATAATTAGATAGATAGAACTTTATTTGTACCCAGAGGGATATTTGGCTTTTTACAGAAGCTATTTAAATACTGTAGATAGATAGATAGATAGATAGATAGATAGATAGATAGATAGATAGATAGATAGATAGATAGATAGATAGATAGTGCATGAGTAAAAAAATTTTCGTTTTTTTCACTTTTTTTCTTTTCTGCAAAATAAAAAAATTTTTGTTTTACACAAATTTTTGTTATGCACATAAAGTTAATTTTGCACTAGAATATTTTCCACGGTTAGTGTAGATATTTTTTACAAAAAATTTTTTTTCTACAAACAGTAAAACTTTTTTAAAAAAAATACTTACTTGTAGTACATTGGGATCCCGCTTAGCAAATCCTAAACTTGTGTTGGTGAGTACTAAAAAATAATTTAATTTTTACTTACCTGATTATTATTCATTTCCTAGCTATAAGACCTTTTTACTTATTGGCCTTTTTTTTAGAATAGCAATAGGAATACTTACCTGTGGAGTGCTTACAGTTGCCTATATTTTATGATTTTATAATCTCTGTCCTCTTTTGTCTTTTTTTGTTGGGTTTTTGTGTTTTTTTTTTTTGTTTAGCCATTATGACATCTGTAAGAGTGGAAAAAGTATACAGTAATCCCTCCTCCATCGCGGGGGTTGCGTTCCAGAGCCACCAGCGAAATAAGAAAATCCGCGAAGTAGAAACCATATGTTTATATGGTTATTTTTATATTATAATGCTTGGGTTACAGATTTGCGCAGAAACACAGGAGGTTGTAGAGAGACAGGAACGTTATTCAAACACTGCAAACAAACATTTGTCTCTTTTTCAAAAGTTTAAACTGTGCTCCATGACAAGACAGAGATGACAGTTCCATCTCACAATTAAAAGAATGCAAACATATCTTCCTCTTCAAAGGAGTGCGTGTCAGGAGCACAGAATGTCACATAGATAGAGAAAACAATCTCTAGCAAACAAATCAATAGGGCTGTTTGTCTTTTAAGTATGTGAAGCACCGCGGCACAAAGCTGTTGAAGGCGGCAGCTCACACCCCCTCCATCAGGAGCAGGGAGAGAGAGAGAGAGAGAGATAGAGACAGAGTTTGTTTTTCAGTCAAAAATCAATACGTGCCCTTTGAGCTTTTAAGTATGCGAAGCACCGTGCAGCATGTCGTTTCAGGAAGCAGCTGCACAAAAGATAGCAACATGAAGATAATCTTTCAGCATTTTTAGACGAGCGTCCGTATCGTCTAGGTGTGCGAACAGCCCCCCTGTTCAATCCCCCTATGTCAGGATCAGAGAAAGTCAGCGCGAGAGAGGCAGAGAAAAGTAAGTTGGGTAGCTTCTCAGCCATCTGCCAATAGCGTCCCTTGTATGAAATCAACTGGGCAAACCAACTGAGGAAGCATGTACCAGAAATTAAAAGACCCATTGTCCGTAGAAATCCGCGAACCAGCAAAAAATCCGCGATATAAAATTTAAATATGCTTACATATAAAATCCGCGATGGAGTGAAGCCGCGAAAGGCGAAGCGCAATATAGCAAGGGATCACTGTACTTCAAATTGCTACAAGCGATTCACCATCAGGAGATTGTGGCAAATGTAAATCCACCAAAAGGTATGGCTAAACAGGTAGAAAAATTGACGAACTTTATTAAACCTGCTTCACCCAATTCAATAACCACTTCTAAAATTAAATAAAATACTGATATTTGGTTGCAAAATGTGCTTGAGGTGTTAAGGGACCATTATGGCCACGTGATACAAAATTATTGCAAACAATTACCAGTGGCGGATGAATTGGCTCAAGCTAAAGCCATTTCGATGGCAAAAAAGAATTATAGGAATAAATTGACATCATCTTCCCTCGTTTCTTTCAGGCAACACATTTATACCAGTTCTAAAAAACAAGAGGGGCCTCTGGTTACAGATCAAACTGCTTTCCGGGCGTCTTCTTCGGATCTGGGGGGATCGGTGTCGGCTGAGTCAGATCCTCAAAATTCACAGGCTTCGGCTCCGCTGGCTTTGGGCCCTCCGGTTGTGGAGAGATGGACGGATGGGACAGAGGTAAAAAATAAAAAGATTGGCATTTCTGTTTCATCCACACCTATCACTGTGACAGGATCGGACAATATACGAAAGGTCTCTTTGGTTTCAGATTCTGCAGGCCTGGTGAGACAAGACATTACACGGGCAGTTCAAATTGAGGATAAAAATTTAGGTTTAACTCAATTGGAAAAGAAAATTTCTTCACCTATTGGAGTTCAGATGATGATTGATCTCTCCCAGGATTCGTCTGAGGAGTCGATCAATGCTGATAACTCCAATATGAAAATTAGCCATTGTGAGGGCTTGGCCTCCATGCCTTCAGACGTTGATAGGAAGACCTTAATCTTAGCAGATAGCACGCTTGCCAATTTCCATGACAGGACACATAATGATGTATATTTGATTACGGTCAATAAAATGACATTATCAACGTTATTACGGCATCTTAATAAAAGCCCTTGCACTTTGGGGGTTAAGAGAGTCGTAGTCCTGGCGGGTTATTGGGACGTGATGCAGGCCCCAACTGGGGCCAAACTGCAAATACAGTGGAATAAGATTTTTCCCACTTTACGGAGCATTTTTATGTATGCGCAAATGTTCTTGGCGCAGGTTCCTCTCACAGCTGATCCAGTGGTGAACAGAAAGATATTTAACTTCAATGAGCAGCTTCTGAGATGTGATATGACAAGAGTGATCCTCACTCCTAGGTTTAAACTATATAGGGAGGTGGATCGCCCGGATTGCTTAGGCTCAGATTCTGCTCATGAGTTGGTCAATTACTGGATAAACAAAACCCTCAGCAGTGTATAGTGTGTTGTCTGAACGAAGGGATGGAATGTTTTATATGTTTGTCTAGCATAGGAGTTGGGTTGTTAAACCTTGGTTTGAGGGATAACCTGACTCGTATGGATTTATGTGTAGGATGAGTGTTAGTTTTTATGTTATATCTTATCCAATCTCTTATAATAATAGGGTCTGCTCTTACCCAAACCCTTATCTTAACCCCAGGGGGTAGGGACCTTTATCTTAAGATAGTTGAGCATATAAGATGCTCTGCCCTTACTTAAACCACTTATCTTAACCCCAGGGGGGTGGGGCCCTAAGCTTAATATAGTGGGGTGGGGTTCTAACCCTAAGATAGTGGGGGGGACCCTTATCTTGGGATAGTAGATGATCTACCCCAACCCAAACCCTTATGTTAACCCCATGGGGATGGGGCCCTAAGCTTAAGATAGTGGGGTGGGGCTCTAACCCTAAGATAGTGGGGGGGATCTTTATCTTGAGATGGTGGATGATCTACCCCTACCCAAACCCTGATTTTAATCCCAGGGGGATGGGGCCCTAAGCTTAAGATAGTGGGGTAGGGCTTTAAGCTGAAATAGTGGGGCAGGCCCTTAGCTTAAGATAGTGGATGGAA
Source organism: Erpetoichthys calabaricus (assembly GCF_900747795.2). Classification (NCBI taxonomy): domain Eukaryota; kingdom Metazoa; phylum Chordata; class Cladistia; order Polypteriformes; family Polypteridae; genus Erpetoichthys; species Erpetoichthys calabaricus. The sequence continues at coordinate 165,138,369 of NC_041400.2, forward strand.
TGAGATGTATTTGTTCTGTGTTAATTTTTGAAAGGACAGAGTGAAGTATGAATGGGCAGAGAATTGGACAGTTAGTAGGCAGAGATTAGGGGTCGGAGGAGAGTTGAAATTAAGTGTCCAGTTTATTTACATAAAAAGTTGAGTAGTTGAGGATGAGGGGTTTTTGGTGTTCCCGGTAGATCTAATTATATAACTATAAGAATTGTACCCAGATAATTTGTTATATTAAATTTGTTTAAAATGATCAATAACGCTGAGCTTGGTGAGGGTTGTTGTTTAAAAATAATTATAAAAATACATTTTACAAAATAAATAGGGGATCTCTAGAAATAGATATAATTGGATGATAGGGGAACAGCTTAGAAAGAGTTGGAGACTACTTTTTAATTTTTGGATGGAATGGGGAATCTCTATGAAATAAATGTGAGGTTTATGTTTTTGTTTTATGCACTAGTGTACCCATGCAATTGGATTGGCCTTTGGGCTTTCATCCCCTACACTAAACCTATCTATCTATCTATCTATCTATCTATCTATCTATCTATCTATCTATCTATCTATCTATCTATCTATCTATCTATCTATCTATCTATCTATCTATCTATGTCAATCACTACCAACAATTTGTTGTTGGGCCCACTAAACATTATTCAGAGCCAATAAAATCAATTGGGATAACTTTGGGAACCTGAATGAAGTGCCAGTTTATCACAGGAAGCATATATTCTAACACATCCACAAATTCACATATGCAGGGCCAGATTAGAGTTTCAAATCACCCTAACGTTAACTTCCATTATGATATGGAAAGAAAACTGGACTGCCTTGGGAATATCTTATATAAACACAGAGAGAATGTGCAAACAGCCCACAGGGAGTACTGAGCCAACATTCAAACCCAGGACTCTGGACCTGTGAGACAGCAGTGTTAGCAATGTACCGAAATGATACACATGTTCTAGCAAATCCCAGTTCCTCGATTCATAAAAGTAAAAGGTCATGAAGATTTTCTTTCATTTTTAATTAATGACTTAAACCTTCAAAGTGACCTTCCTTAAACTTAAGGTAAATCAAACATATAAGAGAAGTATGCCCAATGGAATGATCCTACTGCTAGGAAAGCACAGGGAAATACATGTCATTCCCTTTTCCTGCTGTTGTCAAAAATGCTGCTTTTAAGAGGCTCTGTGGACTGGTTGAAAAACACATGGCTGTCATTTTCTAACAAGAATAAAGAAAGGCAGATAACTAAATAAGCAAAATATATCTGTTTCTTTGTCTGTTTTGCTCTTTTGTGACACAGGATGCCAGCAAATGTGTCCTTTGGGGTGTGGAGTGAACACCATAAATTCATGTATATCTTTGTAGCAGAATTTCTTCCCCCATCTTCTCTTGTGGTAGGTACTTAATCAACAACAACATACGCTACTATTTCGAACATCAGGGTTTAATTTTTTTCCTAGCCTGCATATTCTCACCATTTATATAAAACATTAGCTTAGTAGGGGCCATTTTAAATGTCTTCAAAAAGATTGGTACATTTGCAATACTAATCACCCAGCTATATTCTCTTTCTTTTTTTGCACGTTTTAATCTAAGATTTCTGTGACTATGCAGAAGAACGTAAGAATATTGACAAATGAAAGGACACTATTCGGTCCATCAAGCTTGTTTGTTTAGCTAATAGCTAAACTGTCCCAATATCTCATCCAGATTTGTCTTATAGGCTGTCACGGTTTCTGCTTCAACTGCATGTCTTTAGTAGTTTATTTCAGATTCCCAGACCTCTTTGCATAAAGAAGTGCTCCTTGACTTCAGTTCTAAATGCACTTTCCCTTCATTTCCACTGGTGTCTTCACATCTGTGATTCACTGATAAGTTGAAAGACTTTTGCTGGACCTACTTTATCAATGTCTTTGAGAATTTTGAAGACCTGGATTAGATCCACATACAGTCTCTTCTGCACAAGATTAAACAGGGTTTTTTTAACATTTTATTGAATTTATTAAAATCAAACAACATTCCACACAAGCAAGTCAAATTTTACAAAACTAGGTCCAAAGCAAGTCAAACCCCACCCATGAGAAAGAGACTTAGGCCAACATAGTGAAACTTTAATAGTAGTAAAGATAAGTAAGTAAATAGAATAAAAAGGGGAAGAGAATCCACTTCCTCAAATTTAAATGCATATTCTAAAATATTATTAATTAGATCCTGCAAGGTTTTAAAAAAGTTTTGCACAGATCCTCTAAGTGAGTATTTCATTTTTTACTATTTCAAATAGCATATAACATCAGTTACCTAATGACTAAAAAGAGGTAAGTTAGGATTCTTCCAGTTCAGCAAGATAAGTCTACGTGCCAATAGTGAAGTGAAGGCAATTACGGTATGTTTGTCCTTCTCCACTTTAAGCCCATCTAGGAGTCCGCCAAACACAGCTGTTTAGTGGATTAGGAGGGATTGGGACACCAAGACTGTCTGAAAGGCATTTAAAGATTTTGATACAAAATTATGTTAATTTGGTGGAGGCCCAAAACACGTGGCCCAGTGAGGCTGGAACTTGATTGCAATGTTCTCAGGTTGGATCTTGCCCTGGAAACATTTTAGACAATTTAAAACGAGACAGATGTGTTCGATAGGTGATTTTAAGTTGAATAATTGTATGCTTTGCACATAAGGAGCTCGAGTAAATTCTGTGCATTGCTGTCTTCCACTCCTTTTCTGAAATGTTGAATGAGAGATTCTTTCCCACCGTGCTCTGGGATCTTTGAAAGGGAGGGACTTTAAAATGTTTTATATGTTAGAGAAATGTTGTCTGAGTCCTCAAGACTGATGAATATTTTTTCCGGAGTAGAAGTAGGTGGTAGGTGAGGAAAGTCGGGGAGGTTTTATTTAACAAAGTTTCAAATTTGGAGGTGGTGAAAGAAATGTGTTACTGGCCGGTTAAATTTGGAATGTAATTGTTCATAGGATGTGAAGACATTGTCTATGTACAGATCTCTAAGTGATTTAATCCCAGATGTTTTCCATACATTGAAAGCTGTGTACGTTTGAGAGGGTGGAAAAAGGTGGTTATCATGCAGAGGTGCCACAGATAAAAGCTTCTCTATCTTAAAGTACTTCCTGCATTGCTTCCATATTCTGAGTAAATGAAGCACAATTGGGTTATTAGTATATTGGCGATGACTTGTATTTACTGGGGTACAAAGCAAAGAATATAAAAAAGTACTGCAAGATTTTATTTCTGTTGCAGACAAAGCTAGTGTGTGTTCATCCATTTGTGTCAGTGTACAGGTTTTTATAGGTTTAATTCTTGGAGTCTGTCATAGTAGGACTAAAGTCCTTGAATCCACTTGGTTGCTCTCCTTTGCACAGCTTCAAGTACTGCTAGGTCTTTTTTGTGATGTAGTAACCAAAACTGCACACAGTACTTCAGATGCGGTCACACTAGTTTATTGTATCGCCCAAGCATAACTTATATTCAACAGTTTTTATGATATAACAAATTGTTTTATTTTGCTTTTTTAATTGCTTCTGCACACTGCTTAGATGAAGAGAACGTTGTGTTAGTATAAACCTGTAAATCCTTATCATAGGTCGCTTCCTGTAGGATAGCGTTTCACATCTAGTTTTTGTAATTGATGCTGTTGCCCACTTGTTGCACTTTTCTACATTAAATGTAAGTGTTCACCTAATTCTGATGCTTGTTCAGTCTTTCTGAATTCTTTTTGTTGCCTCCTCGGTGTCTGCCATTCCCCCAATTTTAGTGTTTTCTGCAGATTTCACAAGTTTACTAATTACCATAATCTATGTCATTAATATAAATTAGACAGAGTAACGCTTCAAGGACAGACTTCTGAGGAACTCCACTGATGACCCCACTCCACGTGGAGCATTCATCTCTTATCTGTACTCTTTGTCTCCTGTCAGTTAACCAACCTGAAATCCAGTTTTGAATTTTACATCTGATGCCTACAGCTTCTAGTTCCAGAAATAATCTTCAGTGTGGTTACTGTATCAAAGGTTTTTTTGAAAGACTAAGCATATTATGTCAGCTATTCCAGTTGCCTGTTCAAAAAAAACTAAAAGATTGGTTTGGCAGGATCTTCCTCTCATAAACCCATGGTGGTTGTTATTTGGTATGTTATTTTCAAAAAGGTACTGTAAGACTATACAAGTAGCATTGGACACAAGACAGGAAATAAATAAGGAAGGACCATCAAACCCCTGCAGCTCACACTCCACACTCGCCCAGATGAAGGTCAACAATTAGGCTAAAATGTTTTGGTTTTGTGAGGAAAGCCCAAAAAGACAAAAGGAGAAGGTTTAAAACCCCACACAGACGATGACTAGGCCTATGCAATGCAACAACCTATTCACAAGCTGTCGATTCCAATTTGTTACAAAACAAAAAATAATTAAAATGCTGAATTCAACTAAACTGATTTTCTATATGTGGTAGAACAACAAATCTATACAAACATTTTAAAAAATCATCATTTACTATTTTTAAATAAAATATTCATGTAAATGTTGATATAGTAAACTGTTTCTTATAAGATATCATTTGTACTTGTTTTATTAATAACAAACTAGTTTTGTAAAGGAAAGTCCAGAAGAACATGCAATCAGTCACTCCGACATTAAATTAAAGTCAGTTGGAGGCTCGCTCTCCTCAGTTCATATTTTCTTTAGAAACAATTCCTCCTCCACCCCTTTCACCAACTGCTTGGAAGAGGGGAGTCAAGAGAGCTTGATCAGCAAGTTTGCCCCCCTTTACTCTTTTCCCTATCCAAGATAGAATTTTCCATCCAAGTGCTATTTCATAATTCTTAAAGTGCCAGACGATCCATTTGTTAGGTTAAGAAATTCCTTTCACTCATGAAGGCAATGACAGCAGAGGCTGGAAAGGAATATCTTAATTCAAGTTCACAGCATGTAGAAAAGGCCATCCAAATATATATCACTTTTTGGGCAAATTTTCATATAAATGAATGGATTCTATTGAACATAAGTTCCAAGAATGTCAGAGTGTACAAAATAGATCCATTTATTTTACAAAATAAATACAAATGATAAACAAATTATTGGAGGACAATAAGCAAATGTAAAGAAAAGAAAAAAAAACTACTGACGTCCGAGTCTTCCTAAATTGTCTTGGACCCTTCTTTCTTAAAGTAGCTTATGCCAAACCCTGTAGGTGTTCTCTTTTCTGCACTGGGTGGCATATAATTTCTGCCACTGTGAGAGTCTTTGTTTTTTAAGTCACTGCTTTGTGTATCACCTTCCTGCTTGCAGTTGTTCTGACCACATGCGTATAGCTCACAATGCAGCCTTAATGAACACAATACATTTACATATGAATAATAATGCCTAAACATCTAGTCATCTTCTCAACTGTCAAATGGTTTCAGTTTCTAAACTATTGCAGTAATCAGTTGTGGCATCATGCCAGGCCTCTTTATCTGTCTAACATCTTATCTGTTGTGAAAATTGCCTGTGGTAAAACAAAGTAGAGTGGATATTATATCCTCTGGTACTGTAACAAAATCTAAACATTCTGTCATGTTGTATTCTCATTTTATTGTAGATAGACTGAGCTTATTCTTGCGTAATCAAACTCATGGCAGAAGATAGCCCTGGACAGGGTGATGTGCATGTTTGGTTCATTGTCTATTCAAGTTTGTGTGTGTATGAGTGGGTACTGCGATGGACTAGAGTTATATCCAGGGCTGATTCCTCCCAGTCACCAAATGTGGCTAGAATAGGCCCCAGCCCTTGTGATCCTGAACTTGGATTAAGAAGGTTTGAGAGTATTACTTTATCTTACGATGAATGTGAAACCATTCATCACTTTAACTAATTGCTCCACAAAATACAAATACTTGACCTGGTTATTTAGTAAAACTAGGGGGCCTTGCCCCCTTCTCGCTTCGCTTGCCAACCCAAAAGGCCTGCACTACGCACCAGCCACTTCACGTCTCTGCCACTTGCGTATGTGGATTTCACTTTCACCAAATAACAAATCTTTTAATTCTTGCGGATACGCCTCTTCATTGGGAAGAAATACTACTTTTTCCCCAATGGCAACACGAATTAGACGATCTACAAGTCTCTGATTTAATGTTTAAATCAGAACAATATATTCAATCTCTTTTCGCTGTTCCGTTATTTCACTGAGTAATTATTTCCGTTTGTTTGCACTAATGCGATCTTTACTATCATTTTTTTGAGAATTTAGATTTAGTACTTTCATTATCTCTATCCTACTCTGCATGTGTATAACGCCAATGTTTTTAAACCTCTTTATGACGTTCTACTTTGTCTTCTACTCTATGTCTTTTATTTCCAGCCCTGAGTGTGGTTAAATCTCTTGGCACAAAGTCTCATCTCGTGGTTACTTGAAAGTATCTTTCTGAAAAGTTACGTCTCATTCCAGGATAAAAAGTCTTGTCTCGTCCCAGGATTTTTTTATGTAATAGAGAGATGTTTAAATATGTCTTCTGGGTGACAGATTCTAAGTATTTTTTTACTGTTCCAGTGATTCTTTATTTAATATAATTTATGGCATTCATGTATCTGCTGGACAGAGATACCAGCCCCTTAATCAAGAAACCCAGCCACAAATATTATACAGCCTTACATTAAAATGCTTTTTAATGATAAAGAGACTTCCTGAGAAAAAAGAGAGTATTAAATAAACAACATTTTTGTTCAGTCTATGGTGTTTTTTAGTGTTGGAGTGACATATGTTATGTTGATTGAAGTACTTTATGTATTAGACAGCTAGTTGATTCATACTTCATTCTTTACTTAAACAAATAAAACAATTAAACCAGTAATACAGTGAAAGGAGACTGGCAATCAGATAGATTCTGTTCTCTTCATCCTGCATGTGTATACCAATACACTATCAGCAAAAAACTATTTACACCCATATACAGAAAACAGACAGACAGATAGATAGATTGTGTAATGAGAGATACAAAAGAGAGGGAAAATAAAGTGTTGGGGACTTGCCAGTACCCTGTTTAACAGAAACCAAAAAGGTTATGAAAAGAAAATTAAAGCATTCATGTTCACAGAGATGCCGTCTTTTGCAGAGCTCCTTGTTCAGTTTCCTTATGTTGTTGTTGGTTTAGCAACCTGTTAGATGGAAGAGGCGGATTCTTCTGATCCAAGTGAGTCAGCATGCTCTGTCCTCTGAGCTACGGTCAAAAGGAGAGAGGCTGTGAGTGATCATTTTCTCCCTGTCACAGTCTGTGATAGTCTTGCCTCATCTGTGGTTTTCCTGATCAATTGGGAGATTGTTGATCAGAGTCATGAGGAAAAATGAGTTTTTACGGGTATTTATACAATGCAGTATTATGGCCCATTATTCAAACCCCTTCTCCTCCACACTATTAGCAAGTTGTTCACCAGTGGGGGTTGTCTACTCTTCAGACCTTTATACACTCGTGCTCATAAGTTTACATACCCGGTAGGATTTGTGAAATATTGGCCATTGTTTAGAAAATATAATTAATCATACAGAAAGCTTTCCTTTTAATAAGGAAGTGTGCTCAGGCGAGGCAATTTATTATCACATAATTGTGTGTGACCTTTTTAAATCATAATGATAACTGAAATCTTCCAAATGCCCCTGATTAAAAGTTTACATCCCCTTGAATGTTAGGGCTGATAACATACACACAAGTTGACATGCACGGGTTCAAATGAAGGGTAATTAAGGGAGAGTGTGCACACATGTAACCTCATGGATTGTAATCAGTGTCTGTATATACATAGTTAATTTAAATTCATGCAGAGCTGCACTGACTTTGTTGGATACCAAGCTACAGAGAAAGAAAAGGACCTGCAAGAAAATTTGATTTGTATAAATCAGTAAAAGGATATCCAGTGATCTGAAAATGCCTGTCAGTAGTGTTCAAGCTCTGATTAAAATGTGGAAAGGTAAGGGTTCTGTTGCTGCCATGCCAGTCAGGTAGACAAACTGAGATTTCAGCCACAACTGCCAAGATCATTTGTCAAGCTGCCGAGAAAAACCCACAAGCCACTTCTGCTGAGATACGGGCTTCTCTGCAAACAATTGGTGTTGCTGTTTCAAGATGCACAATAAGGAGGTACTTGAACAAAAATGGGCAGCATGGCGGAGTTAAAAGAAAAAAAGCCTTTACTGTGGCAATGCCACAAAACAGCCCATTTACAATGTGCCAAAGAGCATCTAGACAAGGCTCAAAACTTCTGGAACAAAGTCCTTTGGAGTGATGAGACCAAAATTGAACTTTATGGTCACAACCATAAACGCTATATTTAGAGAGGATGCAACAAGGCCCATGAAAAAAAGTACACCATCCATACCATGAAGCATGGAGGTGGATCGCTGATGTTCTGGGAATGTGAGCTACAGTGGCTCAGGTGACTCTGTGAAAAATAATGACAAGATGAATGCAGCATGTTACCCAAAAATATTGAAGGACAACTTGCATTCATCTCTCCGGAAGTTGCGCATGGGATGCACTTGGATCTTCCAACAGGACAAAGATCCAAAACACAATGTCAAGCTGACCCTTCTATGGCTACAGCAGAAAAAAGTGATGGTGCTGGAGTGGCCATCACAGTCTCCTGACCTCAATTTCATTGAGCCACTTTGAAAAGATTTCATACATGCAGTTCATGCTGGACAACCCAAGAATTTACGGGTCCTGGAGACTTTTTGCCAAGAAGAATGGGCAGCTCTACCTCCTGAGACAAATCAAGGCCCTCATCCACAACTATCACAAAAGTCTGCATGTCGTCATTGATGCTGCAGGGATCAATAAACAGTATTAAAATGCAAACTTTTGAACAGGGATCGTCTCATTATTTTTTGTTTTATGGTTGTGCTATTCTGTGATGCCTTATAGTTCAGCTTGGATTCCATTAAAAGTAAATGAAATGTTTTTTGCCTGATCAGTCATCTTTTCTTTAAAGTATGGTACACATCTCACAGATTCTACCAGGGTATGTAAACTTTTGAGCACAAGTGTACCTACTTTATTGCTCTCAAATATCTGAGGGAGAACCACCCACGTACTTTGTGGTATATACTCATTCTATCGATCTTAAATCTCCAAGGGGGACCACACTCTTCAACGGTATGTACCTAATCCATTACCCTTAAATAGCCAAAATGGCCCCGGCCCCAGTTTTACAGTGTGTTAATTTGTATACGTCAGGTATTCAGCTGGCTTCTTTTGCCTCTGTGTGGATTCTGAACTGTACTTTGGCTGAATTTTTTTCAGGACTTAGCAATTCTGGCCAGTGAGCGTACCTCCATAGCTTAGTGTCAATACTCCCGACGCGCTTGTGTGCAACAATAGACAGATTAATAGATGTTTTGTTAAACTGTTTAGCCACCTATTTTCTAATCTACTCTACCCAGTTTACAGTAATGTAGAGGAAGTGTCCACCCAGCTTATTAGTTTTTTGGGGTTTTTAAGGGTTTTTTTAGGGTGAAATCAAGCAATATTGCCTTTCTAAAGCCTCACTCAAACATCCATATTTAACTGTGTTCTTTTCTGTTGCTGTGTGAAACATGTAATTTATACCACACATATAACATCTGTTTTATTTATGTGTATTGTTCACATCACTGTGGAGAACTGCAATATGTTTCTTAAAAAATGTGTCATGCTGTATATTTTTAACATGGAGACACATCATCATGCACATCACTGTGTTTTCTCCACGATAAACAATACAGTAATCTCTCCTCCATCGCGGGGGTTGCGTTCCAGAGCGAAGAAGTAGAAACCATATGTTTATATGGTTATTTTTATATATTTTAAGTCCTTATAAACTCTCCCACATGGTTTAGAAATATTCCCCGTACAGTTATGCAGCATAAACCCTTTATATTCTCTTAGTTATTAGGTAAGATTCGTTGAAATTATGTATGTAAACACAGTTTATATACTACTCACAAACACACATATCGTATATCATTCAGGAGTTTTATTTAATACATAATACAGTTTTAAACATATTGTAATTGAGTAGGTAATATAAAAATACATGAAAAATCTATAACATGTAAATGCTGTACATAAAACCAAAATGTTATTTTAAAGATACTGTAGAGCATCTCCGATATCACATTTGTTACAGCCATTACGATAGACAGGCCACCGGCAATAAGTACCTACAATGCAAGGAAAAAATTGTATAAAATGTGTGCACAGTTACAATAAACGTACATACATGTACTAAGTACGTAGAAAAATAGTTTTGGGTACTCACCAACTTGTCAGATAACGATGACATTTACTGCACTGTCACGGCTGTTTTAAAGGAGCCTCTTCAAGCGACTGTGTAGCACCGCCGTCGTCTTCTTCCACTGAAGGTGTACTAGGTAGTGTTTTGCGTGTAAGGAACATCGTGATGGGCAGTTGCTGGTGCTGCTTTTTCATTTGTGTAAAGAGGTTCCTATATACTTCCATGGCGCCATCAAGAGCATTTTTAAATTGCAAAGAACGAATCGTTTGCGGGTCCCATTCTTCAACTGATGTCTGGAGATCTTTTGCCATTCGTAGAATGGTCGCGAGACCCTCGAGAGTTAGCACAGCATCCAGGAGCTTAACCGCGTGCTCTGATTGGGTAGCTTCTCAGCCATCCGCCAATAGCATCCCTTGTTTGAATTCAAATGGGCAGATCAACTGAGGAAGCACACGTACTGTAGACCGCAGACATCCGCGAAGCAGTGAAAAATCCGCGATACGTATATATTCACATATGTTTACATTTAAAATCTGTGATGGAGTGAAGCCGCGAAAGACGAAGCGCGATATAGCGAGGGATCACTGTACATAAGCTACGCTGCCAAAACCCACCTCTCTTCTGCTCCCCATTACCTACCATTGACATCATTCTAGTTAGGTGACATCATTCACACTTTAGGTGATTTTCTCTTCACAAGAGATATTTATTTATATACTAAATGAAAAGCAAACGTATCTAGAATTAATATATGAAAACGCTTCCAGATAGGAACTAAATATCCTTCTTTTTCTGTGAATGGCACAAATTTCATTTGAAGCAAAACTCAATTTATTTTGTGATTTTATTTTACAAAGCAAAACACTCAGTGTTTCTGTGAATTCAGTTTTTCACAAATCATTTCACTAATCACTTCCCAGCAGTACTGGGGTGGGGCACCAGTACATGGCAGGGCACACTTTTACTGAAAAACATCATCTCTCGTACAAGTTTGTGACATCTTTTTGGGATATGGTAGGAAATCAAAGTACTCAAAGAAAAACCCCCATGGGCATATCCGATACTTAACAAAACACTATCTTTTGTTATTTATTAACAATGATTAATCAAGAGCTTACTCTAAGGACAACATTTTCATTAAGACCCCTGAGATCAAGAATGAACTGAAAAAGACCATTACATAAAGAGTATATTACATTATTCAGAACATTACCACCACAAAGTAGTAGCATAATCTGAACCACTGTAAAATTTAAAAATAGAATAATATACGTTAGACTAATTGTTGCCCACATCAATTATATTCTTGTTTTTCCTAATGTTACTCCTTTGTTGCTAATCCTCTCCTGTAGTTGAGCTATCGCCCCATTAGCCTCTCATCTCTTAATGCATTGTGCCTATGGAATTATGGTGTCTTTAGACCCTGCCACAAGGTCACCTTAGTCAAATCCTACTTTGACAGCTGGGTCATGAGCTAACGCTGCCATCAAACTGCATAACTTTGAATTGGAGAGAGCGTGCCTGCCTTGAGGATGTCAGATTACAGAACTAGGAATAGCATGAGTTCACAGACTACATGACTACCTTTTCAGTGCAGGTTCAGATTTCCTGTTTCACAGCATTGCAAGTTCACCTCATTTTAACAGCCAGTGATTATACAAATATTTTTCTGGTACAAATATTTTTCTACCATGGGACCAAAAATAATTGACATTGGACAGACAAGCCTCTCCTCTTTTGAAAGGTTCAAAAGACCCATTTTTCTTTATTCCCCATGGCAGCATTATATGCTTTGTACTTTCAGCTGAGTGCTAATTGGTTGCCAACTCTCCCCCACAAGGGTCTCTCCCAGTGACTAGTGACAAAATCAGACAAGTCATAGAGCATTCATAGAGCATTATGACTAAGTCACTTGAGTTTGTTCATCTTTTACTAAGATTATGTAAATGAAGGTTATAATTGAAAATCACTAGAAACATCATGTAGTGTGATGGGAGCTTAAAAAACCATCCAATAATAATTATTATTATTAATTACATAGAGAGTGGGGAGCCAGTTCGACCACCACCAATGTGCAGCCTCCACCTGGATGATAAGACAGCAGCAATTTTGCACCAGTACCTTCACCACACATTAGCAATTAGTTAGTGAAGGAGTAAGAGAAATTGCAACTGTTTGGAAAAGCTGCTGCTACCTAAAAGTTTTTGAATTTCCAGAGCATATCTGATCATAAACCTTCTATTAAGACCAAGAGCAAGGTTCTAGCTGCGTTAGTTAAAAAAATAATCTTATAATAAACTTATAGACCTTAGCATTATAATATATATAATATATTAGGGTGCCAGTGAAAATCAAAGTTTTTATCTTCTCACGTCTTAGCCCCCAGTTTTGTTCCTCTCTTTACCATGGTAAATTACACAAAGTTTTATGACAATCAAACAATATTTACTGGTAGCACAAGAGATCAGAATTTTTCTATATTCACTATACAGAAACATGCTTGTTGATATGACTGTTCTGTCCAGTTCTTCAGAGCTTTTCAGTTCACAGAGTTTTTGTTGGTGCTGGAAACTGTTTGCGATGGTCTTCTACAACTTGTAGGAGGTACTGTTTCTGTTCTTCTTGGTTAGTGATGGCCGAATTGAATGACTGAATCAGTGCCACCCTTCACTCCGCTGCATCATTGACCACTTTCAGGTGTTTGACATTGCACTGAGCTGAAATATATGCTTCATTACTGTCCCATGAATCAGGATCGTCCATGAGGAAGTCCTGTGAAATCTCCATCCTGGACTGTTTTCTTCTCAACAGTATGCAAATGAAAAAATAGACTTAGCACTTGTCTGTTAGAAAGTAGTTTACAGCCAGTAATGGTCTCAGAGAGTCCTCCTATAAGCCATACACCGTGTCGTGATTGCCTTGACTTTTTATCTACAACTGATGTCATCTTGCTTAAATCCTTCACCTATACCTGTTATGCAAATATAACAGTGTTGAGTAATTAGGACTCAATAAGTTTATAATTTTGGTACAGCTTTTTAGCAATCTAAAGATGCAGATAGAAATAAGAAATAATTCCGTCCAGTTTATAGGACTACGCTATGCAAACAGCCTAACAGCACTGTAACATTTTCTTCTTGTTGTCTCACAGTTCCTCTATTATCACTCACAAGAAGTATGTATGCCTGTTACTGACAAAATACGGGAATCACACAAGTTATTAACCTTCAACTTTGGGAACTGGGAATGAAATCTGTCTGTATGAGCATATAACAAATACCTGGTTTTTCATTTATTGCATTATTTTGCATTTCTTACACAAGTGTCACAGCAACAAAGGTAAACACTAGGCATAGAAAAACAAACTAGGCATAGATAAGAACAATACAAATTTATTTTAGATAGATAGATAGATAGATAGATAGATAGATAGATAGATAGATAGATAGATAGATAGATAGATAGATAGATAGATAGATAGATAGATAGATAGATAGATAGATAGATAGATACTTTATTAATCCCAATGGGAAATTCACATTCTTCAGCAGCAGCATACTGATACAATAAATAATATTAAATTAAAGAATGATAATAATGCAGGTGAAAAACAGACAATAACTATGTATAATGTTAAATGTTAACGTTTACCCCCCCGGGTGGAATTAAAGAGTCGCATAGTTTGGGGGAGGAACGATCTCCTCAATCTGTCTGTGGAGCAGGACATTGACAGCAGTCTGTCGCTGAAGCTGCTCCTCTGTCTGGAGATGATACTGTTTAGTGGATGCAGTGGATTCTCCATAATTGATAGGAGCCTGCTGAGCGCCCTTCGCTCTGCCACAGATGTTAAACTGTCCAGCTCCATGCCAACAATAGAGCCTGCCTTCCTCACCAGTTTGTCCAGGCGTGAGGCATCTTTCCTCTTAATGCTGCCTCCCCAGCACACCAGTGTGTAGAAGAGGGCGCTCGCCACAACTGTCTGATAGAACATTATTGTAGATGTTGAACGACGCCAGCCTTCTAAGGTAGTATAACCGGCTCTGTCCTTTCTTGCACAGCGCATCAGTATTGGCAGTCCAGTCTAATTTATCATCCAGCTGCACTCCCAGATATTTATAGGTCTGCACCATCTGCACACAGTCACCTTTGATGATCACTGGGTCTATGAGGGGTCTGGGCCTCCTAAAATCCACCACCAGCTCCTTGGTTTTGCTGGTGTTCAGGTGTAGGTGGTTTGAGTCGCACCATTTAACAAAGTCATTGATTAGGTCCCTATACTCCTCCTCCAGCCCATTCCTGATGCAGCCCACGATAGCAGTGTCATCAGCGAACTTTTGCACATGGCAGGACTCCGAGTTGTATTGGAAGTCCGATGTATATAGGCTGAACAGGACCGGAGAAAGTACAGTCCCCTGTGGCGCTCCTGTGTTGCTGACCACAATGTCAGATGTGCAGTTCCCAAGACACACATACTGAGGTCTGTCTTTAAGATAGTCCACGATCCATGCCACTAGGTATGAATCTAATCCCAACTCTGTCAGCTTGTCCCTAAGGAGCAGAGGTTGGATTGTGTTGAAGGCACTAGAGAAGTCTAGAAACATAATTCTTACAGCACCACTGCCTCTGTCCAAGTGAGAGAGGGATCGGTGTAGCATATAGATGATGGCATCCTCCGCTCCCACCTTCTCCTGATATGCAAACTGCAGAGGGTCAAGGGCGTGTTGAACCTGTGGCCTAAGGTGGTGAAGCAGCAGCCTCTCCATGGTCTTCATCACATGTGATGTCAGAGCAACAGGCTGAAAGTCATTCAGCTCACTAGGACGTGATACCTTTGGGACTGGGGTGATACAAGATGTTTTCCAAAGCCTTGGGACTCTCCCCTGTTCCAGGCTCAGGTTGAAGATGCGCTGTAGAGGACCCCCCAGCTCCGATGCACAGACCTTCAGCAGTCGTGGCGATACTCCATCTGGACCCACTGCTTTGCTGGCACGAAGTCTCCTCAGCTCTCTGCTCACTTGCGCTGTTGTAATTATGGGTTACATTATATTATTATTATATTATATTATTATTTAAAAGCTCAGTTATGCTGAATATTCCAAGTAAAACACCTGTCAATAACAAGCATAATAGTTACATGAAAGGGGATTTTACAATAAATACTGATGATTTCGGAAGCATTGTGCCACCAGTAAATGTTGATATATTCATCTAAATTTTTTTCATGTATCATTTTTATGAAAAGGAACATTTTTACAGGGTAAAACTTCATAAAATAGATACGTCACTTTTTCGCACATTGTCTGTTGGCACTCTAATATATACAATATTATATATATATATATATATATATATATATATATATATATATATATATATATATATATATATATACTGTATATATATATATATATATATATATATATATATATATATATATATATATATATATATATATATATAGTGAAAGATTCAGCCCGGACACAGACAGGCATGGACTGTGACTGTTCCAAAACACACATGTTTATTGTACAATTCACCTGCACAACACACAGTGCACAAACCACCAATAATAATGCTTACAGTCCTTTTCTTCTCTCTTTCTCTGTCTATTGCCACCTCTACTCCACTCCTTGCAAGCTCCATCCTCTTACACCCAACTCCGGCTTCCTGAATGGAGTGAGGCGGCCCCTTTTATAGTGCACCCGGAAGTGCTGCGGATCTTGTTTCCGGAGCTGTCTAGGCGGTCCCCGGCGGTGGCTACGGACCACAACAGGTTGGAGCTTCTAAGCCTCAAGCCTGTGGCCCCAGTGCAACCCAGGGGGGCTGTCTTCTCATGTCCCGGGGTATAATTTGCCCTTCTCCTGTTCCCCTGCTCCTCTAGGTCTCCCAGTAGGGCACGATCCCCGCCATCCATCACAATTTATACAGAGAGTTGCTACATATTAAACAAGATATCCTGAACCCTGGTAGTAGCTTTCCTTTTTCTCTGGCATGCAGACATACATTGGTCCACCCAGTTTATCCATCTCTCTCTCTCTGTCTTTCTTGAGGCTTTGCTGGACCCTGTCCTCACTTGGTGTCTCTCTGTACTTCCTGCAGTCATCCTGCTGACTGGGCCAGCAACCCCAATACCAATGACTTGGTGCTCAGTCAGATCGATGGTTAATGTTATAAAAATAGTTTGTCATTTAAAGTTTGGACAAGTATCTTCAGCTTACCTGAATGATACTTAATTACCCTTCCGTGGACAAACTCTGGTTTCAGCAAGTCTAAAAAACAAGCACCAGTGAGACTCTATTACAATCATTTAATGTTAATTAACTATATTATTAAAAGTGATTTAAAATTAAAATTATTTAAAAGTCAGTTTTAGAAATGTACACATTTCTAATAACGAGAGTGTGTTTTTGTTGATCATTTTACTGCTCTTTAAACCTTTAATAAGTTGAAATTGTGTCTTTTCCTGCCTTTTACCCTAAACATTTTACTTTTCTTGAACTTTATCCATTATAATTCATTAACTTCTAAACAGCCAAAATACTACTCTTGCATTGTTTACTTTTACTATTTCATATATATTTCAGTGCAAAATGATGCATTATATAATTCAAAAATAAGCTGTTAAAACAAGAAAAGAGTGCTGGAATTTTTCGGGCTTCATGGCAAAGTGAGATCATTGCAAGTTTCAAATTATTCACATGAGGCTCTAAAATAATATTATGATTTGCTGGCAGCAGCACCATCCACATTTGTGTTTTCACAACTTGTGGCTGGTCTTGCTTGCTTGCTTTTTTAAACATTGAGCCCGTAAGAATGTCAGACATTGCTTTCTGTGGTGCTTGCCGCGTAATAGGCAAAACTAATTAAATATTCTCAACTCTGTCTTCAGTTACAGCTTCCAAATGGCTTGACAGATCCAATAGTACTCAATTAAACAGAAGACTACCTAAAGAAACTCTTGCCATAGTAAATTTCATCTTAATAAGTGCACTTTAATTATCTATTCAGGTACCATTATTAAACGTGCTTAGTATAGGTTATGGCTGACAATTCTGGTAGTACTGGGTCCAAAGCAGGAACCAGCCCTGCAGAGGGCACCAGTCCATCGTCAGACACATTGACTTTTATAAGACCAGTTTAAAGCAGCCAGTTAACCTAAGATGCATGCTTTTGGAGTTTGGGTGGAAAAATCAGATTCAGGGAGGCACGGTGGCACAGCTATTACTAACATTGCCTGTTAGCACTGCTGCCTCTCAGCTCAGGTCACATCTTTAGTCATAATAATCAGCCCAGCATAGTTGGCAGATGCTTCCTTAGTCCTCAGGGACATTTAAAAGACCATTGCACCATTATAATCCGCTCAAAACTAGTTCCGTTTCTCCGTCCCCATTGACTTCAATGCATTTTGCAAAGTTCAATAAAATTTCTAAATATTGTCATATTCAGCGGGTTTTGCTCATCATTAATAGGCAGTACAGTGGTAAAATGGTTAATGCTGCTGTCTTATGACTTCACTTTCTTGGGTTTGAATTTCATCCTGGCTGTTGTCAATTGTCATGGTTCAGCCAGGACTTTATCCCTGGCTTGAATGTGGTTTCCATTTAATCTTTTTGTTATGTTTTAAGTACTATTTTATAAAAATGTTTGATTTTGCTTTTGTTTGTGAGGACTGGTCTGGCTTTTTTAAGGCCTATACCCATTTTTGAGCCTTTGTGTGACAGGATCATAACAACTGGGTGGGGTCTACAACATTGATACAAAAGATACAAGCACATTCATATTTAAACTAAATAAATCTAATTGTGTTTTTCACCCATGTCAAGATACATTTAATTGTGTTTGTGGTAGCCCATTAATACTATACCTAGTGGCTTTCTTTGAGGTGGCGAGGGGGGCAGCTATGCAGTTTCTTGGGCATTTCTACTAGCAGTTTAAGCCCATTCTAGCAACTTCTCCCCACAATAGTTCCACCCTCATTGGCAAGGATGGTTTATGTGTAATCACACTGCAGGAGTTCCCATTTTATTTTAACCTTCTTTCCCCATTAAAAAGCTGTTTATTCCTATTATTCTTGCAGTCTATTAAATCCTATTAGACTATTGCAATATTGGCTGTAAATGTGAACCTCTATCTACAGTGCCAAAACCTAAGACAAAAATGGACTAAGAAAAAGGACTAAAACATAACAATGTGCAAATATAACTGACATACGGCTTGATGTATATATTGTAAAGGGGATCAGGTTGGGATTAGAACTAAGCATAGTTTAGAACGGTGCTCATATGGTACTGCCTCTGCATTTGAAACCCTATCTGTTACTCCAGAGGATTTAGTCTGGACCTACTGCTTTAAATCAGCAGGAAATAAATACATATAGTACATAGAATTATTATTATGTCTTTTTACTGCTCTCTTTACACTTAAGAATATTTTTGCTCCCGAATATCTTTTTCGATGTTGTAGACACACCTTTAATGAGCTCTGATTTTAAAGTTTATCTAGAGCTACCATTGAAGAAATCTTTTAAACTTAACTCATATACCATATAGTATAGGTATAACCATGTCCCTGCCATTGTTTTTCATGTGCACTGCTCTCGAGGTACACTGCCCTCTCTTTGGAATGCTATGTTGAAGACCCTAAGTGACATTTAAATTGTGCAACTTGAAACCTTGTATCTGCTTTTGGTATTGTATCTAACACCACTCTATTTAATATACACACAGATTGTTTCAGTAGCACCTGATTTTGTGCAGTGGGTTACAGATATGATGTATTTTCTTTACCATAAAAAATGTGGTTTTCACTCCTTTACTTGAGTGAGCAACCATACATAAATGTCTTTCAGCACTTACAGATTGATCCAGACACTTAAGGGACTGTGAGTGCATTAGTTTGTATAGTAAAAGTGCAAAGTTAGAATAGTGGAGGTGACTGAGAGAAGAAACGTCAAGAAAACTAGCCAAAAGCTTGTTACCAAGAATCTGTCCTATCTATTGTCAAAACCAATACAAATCCAAGAAATCAAAGCCAAAGCTGTTGGGTATTGGTGCAAAGTTATGGGGATTTTATATATACATTTTTTGGAGTTATTATTTTTCATTTCTGTTGGGTTCCTTTGAAATGCTCTAATGATGTTCAGTCTCTTTAAATGTTCTGTTGTGTCTTGTTTTTTGCCGGTGAACCCCAGGAGGCATAGCCATCCTGATGTCACGGTTCCTGAGCACCCACTATGGCGATATAGGTGAGTTGAGAAGGCTTAGGAGCAGGGAATCATTTGATTTCTGTAGAGTTTCATAAGTACTGCTTTCTTTGGGGATGTACTGGTTTTGTAATTTTATTGTTGTTTCTGATTCAGGATTATGATGCTTGCATATTATATTTTGTGCATACTTTTGCTCATTTGAGTTTTTTTTCCTTCTTTGCTCCTTGATCTTTCTGTTTTTCTTTTTTTGCACAAACATGGTTTTACAGGTATCCTCACCTGTGTGTTTTTTTATATATTTTGATACATTTTGTGTTATTTTGTTAGCCCCCTATTTTTGGGGCCTGCTCCTGATTAAGTTTCCAGGTAGTATTAGGAGTCTGCCTCTGTTGGGCAGACCTGTTAGGATTCTGGCCTGCTCACTTCAATGTTTTAGGATGTCTCAAACACAAAAGATTATTACTACTTATTATTTGACTGACATCTTTATCCAAGGCACCTTTACAAAATTGCAGATATTTTGAATTCATACAGGGGTTATAACCAGGACAACAATAATCAAATAACAAAGGTCAGGACATGTAGCATGAATCGTGGTCAGAGAACAGAGAGGGAAATTTTAAGTCAAAGAATGGTAACGTGAATGAAAAATATGATGCCGTCTCTCTTTGTCATGATGATTGAATTTCCATCAAGGCAAAAATGGTTGAGGCCTCCACAGGGTGCTGCTTAAGCAGTCCAAGGTCGTTACTGCTCTACTTGAGGAGTGCATCAACTAACTTCAGCCAGATCCTAAACACTACCTGCAGGCCTAAAATGTGGAGCAAGAAAAATAAGAATAAACATTCCAAAAGCCCCAGAAGATGAAGGATAAAAGTCAACCCTCAGCTTGTATAACAGGACAACGAAAGAATACTTATAAATAAAAAATAAAGCATAAAGCCCAGCACAGCAAAAAAAGGAAAAGGAATCATCAGCAAACAAAGTTCTAGGCACGATTCAGAAGTCAGAAAATACACCCACAAAGCACAGCGATACTTACAGAAAATCCGGAAATAATGAATAATTCCCACACCTAGACCTTCTCAGATTACTGATATGGCCAGAGTGAGAGCCCATGAGTGGTGATGTTAAGTTGGCCCTGCCTCTTGGGGGGGCGCCACCAACAAAAACATGGAACATCTAAAGAGACAGTATGCAATTATTAACATAACAGAAATTATGTCAAAATAAAACATATTATAACTCAAAAACAACAGTAATGTACTCAAATATGTCATAAATTAATATTTTTCCTTGTGCTGAATGTTAGTTTTTTAATATGGAGAATTAATTTTATGGTATTTTTATTATGAGGACAAAGTTGAATTTTTCATGTTGGTCATTTCTGTTGTTCAGGGGCAACTGGGCAACAGACAACTCGCCGAAAAGACAACTCAGCGACATCCTTTACCAGTTAGGTAATAGTTAGGTTCTAAGAGATTTTTTAATGATATTTAAATGACAATGTAGAATCACCTGCTTTATGAGAGTCTGCTATACGTTGAGAGTAAAGATATTCCTTAAGCCATACTCGCAGGTCATCTTTTGTATTCTAAAAATCGTTATCATACGATTACAATCAATACAATTTATATAAAGGATTAGCAATTTTGGTTGCAAAAGATAATGTAAGATAGAGTTTGTTCCATCTGCAGAATAAAGTTTGTTCGTCAATTATATAAATTTATTTTCAACATTTTAAATCACGTTGTCACTTAAATCGATCCATCCATCCATTTTCCAACCCGCCGAATCTGAACACAGGGTCACAGGGGTCTGCTGGAGCCAATCCCAGCCAACACAGGGCACAAGGCAGGAACCAATCCCAGGCAGGGTGCCAACCCACCGCAGGACACACACAAACACACCCACACACCAAGTACACACTAGGGCCAATTTAGAATCGCCAATGTCATTTAAATATAATTTAAAAATCTCTTTGAACCTATCTATTACCTAACTGGTAAAGGATGTCGCCGAGTTGTATTTCGCCAAATTGTTTCTTCGCCGAATTGTCTTTTCGCCGGGTTGTCCTTGGCAGGGTTGTCTTTCACCGAGTTGTCTTTTCGCCGAGTTGACTGTCGCCCAGTTGCCACCAAACCCATTTCTGTCTTTTGTTTATGCGACATGCTGATCATGTAATGTAATTGCGAGCAATACATCAATAACGTATGCAGACGTTGCACTATAAATATGGAAGCTCCTCAATATAGACTCACCCCTTGGTGGATAAATTCCTTCAAATAAAAACTTTAAGAACAGTTACTTTATCTCTGAGTAGTTCTAGTGCTAGCTTTGTTTTTGGTTTTGATGTCCTTCTGTCCCTTACTTCTCTTTTGATTCGCCCTCGTGCTTTGTTTGCTGGTTTGATTTTGGTTCTAACCTATGCCTGTCCCCCATTTCCTGCCTGCCTGACATGACATCTCCTGGTCTCTCTGCATCTTACAGTAATTTATGGAGATGCTGTCTTAACACATGTAATACAATATTACTGTCTTCTTTGGGCTTCTTTACCTGCATTCTGTTTTTGTCTTTTTTCCTTCTGTATATGAATAATTTTACTACATTTACATCCAGCTTTGTCTCTCTACTTATTTCATTGATGATAATGTTTGCTGTTCATTTCTGCATATGAGTCATTTCTCACTTTAAAAAATCAATAACAATTGAAATTAAAAAAAGTCAGGAGAGCTAACAATTGTATAATATATCCAGGCTTTCTTTTATTGGATAAATGGCTGCTGAGACATTTAATGCCAACACACACAGCCACATCCACATTCTCTCGTCACTACGTCTTTTCTATCTTGGATACCAGGAAACAATGGGAAATTGTCAGGAGCAAAGAAAACATAATAATAATTGAACAAAAATTTTAAAGCATTAAAATAGTACACAAAAGGGAGAAAACGGATATTAAACTTGACAAAAGTGATTCCAATAAAGAAAATTAGAATAATTATAATGAGGTTGCAAACAGATTTTTTCCAGATATCTCCAAGCAGTACTTGTTTTCTTTTATAATGTTCCCTCTACTGCTTTGAAAAATCAGGCAGAATAACATTGCATCTCACTTCAACAAGTTTACCACTTTACTCAAATAAACTCTTCCAACCACTGGATTTTCAAATAAACATTACACCACTGCCCCCAATAATCCATGTGTAGTAAAGAGTAAAGCTAAGAAAAAAAATCAGCATGTGACAGTACTTTATATCTTACATGTTATCAAGATATGTATGTGATTTTTTTTGTCACAGTTACATATTTACACACAGATTGTGTTTGCATTTAAACTCATTTTTGAAAAATATTGTCACATCTGGCAGTCAAATCAGTTTCAGATTGGATGAGGTCAGCCACCTGGAGTGGACAGTGCATTGGGCTGGCAGATTGAGCACTTACCAATAAGGTGGATCCAGCTGCCTAGTGTGAAAGTGAATGTTCCAGAATTTATTGGAAATCCTTTCCAAAACCATTTACAAGGTTGTTCTTAGGGAGCAGGGGACTTAAATGTGAGTACTGCTCAAGTTGGTCTGGTGGCCCAGCAGTAGGAGGGAGCAATAAGAGACTTTGCATGCAGAAAACCCCCCCGGCCCCCGGCCCCCACAAAAAGAATGGAAGGACCTAGATGATCTGCCATGCCAGAGGACAGACTGACAAAAATCTGCACAGCTTGAGGGAGCTGTGTGAGAAGGAGAGGTCAAGGAGGTGCAAAGAGTATCAGAGGTCAGAAGCAAAAAGAAACCATGTGCTGGAGAGGAGACTGTGAGGAATGAGTTCCCCCTTCAAAATACACCATGGCCCTTGAAATGAATAAACTTCCAATAGACCTGTGCTCACTGGTCACACAGCTCCTCAATTGGCACTTCACCAACACACAGACAAAGATGTCCAGGCAAGCCTCAAAGACTACTGCTTTTTCACAAATAAAAATGAAAATGAGGCTAAACTTGTAAAAATCACAAAACCAAGAGGAAGGCAGCAAGATTAGATGATTTTTTTGGAATTTCACTTACTTCAAGAAACAGTGGTTGGGATTCCCACTCCTGGCTGTACATAGTCCCTTCTAAAGTATTTCTAATTGTACTTCATTATTTTAGAAACTCCTGTCTTATTTTTAGGAAAGAGAAAACAATTATACCACAGTGTTATGCTAATAATATTAATTTCACATGTTTCAGTGAATAAAAAGAGTAGATGGAATATAGAAAAAACAGAAATGTTACTATTTGGGAGAATGATATACAGTAAACCACAGCAATATTCTGTCCCTGTCATGATCTAACTTTCTTTTACATTTTTTCAGCCTTTTCTAGGCCTCAAAATATAATGAAGATATCATTCTGGGCATTTTAGAGGTTAAGCAATTAAATGGTCAGATTGTTTTTTTTTTCATTTGGAATGTTTTGATTACATTGTTATTTACATTTCATTTGATTACATTATTTATAAATCTTATATATATAAATCTTCTTGCAGTAACCATTTTGTTTTTATTTTTTGGTGCCACTATTGTTTGCTCTTAGTGATTCAGGGTTTCCAGGCTGTTAATTGGCAGGACAATCAGGAGTGTGTGACACATTTATTTATTTTATTTATAAAGCACTTTAAAAACAACATCAGGGCTGACCAAAGCGCTGTACAATAAAACCCAACATATAAGACACACAATGACCAAAAGGGTAAAAGAAACAGAAACACATAAGAGCTGAAGAAATTCATAATAAAAAAGTACACAGATAGTCAACTAAGGTCCCAGTCAACATTTCACACTGGGTCAAAGGCCAGGAATTAAAAGTGTATTTTTAAATAAGATTTAAAGACAGCAAGTGAAGGAGCCTGCCTAACGTGCAATGGCAAGCATTCCAGAGTTTTGGAGCTGCAACTGAAAAAGTCCTATCACCTCTAAGTTTGCATCATGTCTTAAGAACAAGTAAAAGCATCTGGTCTACTGACCTGAGAGAGCGAGACGGTACATATAGGTGCAGCAGTTCCGACAGATAAAATGGGCCACAAGCATTAAAGGTTAATAAACAAATACAAGGATCTTAAAATGAATTCAAAAACGAACTGGAAGCCAGTGAAGGGAAGCCAAAATTGGGATAATGTGCTCATGTTTGCTTGTACCAGTTAAAATCGAGCAGCGGCATTTTGCACCAGCTGTAGGCAAGCAATGGACACATGACATCTTTATGCAACAATGTCAGTGTCACACACTTCCTAACTGTCCAAGTCTGTGGATAAATTAAAGTAAAAAAACAAAAAAAAACTCAAATCATTATTGTTAAGACATCTCTGGTTATGAATTTGTTTTTATTCTTTGACTTTGATTTGTGTTTTGCATTTTGTACCTAGGCTGTGTAGGCTTGGCTATGTAAAATATTCTGGTTATTGACTTTCTCACTATGTTTTTTGTTCTACAATTTTGGTTCACATCCTCACCTTTATTTAATACATCTTGTCTTGCTATTGCCATCATGATCCATCTTCTGATTTCTTCTCACTTTAAACTGCTGACACCCTGCACCCTGCCATTACAGTCACTTTTTAACTCAGTAGTTTTAAATATTAGTTGAACACAACTTGGGCATGATCTTTGATACCAGCCAGCCTTCTAAAACACACATTACAACTGTAGGAGCCACTCAATAATAATTAATGTTGATGTTAAAATGCACGTGAGAGATTGCTTAATTTATTTATTTGGTAGAATGTGAGTTTCTCATAACAACATAGATAATGGATGATTCTGTTTAACTACTAAAACTAACTTGTAATCAACCTTCCTTAGTGCTTAGCTTTATCTGAACTCCAGTAACAGAATTTTAGACAATTTTTAGTTAGCTACAAACATAACTGTTCGATTTGCCTTGTTTTCTTCAGGGTAACAGTGGCATACAGTTTTCTGACCATTCTTGCATTACATCTTCAAGAAACATAACAGGATATATAAGCCAGGAACAGAAACAACTTATATAGGAACCTTTCTTTTGTATTCTCTCTTTTTCTCTTTATTTTTGGGAAAACAGTTTTGCTTTGAGTTTTTACTAAAAGGTTTAAAATGATGACCCTTGAACTGTGAAATTATTTGCACTCATTGCTTGAACCCCATTAGAAAGCAGAAGCAGCAGAAGTTTTTGAAATCATATGAAGGCAGCCACAATATCAGTATCTAAAACCTGTTCATTTCCAGCTTAAAATATTGGAAAATCATGACCTTTCTAAATATGAAGAATACTAAGAAATTAATACATGCATTTTTTTGAAGCGGGATTAACCACTGCAATGTTTTATTCCCAGGCTGTTCAAATCATTCTGTAGCTTTCATTTAATTCAAATTCTGCTTCCAGAGTCATTACAAGAACTAGAAAAAACAACCACATCACTCCTGCCCAGGACTGATTGCAAAATCTATCTCCATTTTACATATTAGCTTTAAATGGACAAGGTCCTACTTATCTAACTGTATTTATCATTGCACACAAACCCGTGTGTACATTGAGATCTCAAGGATTGATAAAACAACAGCAGAAGGTCGAGCTTTTAGTTACAGAGCCTTAAACCAGTGCCATAATCTTCCTCTTTGTATAAAAGATGCTCCTTCAAATCCAGGATAAAGATCCTACTTTACTCTAGCATACCCTGATTAGAGCTGCTGATATACTAGACATATTGAAATTCTGTTTCTTAGTTAAAAGAACAAAAATATAAATATTAAAATAACTGTAAACTGTTATTGACACTTCTCTATTCTGTTTCTCTTCTCTGCTGCTATCGCTCTTGGTGTCACTGCACTTTTTCCATGTTATTGTCCTAACCACGCAAAAGACACCAAAGATACTGTGACATACAAGAGGCCAGCTTTGTAAGAGAGAAGTGGATGGTGAGAAAGGAAATGCTTTATTGCGGTGCTTGAGGGGAACACAAGTGGACAAACTGCCCCAGCAGGCAGAAATGGATTCAAGCTGTTTAGTTAGGACCAGTTGAAAAAAAGGCTTCCTCTTATGTTTTATCTGAGCAATAAACACATCATTAGCGCAAGGTTAATCAAGAACAGGACAAGATTTCAGTATTTATCCACAAAAGTTTTAAGAAATTAAAAATATAAAACGATAAAATTATTTTATGTAATTTTGGCACAAACTGGAAAGTTTTGCTGTTGTTGTAATCTTTCTCCAGTTCAAGGCCTTTAATCCTGACTGTAGTTTTGGACTTTAAACTGACAGGTATGAATGACCTTCTTTTCAGTAATATCTTTTAACTGGTGCCTGATTAACCTGTACACTCATTTGCGGTTATTACTTCACTGTGAGTTTGAAACAATAAGTTTTTTTGCATGACATGGCTGCCCTATTCATTCCCTATTACTCAATGATTTATTCATACATCTGGATATTTTCTCTTCCATAGACACCATTTGAAAATTGAACTAGATACATTGGTCATTTAGTGGGCAAAACAGCACAGCAGGCTATCTAACACCTCAGTGAATCCCAGCTTTATTCACCATCTGCATGGCACTCCATGTTTTCTTTGTCTACATTGGCTTTTCTATCGGTTCTCCGCTCACTCTGTTTTCCTCCCTAATCTCAGTTATGTATGTTAGGTTAAATGATGAAGCAAATTTGGAATGTTAGCAATGGGTTTTGGCATTGGTGCTTTGGTTACTGCCTTGAATCTAATGTTATTTAGATAAAGCTACAGCTACCCATGATTCTTACTTGACATTAGTAGGCCTGACAATGGATGGATATATGAATATTGATAAGTAAATTGAATTGACTAATTAATAAGTTATCCTTTTTATACTGTGACAGTGCCTATTATGCCTCTTTCCCCACTGTCCACACTAAATAAATGAAAGCTTTGGTGTACTGTTCACTTAGACCTGCTTTTTATATAACATTAAAGCCTGTTTGAAGGCCAAGGTTAAAATACACAAATCAATAGATTAGCTGAAAAAAAATGGTGCTCTTATTCCAGTTTTTAAATTAGTTAAGTTTCAATATGGGCTATTGTTCATAACCTACAACTTTTAGATTACTTCATTTTTTCACTTTTTTGTCTTCATTAATAATATAAACTGAGTGTGAATCCTGTGATTATTTTATCAAAACCCTGCTTCTCATAGTCTGTCCACACTTTTGCAATGCCGTTGATCCTGTATCCATGACCAGAGATAATCTGAGAATTCAGATTCCAAGGAGACCATAGGGTACAGCATGAATTTGTCAGAACAAAATGGCATGATGTCTGCAAAACAGATGCACAAATATTTGTGAATACAAGCAAATATTTAATTCCTTAGCAGAAACCTCACACCAATGATCTAGCATGGTCATGGCAGGGTCATGATTTGAGGATATTTTGTTGGAATCAGGACCTAGATGATTTGCTGTCATTTAAAGAACCACAGATTCTACTCTGAATCAGCTCTGTTTTTAAGGAAATATCACACCATCCATCCATCCATCAGCAAAAGTTCAGGTGCATTACTTAAAGTAACAAGACAATAGTTCAAAATACAAAAGTAAGTACACAGCAGTATTGTTAAAGAACAAAGAAACTTTTGAAAGGTCTGCTCAAAGGCCAATCCTAAACCCTGCTGAGAAGCTACAGCAGGCCCAAAACAAGCAGTTCATGCTGAAAACCCTATAAATGTCATTCATTTCAAACAATGCTGAAAGCAGGAGTGGTCTACAACTAACTCTTCCACGGGACTTTAGAAGACCAGAAAATGCTGGTAATGTCTGGGTGTGGCAATGCAGCAATGCCATCTACTTAAGACCAACCGATGCCCTAAGCACATCCCAGCAATGGTGATGTCCACTTGGCCCTTCCATTGCTCAAATGAGAAGAATTTAAGACTTAATAAGTCCTGAAAGTGAAATAACAAATTAAAAACTCAGTTTTTTTCCAGGCCAGACCCCACAACAATATTAAACTTTTTATGCAAATTGTATTTATTTAACTTTAAATGGCAGTACGCATTATATGCAAGTTATTTACTTAAAGTAAAAGAAAAAAATGCAAATTTTCAACAGTTGTTTATGCATATTTTAATAAAATTGTTATGAGTAGAAAAATGCAAAAGAATATTGAAGAACAATTTTTAATCACCACCCCTAAGATTATAAGGCAAAATAAGATCTTATATGATTTCTCCTGAAAGTAGGTGATCCCAAGGCCATACTTTTCAATTTTGAAAACCCTCTTTTTACAGAAATTGATGTTGGTGGGTGATTTAAAAAAATATCCTAAAGGAGAAATATCATTATATGTGCCTAAAATCTAACTTTTAAACTACAGTTGCTCACCATGCCAAAGAAAACTTTTTTTAATGTGTCAAATTAATGTCAAACATGGCAGATAAGGGCAATTATTGACAGTGGAAAGTGTTAAGAGCATGACAGCTAGAAGGTAAAAACTCTGTGTTGCCCCCTTCCATTGGTACCCTAAGCACGTGCTCATTTTGTTTCATGGTTAATCCAGGGCTAGGTTGCAGTGGTTAGTGCTAAACATGGATAAAATGTATTGAGTTCATCAGCACAGTTCCTTTTTTCATATTGGTCAGTGGGTATTCAATATTTTCCTCTGGTAAAAAAAAAATGAAATGACTATTTGTCATGTTTATTTCTTTAGTCAGAGTTTTGAAGATCTAATAACAATCAAAATGGAATAATGCAAAAAGTCACAGAGTATTAAATACATGTTGATGGCATACATATACTGTATGTAAAAAGAAATCTACTGCCTATCATAATTTTTGTGTGTGTGTGTGTGAACACTGAACTGGTCTGCAAAACTGGAGCAGAGCATTTCTGCATATGTTCTGTCTATTTGTCTCTGGTTATAAATGTAGCAGTAGCAGAAGAACAGGAGACGTCAGCAGAGTTAAGTTAATCACGGAGGCTAGTTTTGTTCTGGGCATTATTAGCCTGGACTCTCTGGAGGCAGCATTGAGAAGGATTTTTGCTAAACTGATTGCTATCATAGAATAATGCCTCCCACACTGTGCATAACACTGTGGTCAGCCTTTAGCACAAGGCTAATTTTGCCACAGTACTCCATGCAGAAGTGAGACCATAATGTGTTTTAGATGAGAATTTTGGTTTTAGAGTTTTTTCATAACAGGATTATGTTTCTGAAGTCAAATTTTTATTTGGGATCTCTATTGATATGGCTTTCATTTGCATTGTTTAATGGGATGCATTGTGGATGTGTCACAGGATTGCGATCATCACAGTATTAGTTTGAAAGAAGTGATGGTATAAATATGGCTGCAATTTCAGTATTTACTACCTCTCAATGGAAAAACAACACAATTGAAATCATTAGTATACAGTAGTTAGTATAATAGGATAGTAGGCCCTAGTGTTAGGTTTGGCTGCAACTCTGCTTTTGATTTTGACTCCTGATTCATCCTTCTGTTCCTGGTTGCTGTCAAATGTCTACAATTTATCATCTCCTCGCTCACAAAATTCCATGGGCACTCTTGTGTACTGTAAATGGAGTGCTTATGAAAGTCTTTGTTACCAGCTTCATAAAATCAATGTTTTCAGCAAATTAAATGTGTTCATTTTAGATTATATCTATTTATTATTGTTCATGTGACTCTTTTGTCTTGAGCATAATCTTTGTTTTGTGTTTTTTGGCTGCTGCAGTTTCTCATTGGGATGACTAAGGTATCTGCTTATCTATCCCTCTATCTATCACTTGTCTTGGAAAGTACATAATTCTTCTGATTCTTTGGTTTATATGAGTTAGTTTGGGCACATGGTTAAGATGTTTTCTGGGATGTCTCGTAAGATGAGGTAACATGTTGCCTACAGAAAACCTTGTATGTTTCCTTTTGTTTTTGTATTTCTCTTTCCCGGAACCCTCTAGAAATGTATTACCAACATACTAGTGACTATATAATATATTAAACCTAGATAGATAGATAGAGCACTATTAGATAGATAGATAGATAGATAGATAGATAGATAGATAGATAGATAGATAGATAGATAGATAGATAGATATTTTGTTTATATTATTTATCTGCTATGTGTTGCATGAGTTTTTGTTATATGCATATAAAGAAAATAAATTCATAAAAAAAATCTAAGTAAACTGGATCTATCTATCATATACCTTCCACACTCATGTCCTTATACTGCAAATCCATCTGAACTACTAACAGCTTCCTCTTTCACTGCAGGTTCATAAAATTGCAGTTGATAGTAGTTGTTCCCAGTAGAGGATGCTAAGAAAAACAAAAGAATGAATGGCTCGCATTGATTTCAGTAATTCAGGGATTCTGGGGTCACAGCCGTGTTCCTCTTTATAGACAAGCTCGTTTCACTGAACAACTATTCATAGTGTTTGGACAGAGGCCAAAGAAACAAGCATAAATTCACTTGTATCTTTCTCCTTTTTTAAGTAAGTGCAATGTCTGTCACTCCCTTGGGATTCTGAGCTTAACTAGTAAAACCTGTGTATGTGATGGATTTGTAAAGATTTTATGCACAACTTCAGCCCTTCTTCAGAGGGTGGGCTGATGATTAAGAAAAAGTGGCTGTTTTATATTATTAAAATACACACAGAGGGGCACAGTGAGAGCTCTATTTACAAAACTGTAAATGAAACCACTACCAAAGTGGATTAGGTTAAATATTTAAGATACATTATTAGCCTTGCCCTTCAGAGTTCATTTCTTTATAAAGTGACAAAGCAAGGCAGAAATGATTTGGTTCACTTTGTCCTGTATGTTTATTGAAATTCTTTAATTACCTGCCTAAAGGTACGTCTCATTTTAATGAACACATAACAATATATATATATATATAAACTTTATAATGAACCAGTTATTTAAAAATGCAAAATTCAGAAACAGATTTTTGGTTTTTATTGGGACTTGAAGTATGTCAGACATCAATGTTAAATTCAATGAATGTTTAAGTGACATCTGAATTGTTAATACTTTATGTAGGTTTTGCTAAACCAAACGAAGCAGCCAACACTAACAAAGACTGTATTTAGATGTGTGGATTTATTGGTGTCATCTGTAGCATCCCACTTCCAGCTGACCACTGCTACATTTCACTTAATTTCCTCAAGGAGTTGTAGAAACCCTATCCCCCAGTTTGTGCAGCGCAGGTCAGCCAAAACATGTTAATCTGTTTAGCATATGTGCTGGACCACCACAGCGCAATTGCTACAGCAAGAATGTACGCTTAGCTGAGGAGGTGTCGAGCTGCTAGACATGCAGAGGGAGATCTTTAATCATTCCAAGGACTCTGCCATATAGTCAGAAAACAGAGGAACAAAATAAAAGGATATCTAAAAAGGGCAAGGGCTCAGAAGGCAATTCAGAAGGAAAATGTGTTGATTCTTTGGAAATGAAAAGGAGGAGCAGCTTTAGCAGTTCAAGCTTTTCTGAGTATGCACTTGGCAATCGGTCAAAGTCTCGGTCTGTTGAGGGTTACAATAATAGTAACATAGAAAATGAAGGCTGTCATTAAATCATAGAAAATGTAGAAAATGAAGTCATACGTATTGAGGATTTGTCTCACACTATATATGATTGGCGTAAATGTGTATGATCAGATTTGTTTTGGCCATACAAAACGACATTTATTTTGCGTAGCCATTTCTATTACCATAATAACAGACCTATGAACTTAAATTGACAGAGTTAAAATCAGAATCAGTACTACTATCTTGTGAACTTCATTCACTATTAACCTTTCAGCCCATTATACATTTTGGTAAAGTGCCCATACTTAACATTTTCATCCACTCCTGACCTGAGAAATGAGTAGCAGCCTTTCAGAGTCCATGAGCACTTAGCTTCTTTAACACTGTTATACTGTATATCCCATTACACTTGCCTCCTTTACTTTTTTTAGGAATAACTATTGCAAAGAACATAAGCAACCAATGTGTAATCAAGACATTTACAGCTAGTATAGTATACTTCAACATTGCACTTTCCTCACTACCAAACCTGGTAGTTCTGATACCCAAGCAAATTTCCTGTAGTCCTGAAGTAAGCCATAAAGAAGTTAACCTCACCACCTTAAATTTAATTCAAACCCCTTACAGTTCAAAACACTTTTGCCTTGATGGCTAATAATTTTCATGAGCATTTCACCCATCCAGTTCGACCAATTGAAGTGACTTCTCATGTATTTCAGAATCTGAACCTTGCTGTTTATTGAACAAAAGCCCACAGTAATAAACCCTCTTTTTTGCAGTGTACTTTCTAAAATAAACACTTCATTTTAAAGTTCCCAAGCTCTGTTGTACCAGTAAACATATTTCAGCTTTGTGGAAATCACTTTTTTAAAACTGCCGATGGGGTGCCAGTTCCTCGGAAGGGAACACTCATGCAGACACACTGCAATCCTGAGCTGGATAACTTTATTGGAAAATAATGAATAAATTATTATTAATAAATTATGAATGGATGAACTGTCTGAAAGCCTCTTTTGCAAA
Source organism: Erpetoichthys calabaricus (assembly GCF_900747795.2). NCBI lineage: Eukaryota > Metazoa > Chordata > Cladistia > Polypteriformes > Polypteridae > Erpetoichthys > Erpetoichthys calabaricus. Next base: position 165,171,358 of record NC_041400.2, read on the forward strand.
ACATGTCCAGGAAACCTTTTTGATCATCAAATTATTCGGGCTGGAGATTCCCTGTCTTTCATTGTGACTTTGTACCATTGAAATATAAACCACAACATCACCAGTTCCAAGGTCAGTCAAGTTGCATGTCATATATGTTCCATTGTAATGCAGTCCTTGGGTTGGTGCAACTCAGAAAATTGTGCTGAATAAAACATGTTTCTTTGTCCCTTTCTAGTTATTTAATTAGATAAATAGAAAAACAACAACAACAACTTCAGTAAGGGGCGGCACGGTGGCATAGAGGTAGTGCTGCTACCTCACAGTAAGGAGACCTGGGTTTGCTTCCCGGGTCCTCCCTGCGTGGAGTTTGCGTGTTCTCCCCGTGTCTGCGTTGGTTTCCTTCGGGTGCTTCGGCTTCCTCCCACATTCCAAAGACATGCAGGTTAGGTGCATTGGCGATTCTAAATTGTCCCTAGTGTGTGCTTGGTGTGTGTGTGCCCTGCGGTGAGCTGGCGCCCTGCCCGAGATTTGTTCCTGCCATGTGCCCTGTGCCTTGTGGTCTTGTTGGCTCGGATTGGCTCCAACAGACACCCATGACCCTGTGTTAGGATATAGCGGTTTGGAAAATGACTGACTGGTGACAACAGTAAGCTCAGGTAACTGCATTGATCTATAAATCAAAGCAGATTGATATTACAATAAGCTATATACTGCATTCTGGATATAATTTATTTATTTAGTATTTTTTTTGTTTTGCAATATTTTGGAAGACCTCCAAGCAGCCTTTTCATTCCCTGTGCTCACCAGAGTAGGACTTGCACTTTAAATATGCACAGCCTTTGGTGCTGCAATGTCGACTCTTGTTAGCAAAATGACCAGAACTGCACACCCGCACTCCCGGTGTGTAATCACAAGTGCACTGTACAGTCTGAGCACAACTGTACTGGCAAGATGAAAAATAGCAAGCAGGTAGGACCATGAGATATACCCAAAAATTGTTAGATCTGGAAAGGCAGGGGTCAAAAGGCAGAAAAATAACAAGTCCTAAATAACCAAAACCAAAAAACACTCAATAGAGATCAGAGTCAAATAAACAAGCATTAAGTCTGAACTCCTTAGATTATTTTGAATCTCTATCTAAACACTCTTCTGACAAATCCTAAAACTTGAAAGCTCAGAATAGTGTGATGCCGTCTTAACTGTGTCCTGACAATATCACAAGATAGCAGGACTATTGCCAACAGCAGCATGGCTTCAGCCATTTAAAAATAAACAAAATGGTGGCACCTGTTATTGAAAATAACAAAAAAGGACAGTGTGGAAAATAATAACAAACTTCAATTGAAAATAAAATGACAACATTTGCAGAAATGAATCCTTCAACCTCCAAAACCCTTAAATCATAACAATAAAACCCTTTGATTTATATTCAATAGTTTTCATAATATACCTTAACGTTTTACATTTGGTTAATGTGAATTGGCCCTGTGTAAGTGAGACTGCTCAGTGATAGGCTGACACCATGTCCAATAATTGTTTCTTACTCCTTTTAATCCTACAAATGTGTTAAACAGGTTTGTGTTAAGATTACATTTTTGTTCTTCAATCTTTTTGTTGTGCCAAGATGGCAAAAGGAAGACAGGGACTTAAGAAGGCTACCCGGGAGTTGAACGAGACAAGAAACAGGGTCCATAAACCAAGTCAAGGTCATTACCAATTAAACACGAAATACCCTTCACCAAAATCCAAGATGTTAGTAAATACTCAAAGTCAGGAAAACCCACAAAAGTTCTTTGTCCTTTGTTTAAACTGAAGTCACTATTTCACACTGCAAACATTTTTTATTTATCCAAAATACCAACAGACACAAAACCCGAGAAAATGGCAGCTCCCATGAGAAAACAAAAAGGCAATGCAACAATATGTGAAATATTTTTAAAACCCTTAAAATTACTTTTATCTGAAAAATAATGAAATTGAATTCCTTCATGTTGAAAAACCACAATTAGAAAACCTGTTTTGTTTTCCATCTTTTTTTATATACTTTTCCTCTGTCACCTTATGTGTTTTTTTATTTCCACGTTTTGTATTTAGTGAAATTTTGCCCCAATCCCCTTGTGCATAATTATATGTTTATGGGCCTTTCAGTTCCTTCCTGAAACCCCAATTTATGGCATATGTTACTTTAGATCTTTGTTAAGATATTAGCTGCCCTTGGCAAGTGGTCTTTGACACCCTTTGCACATTTCATTTTTTGGAACATTTATTTGTCATATAACCATTTTCATTTACATTTTCTAGATTTATGACTTTTGTCTTTCATTTTCTCTTTCATTTTCCAGTTCTTTTTTGGCTTTATATTCTAGATTTTGCCCATTTATGGAGTATTTTCTTTTCATTGGATATTTAGTTTATTTGTCATATAACCATTTTCATTTACATTTTCTATATTTATGACTTTTGTCTTTCATTTTCTCTTTCATTTTCTAGTTCTGTTATTTTATTTTGCTTTATAGACTAGTTTTTGTCCATTTTTGGAGTATTTTCTTTTCCTTGGATATTTAGTTTTTTCCTGTTTATTTAGTTTTGTTATACAACATTTTTAAAATTCATCCTTTGTTGGGAGATTATTATGGCAACTTTTGCATCTCTGGAAATTTTTAAGCTCTTTAATTCACCTTTAATTAAGTTTAATTTAATTTACATAGTAAAATTATGGTTTATTTATGTAGTTACCTCTTCCTTTTTGGGCTTTGCTTATTTATACTGTTTTAAAATAGATGGATGTATGTTTCCATGTTCCTAATTTTTAATCTTTTCTGCCAGAGGTGATAAGGCCATAATAAAATCTGAATGCCAACCAGGAGATGAACAGTTTAATAATCAGAAGTCAAAGTTGTTACTGAAATCAGAGACTGACCAAAGTCAACTAAGCCCAAAATGCTAACCAAACTGAAGTTGAAAAAAGCATGTGAGAATTTCCAAAGCCCAATGTCAAAACACTCTACTGGAATCTTGGTCACTGACCTCCATGCCATCGCAACTTTGACATCACATGTTGAGGTTTCTGATTGTTATAAACCAGCAACAACCACCAATGGGGCATGAAATATAACCAAATTGTTGCCATCCATGAAAAATAAAGGTTTTTATCATTAATATCAGAATGAACAAAAAAAATAAACTAATGTCAGAAATTGGTTCTTCATGCTCCAAAACCTCTATTGAAAAAAACAATGATAAAAAAATATCAAATAGATCAGTAGAAATTTCAAAAAGAAATGCAGTGTACTATGAACCAAAGGATTTTCTATATCAGGTAATTACTCATTTAAACCAGACAATAAGTTTAATTTCTTTACATCTTCAAAAAGTAGCTTTGGTGAGGAAATTATAATTCTAATGTGGTCTGTTACCTTTTCAGGTGAAGTAAAGACCAATGTGTGTCATAACAGAGTTCATAAAATCTATCTACATAATTGCTTCAAGGCAATTTGCAAGGTGTATTTACAATTATGTAAAAGGTTCTTTTATAAGAAATATGTTAATGTAATATATTTTTGCTTTGTTCTGTATTTGTTTCATATGTTCAGAAGTGCACATATACAGTACATTATCTAAAATGTCGAGAAACATGGTGTAAACAATCTGATAAAGAGTGCTCTGTACATGTAAAACAAGTTTAAATTTCTCATAAAATCTTGAATGTCTGATATTCCGCATATGTCGTATTTTATTGTTCTGCTGCACTGTACTTTCTGGGAAAAATGATAGTGTGTTGTATTGTAATAATATGTTATGCAGTTGTAAATCAAGGCCTTATTTCTTAAATAGCTACAACATACAAACTGATGTGTAAAACACATTATATGCTGCAGATAAGCAAAATATTGAATCAATTACACCAACATTTATAGAAAAAAGCAACCGTATCCCTTATATTTTCCGAAGTGTTTGCCAAATCTTGTGTGAGCTGTCAAGTTTTACTTTGGACATATCAGTCATTATCATATGGGTTGCACTTGCACAACGTTTCTATAATTGTAAGCAGTTCCAAAAAATGATTTTTTTTAATATATGAAAGTCCGTTTTTGCCTTCATAGCTGCTTGGAAATTTACTATTCAAAAGAGATAGTTTATAAATTCCTCATTTTTAAATCATAATAACCTCTGTTATTGTGCATGGATTGAGGCCTACGAAAAGATATTGGCAGCTGGGAGTGACATCTTTGCTGCAGTCACAGGTTATAGCCCATACGAGAGATTTAATCCTCCCCAAATGCCATATGAACAATATTCCAAGTGGCATGTACTAGGTAGAGAACTGTAAACTCTTAACTCAATCTTGTACTTCTGTGTTAATGTAAGCTTACAAAAGTAAAGAGATTATGCATACAGGCAATAAATCTCTAGCCTGAGCTCTTTTTTTTTTAGTTTTTCATGACCTGTGATTTATGTAACTGTATTTAATATTAAATTAAAACACTAAATTTAAAAAATGAGCATGTATTATTAATAACACATTACAATTGTTTTATTGGATATATCTAAAATATTCTTCAAGGCTTTCAAATTCATATTTAATGTGTTAATAGTTACTAGCCCTTTCACATATATTATCCAAGAAATTTCGGAGATACTTGAGAAATTATTGTTGTTTTCTTTCTTTTTTACTTACCAAGGTAGTCTTCCTAGGACAATAGTATTCAAATTAAAGTCTCATTTTGTGTAAAGTGGTCATTATCCTGAGAGTCTGAAAATTACATAAAACTACCATAATCATCAACATCACCATCATTTTGGTTGATGTCTAAAAGAAAATATATTGCTGGATAGAAATCATTGAGCATTTCATTCACTTTATTTTTTATTTAATAAGTGTAGCATACTTAAAGCGAACAGATACATTCAAGACAAAAATCATACATCTGAACTCTTGGAAAGCAATAAAGCAGCCAGAATCCAAAGATGCAAAACTCTCCATTTTCTCCTATTCACAAATGCTACAAAAAAAGCCCGGTGTCCACCAGATGAGCCCCATGCATCTTCTACTTTCATCAGTGCTTCACTAATGTTTGTGTGGGCAGTTACTTTGCTGATGGTAAAGAAAGTAGACTGTGCACAACTGCTTTTGGAGCTAAAAACATTTTTTAAAATGTCCTGTTTTGTTTAGATGTACAATAGATCCTTTATTTCAAGCTCAGCATAATTTGTGGATACATTTGAAACTTTAAAAAACAAATTAGCTTACACAAAACAATAAATTAAGGCATTGTCCTTCCAATTCCAATGACAGAGTCTCTAATGACTGGTTTACTTAAGTGAACCACAGAGCGTATCACAGGATACTGCAACATTTTGCTTGTTTCTCTCAGCTATACTTGTTACAGTCTATGTTCTATGTCAGAAACTTCACAGGAGTTATGGCTTCCCTTGACCTGGGAAACTGCATGGATTTCTAATTCTGCCTTTTTCACAATGCTTGAAAAAATGTTTATGAATAATCCTTAAAATCTACATGGTGTACTAGCTGTGCTACCCATCTAAGATGTGTTGAAATCTAAGTAATCAACATACACCTCAGTGTATATAGCATTAATGTTTGCAGTGCACAATCTATTGGAATGTATTTTGTAATGCATGCAGTAATAATGTGAACTGCATTTTCCATTCCAACAGATGGTGCATCACAAACATTTTTAGCAATAAAATATATTAATTCAAAAGTTTGTGATGTGCCATCTGTTGGAATGACAAATGCAATTTATATGTCTCTGTTATATGCCATTTGGTATATGATTCGAAAAAGCAGTGTTAATGTTTGTGCTGCACCATCTGTTGAAATAACAAATGCAATGAATTTTATTACTGTAAATGTTTGTAATATGCCATCTGTCTGAATGACAGAGACATAGCAAACAAAAGAAAACACAGATACACAGACAATTATATTAAAGTGATACAGTGCAAGTAAATATGAATCTATGGATTGAGAGCACTGGTCCATATTACCGAACTAGTGTAAAGTCTAATTTTTTTTTATTCTTCCACTTGCCATCCCCCGTGGCTCTGCCCATGTAGCAGTGAAACAGGCCAGTGAGGAGGACCCTGCCTGGCACCCCACTCCTGACGTCACACTTCACCCTCCCCTCAGCCTGCAGCCTCTGTCTTGGATTAGCACGTATATATCGCTCCTGCAAGCGAACTGTGATTCTTAGCACGATGAGAGAAGTCGCAAAATCAACCGGAATGTTCAAGCAAATTATAGAAAAAACCTGATCTAAATCCGTTAAATAGTTCTCTCGTGAAAAGTGGACAGACATACAGACAGACAGACAGACATTGGATTTTAAACTGGATTTTTTACTGTAATTTCCTTAAAACAAAGCTATATTGAGGTCTAAAATGTGGCATATTACATCATGAATGATATTACCATTTTTTCATGTTTAGCAACATTCATCTTTTTTTTTGTAATGGACTTAACATGTAAATTTAAGGATAAACGATTTGCAGTTCCTCTGCTTTTAGTTAAAGGATGTGATATTGATTAAAAACACATGTTCGTATCTCTAATTATCTTGAGATACAAGTATGAATTGTCACCATGACATGAAATTGGTAATCCATTCTCCCTGGATGTCACAGTCAGAAAAAAAAAGATTAATTTTATGCTTGTCTGTCTAAAGCATCACATACATTGCTGTACTTCCATGGTGGTCATAACAAAAATTCATAAAGTATATGATAGCAGTATGAACAAGAACAAAGTAAAGAATTCAACAACTGCAACCGAACTATGATTCTTAGCACGATGAGAGAGGTTGCAAAATCAACCGGTAATGTTCAAGCAAATTATAGAAAAAAACCCGATCTAAATCCGTTAAGTAGTTCTCTCGTGAAAAGCGGACAGACAGACAGAAGTTGGATTTTATATATATATATATATAGAGAGAGAGATAAAGTAACATTCACTAAATGTTCTTTTTTTAAATTGAGTTACTGCCGTACAGGTTGTGTGAGACTAAAGTACAGTAGCTCATATCTAGTCATTGGGAGAACATGCATAGACAGCAAAGGCCAATATTTGAATCCAGGACCCTGTAGCTGTGAGGCAGCAGCAGTACCCCCATGCTACAGTGCAATCTTACTAATTGCTTTAGTTTTTGAAAGAAAATAATAGCTTACAAAAATTAAATGTGCGCCCCAGCTGTATGGACACCCTCCTTACCTAGTTCAGGAAGCCTTTATAAGAGACTAGCCATGTGCGCCCAACTACGTTGCGTGTGTTAAAGTTGTCTGTGAAGGGCTCCCTGTTTAAACACGGCTGCCAGTTGTGATCTGGGCCCTTTTTTCGCACAGCATTATGATTTTTTTATAAGGGAAACAAAATTACAAAACAAAACCCTTGGACATTGATTCGATAGGAACGGCCTACTCGGAATCACTGTCCGAATTGTAATTATGTGGTGGTGTAGGAGCATTTCTGCTTCTCTCCATTCACAGTCCATCTCGTTTTCACGACGCTGTCGTTTCCTCTCACGATCTCTTCTCAACCTTTCTCCAATCTCGCAGGTTGCTTTGTGGCAATCCAAAGAGTAAGGCAATATACAATGGTTCTAAAAGGGGGACACATAGGTATCCAGGCTCTTTAAAGCATAAATAGGGATCACTTCACTGACATGTGAGCAAGCCACGGTACAACTGTGAGACGCACAGCACTCGCTGGCTACAATGTAACAATAATAATTTCCGGAACGTGCCGTTACGTTGTCATTCATTTTACCCACTGTCTTTCTTTCATTCATATGTTACGTAGGCACGTACCTTTTATCTTCGGCAATCTCCTTCTCTAACCAGGCCTCAGGAGCTAACCAGCGTAACACTGTCCACCACCCGTTTCGTTATTCCGGCATATTTTTGACATCCGTGAGTAAAAACAACGTACTAAACTGGAAGGTGGTCTACGCATGCGTGGAATTCGCGAACAAACAAAGATCAAGATCCAAATGAAGATTATATATAAAGATTAGTTAATTTAAAGCACAACAATTTGTTTAGTTTGAATGTCTGTGTTTTGAGGTGTGACTGGAGTACTACAGTCTTCAGTAGTATAAGCCTGGAGGAGATTCTTAATGCAATGTCTATGTTTTAGCTGTCTCTCTACTGCCATCTAGTGCTTCTTCTAATTCATTCACGGACAAAGATCAAGATCCAAATGAAGATTATATATAGAGATGGCCAGGGAGGGAGGCTTGGACATGGTGTTGGAAGGATGTTGGGAATGTCTGGGGGTTTGGAGCTCAGTGGTGCCCACTACATACCACAAATGAAAAACAAATTACACTTTTCATTACTGAATATGCTGTTTCACCAAGTGATTTGTAGCATCACATAACTTTCTTAGACCCACTTATTTCATTTAAGAGTCACAGGGGGCCTGAGCCTATACCAGCAATACTTGGTGTAAAAAAAGAAACGTCTGTTCATTTCTACAGAAGGACTCTTCACTTCTTTTTAACAGAGGCATCATCCCAAACCATGTTTCATGGCTAGCAATTTACTTCTGTTGATTTCTTTTCAATGATGTGGAAGAAACACACGTGCAGCTTCTTTTCTGGCTATTCAAGTCAGAGGTCGATGTCTTCCCCAGTAGCAGCAATGTGTGAAAATGAAAAGATATCCCCCAGCCATATTCTGATCAGCATAATGACGGCAATCAAGACATTTCGTGTGAATTTCCCTTTGGGATTAATAAAGTATCTATCTATCTATCTATCTATCTATCTATCTATCTATCTATCTATCTATCTATCTATCTATCTATCTATCTATCTATCTATCTATCTATCATTTCTTGTACAAGATTTGCTTTATTCACTGAAGTTATTGTAGCCTCCTTTTTCAGAGCAGATAGTATTAGACTTTTTGTAACTCATTACTGCCTTCCACTGTATTGTCTTGACTGTGAAACTAGTCATAAGGTGCAGGCGTAAGCGTGAGACCTAAATTTCTGGTTGCACATGCCTACACATATGCAACTGTCTTTCTAGAACACTGTAGGGTCAATAGAGCCAATCACACTAACCAGAAACAGTGCAGTAGTTCACAGCATGAAAATAATTTTGTTTACTGCAGTAGTAAATGTAATGAATTATTATTTTTATTATTATTATTATTAATAATATTTTTTCTAGATAAAAAAGTCCACTAAGCATCAAATGAAAATTGGAAAAAAATTACTAAGAAGACAAACTTAAATTGACTAATAACTAATAATAAGTTAAATCATTGTGGAAAGCTTGTAGTAGTAGGGTGTTGTACTGTGTTAGCCATTATGAATGTAGTGAGAAGTCAAGCAAAATGTCACCTAAAAAAAGATTGGCTAACTAAAAAGATTACAGTATGCAAGCTTTTGTGGAATGAATGTTGCATAACACCACAATGTGGTGGAGCCATACCTCACTGACCTCCAATGCAGAAATGCCACTACTACGGTGACCATTTTAGCTCATCTTCCTCCCTCGACAAAACACCAAATCGTCCTCTGGCAAAACTCAATCCTGTCTCTTTCTTCTTTCAAAATTGCATGTGTCCTCCAACAAAACATCCATGCTCCCAGCAAAACTCCATTTTACCTCCTGTCACTTTCCTGACTTTGATAAGTGGGTGGGTTAGCAAATGGATAGATTGCTCGGCTTTTACTAATTTGACCTTCTCTCATACAAATTAAGTTATTGCAACACATTGTAATGGGTGCTGTTTATGATTGTGTTTACTATATAAGATGCTAAATTTAAATATATCTGCTTACAGTATGTATTTACTTAGCTATATTTTAAAATATATATGGGATGCACTTTCTTAATTGAAATTTGGGAACAGTTTTCCTAAATGATTAAAATCAGTAGAAAAATGCATCACTGCCCCAAAATTCACAAAGTCCACCTCTAATTTTAAATGACAGAAACATGAAAACAAACAATGCCTTAAAAGTCGAGGAAATAAGTGTCATCATTTTACACTTTAAATCTTTTATGATTTTTTGAAAAGCAGATTATAAAAATGCATATTACAAATAACCTTATATAAGCAAAGCATCAATAGGCATAATGAAGCTGCAGCATCCAGGAGTATCAAAGAAAAACATTTAAAGAGGATAAACATGATTGGCTGTCTAAAATGTATTCCTGCTGATGTAAAAATGATTGACAGCTACACGCCCCCAGAAGCACCCAGCTGTCACTTTTCTTGTTTTTGTGTCTGAAGTAGAAAAAGGAGAGGACGTTTGACTGGAGATTAGAGGCAGAAAGGAAGATGACTGATGGCTCAGTGGAGATGATGTTTAAGTTGGAGGTTGAACGGTGGAAGCCATTTTGACGGTGGAAGGAGTTAGAATGGAGTTTTGCTGCAGAGTGCATGTAAGTTTCATCAGAGGATGGATGCTGTTTTGCCATTGGTAGATGGCAGGCTGGTGTTTTGTCTGCGAAGGGGAGGATGTCCTAACAGGTACACCATGCACTAGTTATAAAGAATATTATCTCTATCATAGCTATCAGTCTTCCTCTTTATCAGCTGTACATATTAAAGAAGCTTGGAAATGCTTATCTATATTGCCAAGTAAAGTGGTTAAACAAAACAGGTTATATCTAATGTTACAAAAATGTCTAGAAATATTTTTAGCCTCACAGAATAGCATGCCACAAAATTCACTGGCCATAAACTGGAATAATTTCCATGGGAAAGCATTCTTAAAAAGTATGTGTGGTTTGGGTTTCTGGTTTAATTTTGATATGAGAGAATGAGGCAGCGTTTTAAGTGTCCATTTTTCCATATTGGTTACATCTGTTTTAAACTTTGAAATCGCCAGCTTCCTCATGGGTTAATGGTATTACACGAATCTCCAAGCACAAAGCATTGAAGCTACCACACACTCTGACACCGGATTCTTGCACGTTTGACTGCTACAAAAGTGAGGTTGTTATTAAGACAGATCCTGTGGTGTATCATCGATTCTGCATTTTTGAACCCTGCCAAACCAGGTCTTGTTTTGTTTAACTCATGAAAATTGTAATTGCCTTTTTTGAAGATTTTTTTTTTTTCAAGGTTTATAATGAAATATACTGTACATTCTTACAAGAAAATTTAAGCTTTATATACTATATAGTTGTATTAAGTAAGTTATGAAATCAAACACTCCTTCAGCACTTGTGAAACTTTTCATCTAATCTGTCAGGTTTTAAACCCATTTATTCTGGTCTCAATTATGTGGGGCCACGGCTTACAGCAGCATCAGCTACACTATGCTACACTGAAAACACAGAGCAATGCAGGAATCTGTATTGGGGTAGTTTAGCAATGGGGAGAAAACCCACAAGAATACACACATAAAATGAATATGTGTACCGTAATATTGGCCCCAAAGTTACTCTACAAACTTGTTGGCCTTTGTTCTATCCATTATGGATTGAGGATGGAGATCATTTAGAAAAGTTAATGTCTAAAAAATAAGCCAGTAATTCATTTCCTAATACACTTTTTCATTGCAGGATCCACAAAGTCCTGGTCTGTCCTTGGAGTATTATGGAAAAAGCAATAAACATTCCTAGATTGGGTCCTAGTCCATCCCACTCACATACACTCATCCATCTAAATTAAAGGACAAGTTATCTGTGTGTGTGTGTGTGTTTCTGGGCATCTGTGTGTCCAGCTGGTTGTTATGACTTTGTTATATGTCATTTGGTATAGGATTTGCAAAAGCAGTGCTAATGTTTGTGATACTCAATCTGTTGGAATGAAAATGCAATGCATTTTATTACAAGATGCATTACAAAAATTTGGTCTGGTATTCATAAAAGTAGTGCTAATGTTTGTGGTGTGTCATCTATATTAATAAAAAGTGCAGTGCATTTTATTCCTTAAATGCATTACAAAATACATTACAATAGTTGGAGCACTGCAAGTATTAATGCTGAATATGCTGAGGTCTACATTGATTGCTTAGATTTTAACCCATGTAAGACAAGAAATAATAATAATAATAATTCATTACATTTATATAGCGCTTTTCTCAGTACTCAAAGCGCTATCCACACAGGGAGGAACCAGGAAATGAACCCACAATCTTCCACTGTCTCCTTACTGCAAAGCAGCAGCACTACCACTGCACCACCTGTGAGATCAAATCCAGATCCCTGAAGCTGAAGATCAGTGGAGATAAGTCATGCTCTACCATGCCATCCATACAGAAAATGCTTTACAAATTTATGGCAGTGTGCAACAGAGAGCAGTAACATTTTCTATCAAGGGAAAGAATCTAAATACTATGGACGAACAACAACTGAGAACAATGAGAAACGCTATCCAAAAATGAATGGATAACCATCTAATATGCTTTGCTTGTTAGCCATGCATTTTATTCAAAAAGTGTCCTTTATATGCAATATGATAAGATGTACCCCATCACACCTACATAGAGTGCTGTTCACCAATTGTTTACATGTATATGTGACATTAAGAACAACTGCACACAAAGAGATAAAGAGGGATAAAAACAAAGTATAATCTAACAGTATAATGTTTCTCCCTTTTTGGAAGGTGGGGTGACTTGTTTAAGGCCATCTCAATCTACACTTTTTAATTTTATTCCCTGGTTCTTTCCCAAATAGAACAGCATCATTGCACAATGCTAAGCAATTCTGCTTCCCAGCTCATGAATCTGATGCCCAGGATGGGTGCTGTCTCTGTGGAGTCTGCACATTTCCCCACCCATCCATGTGGGTTTTCCTGGTACTTCAGTATCCTCCTGCATTCCAAAGATATGCATGTTGGTTTACCTGAGATAATGAGTGGTGTAGGTGTGATTGGACTCTGAAACAGAAAGGTGTCCATTCAAGGATTTCTTCTCAGTTCTACTCAGTGCTGTTTAGCTACGGCTATCAATTGGTTCAGAAAACAAACAGATCTGTAGATCTTGTCCAAAACTGTATATTTTCTTTTATTTTCTGGCCACGTTACTTTCACAACCTGCCCCTGCCTGGTATAGGAGTCCTTGCTCCATCCTCTGTGTGTGTGTTTGTATCTGTGCACTGAGTGACAAAGGGTTTCTGGTACAAGGACAGACCCTCAGCTCAGTTCTTTCTTTTTAGAAATCCCTCTAAAAGGCAATACCTTGGACCAAACTTGATTCCTTGCAGCCAATGCTATTTTCTCAAGGAGCTGTTCAAGCACATAAGGAAAAGAAATCTATATGACCCATTTGAAGCCTTTACACAGTCTTCAAAAAAGCATTTGAACCCCTTGACTATGTTAGCAGACTGTTACAGGAAGAGTAACTATCTTATCTTTTCCCAATTATTACACTGTACTAGTATGCTAATTTATTTTTTGAACCAACTAAACTGAATAATATACACATATAATGCTGCATTTTCTGAATTTCTTTATACTAATTAAATGATTTTAGTGTCCTGTAATAATACGCCTTGAGAGCTACTTCTGGAGATGTTTCTTTTATTAGTTCTCACCACCCACCAACAAGACCAGTGGTCAGTTTAGGCCCACATATATTTTCATAGGCTGTACATTTTTTGACAACATTGCAAACTGCAGAATCATGACATGGATCTGTCTTTAAAAATGGAGTTCTGGCTTTCAAGCTTTTTATTTCTGACAATGCTCCACAGATTATCCTTTTCCCTTAACTGATTCGAAGAGTTGGGATTGAATCACTGCTGTTACATCTTTTAAAAAAATTGATTCATGTGAATGGTTACTTTAATGATACGCGCAACTTAATATACTGTATGTGACATGATGTCAACAAGAAATGAGAATGTACTGCTTTTTATCAAAATCAGTTGAAATTTTTTAATAGCTGTGAAAGATTTTTATTTTGTGAAATATTATGCTTTAGTTTTTTTACATTGCTCTGCATTTTTAAATAAATGTAGCTATAACTACATGGAAAAATACTAAAATAAAGAACACTAGGCAAAATATGCATATCTTGATGAGAAACTAACCTTAAATCTCTGTAAAATTACTGGATGTAAAGTCATGCCATCCAGCCTGTAGCCACCCATTCTACTAGCAACAATAAATTATTTCTTTGGAATACTGCAATTCTAGAAAAAAAAACTTTCTGAAACTTTTAAGACTCCTCAGAACTTCTGAGAAAGTACAGGGAAAGTCAGAATGTCTACTGGTTTTCACTCCAATCAATTTCATTATTCACTGAATAATACCCTCAAGTGCAGAAGAAATTAGGTAGAATTGTATAAATGAGGCTGTAAGGTTATTGCGTTTTGAACTTTGAAATGTTTGCATTTAAATTATTAGAGCATCAAATGGGTACCACATGTACTTTTATGAGTAATGTTGAATAAAAATGAACTGTACTGGTAATACTGTTATTGTAATTATATTGTATTAGTAAAATTTGCACTTACTTTATTAGCGTTACTTTTTGATTATGATGGCAATGCTTCTACTCCTATAAACAGTTGATTATACCAGCAATGTTTGTACAAATGGACTTCTGTTGTTAGTACAGTATGGTGGTTGTTCTTGCACTTATATTACACTGCATGATATGCAAACATGTATCCTATTTTGTAAGTGTACTCCATAGTGTACTGTATTATATGGGTAATGTTGGTACTTTTATTATTACTGTAATAACATAGTGAAACACCCATTTATTGAAACAGGCACAATGGTACAATGGTAGGTCCATTTGTTTTGATCACGTCATGCATTTGGAAACCTTCGCTCATCAGATACAGTATGCTAGTCCTTACGTCCTCTTTCTTTGTGTGTCTTGTTTCCCCTGTTCATTGGACATTGCAGCCCTCGTGTGGACGCCGAATGACATTTCACCCAGGCGTGGACAGCAGATGTTTTCTTGTTTTATATAGATATATTATATTGATAATGTTTATAAATTCTTATTAGTTATTATATTTACAATCTCTAATACTGTATAGTATATATTATAACATTTGTTATTATTTATTGTACATTTTTATAACATTCATAACAACATTTATTGATAATATTTATACTCTTATTAGTTATTATATTGATATCATCCAGTGATGGAGATACATTTTTGGGGCCCTGAATCTTGAATCTTGTTATGGGGGCGCTTTTGCAACCAGCAATGAGGTCTGGGTGACCACTGTTATGTTCTTTAATTGGGTTGTATTCCATGACAGATCACCACAGATTTTTAAATAATTTAACCTCTACATCTGCATCTTTTGAATAAAACTGCTTTACAGGATCACATGTCAAGGTCACTGATGTGAATGAAGGTCTTATAATTTTCAAATTATGGGAGAGATGAAAATTAAAGTTGTTTCTACGGCCCCTCCAGGATTAGGGGCCCTGAAGCTTAAGCTTCATTAGTTTCACAGTAGTTCTACCCCTGAACACATCATTTGTGCTTTATATTGTTAAAGCTTTTTTTTATTAATAGGGTACTATTTTGAGAATTCTTTTAATTATGTTACACTCACTGTTTTATCCTAGCAAAGCTAGCCTGTTTTTATTAGTCTGTTGTATCAGTACAGTATGGCCAGATTTAGTCCCAATTCTATCATTAAATTTGCTGATATTATCACCACCGTAGGGATGATTTCCAAAGGTGACGAAATGGCTTACAGAGAAGAGATTTACCTTCTAACACAGTGATGTCAGAACAAAAAAACTCTTCCTTAATGCCAGAAAAAAGCAAGGAATTGATCCTCGACTTCAGGAAGCAGGAGAAAGACCACACTCCCATCTTCATTACCAAGGCTGACGTGGAGTGGGTCAGCAGCTTTATGTTTCTTTAGGTTGCCATTATTAATAAACTATAGTGGGCACAAAATATCATGACTATAGTGAGGAAGGCTCACCAAAACCTGCACTTCTTCAGGTGTTTGAAGAAAGCCTGAACATCTCTGTTTATTGCTGCAACATCTGTAGATATGTAGTGGAATTTATCCTTACTTGTGTGGTGGCATTACATTCTGGTATGGTCCCTGTTTGGTAGTAAGCTCAGCTTAGAATAACATTGGTACACATCTGCATTCTGTCCAGGACATATATGACACTTACTGCCTTAGAAAAGGAAAAATTATTAAAGATACTAGCCATCCTTCAAGGTTATTTTTTTCTCGCCTCTCTTCTCCATTCCAGCAATTGATATAGGAACGTTAGTACTTCCACCATTACATTAATGAAAAAATGTTTACGCTCAGGCTGTAAAGCCACTTAACAACCATTTGTACTGACAAATTTATGAGTGTTCAGTATCTAATCTAATGTATGTTGTGTTATATTCATTGTTTGTAATTTATATTATACTACCATCACTAGTTTAGTAGACTTTGAATTAGGTATCACATTTTACTGTGTGCATTGAACTTACATATTAATATTAATATTTGTAATATTTTTAGTGAACTACTTTGGCAATGTTTGTGCTCTAATTGGTGTATTACATTGGTCTATTATTAGTAAATGACACTGGTTACACCTACTGTATACTCTTATTAGTGCTGTCATATTGATTTTATGTTGTCAGTGTATTATAATAATAATAATACACATATTCCTATTATCAGTGCATTATAAGTATAACCAGTAACGGGGCACTGCACGTTAGAATACACTTGACTTGAGCATTCCTAGTTTTCATCCTCTTTCTCTGTACGTTTATCATTCATTTGCTCAGAGGTTGATGCGCTTGCTGCTTCCTGAGCAACTCTTCTTTTCTTCACCCTAGCGGCCCACTTCTTCTTTTCTTTCGTTGGCATCTTTTCACATTAAAACTGATTAAGTCAGTGTTTGTTTTGCAATTACTTAGTACGTTTTCTTTAATTTTTCACTTAAGCTGGCACTTAAGTCTTCAACCTGCCTCAAGAATAATTTAAGATATGAAGAGGTGGGGGAAGTGATGGCGAAGGTGGTAGGGATGAGAACGGTGCCCACACTGTCACCCTGCTGGCCACTGAGTTAATTCTACAATAAAATAAAATAAAAATAAAAAGAGGAATACCACCGCAAAAGTGGATAGTAGACGTCATGTAGTATATGTGTACCAAATTTCAGGTCTATAGGTCAAACGGTTTGCAAGCTACAGGTGATTTAAAATCCTGGACAGACAAACAGACAGCCATGGTAGAATATTATATAAGAAGATGCTTATGCTCAGATTGTTACAGTATTTGTTGTGTACCAATTATGCTGACCTCTTTGTATTATCCTATTCTACTGTTAATCTTTGAACTATTTTTATGAGTTCATTACATCAGTAATACTCATACTCTTCAATGTATTGTTTTAGTAATCGTTATAATATTAGTGAATTATGTTGCTGTTATGATTAATGTTCATTATTCATTTTTTATGTCTTCCAGGACTTATTCTGGGTTGCCTTTTGTATAATATAGGTTTTCTGAATTGCTGAATCCAATTTTTTTTTTTTTTTGCTAAGAATTAGTTTTCAAATAGTTACACATTTTTTGCATCTTGGTTTTCTTGCACACCACCATTTTAAGCAATGGTTGCTACAAGGCTGAAATGCAACTATATCTAGGAGTCATCATTACAATGTGATAAAAGACTGGATTCTTGCACTTCTTGGTCATCAGAGTTTGTGGATACAAAACAAAGAATTCTCTATGTAGGTGTGCTTAGTGATTGGGCATGCTTGGCATTTTAGTGTGAAGAAAGTGCGAACGGACTTGATAACAACATTCTTATTAGTTTTCTTGATGTTTCATCTTTTGGTTTCCTTCATTCATTCCCTTGTGCCTTCTATCTCATTAGGTATAACTTGATTAATGCTTGTTGAATTGTTGTTTGGCAGACCATGCAGTGATTGGTTAGGTAGGTGAACTTTCCATATTGATTTTATAGTGGATTTAGCAGATTGTGGGGTTATCATTTTCTGCCTATTGGCTCTACAATAGACAATTTGTTTCCTTCTTCCTCTAACTTTAAATGTTTACCCCACAAAAATATTGTTCCCATACTGACTAGTGTCTTTCCAGTTAAATATGAACAATGGTAGGCAGTTAAAATTATACAAGTCAGTTTTCACTCATAGCAACCACATGTTTACACACAGATATACACTAATTTTAGTTAATATGGTGGCTGTATAGAGAAAGCTTTGTCTACATTGTGCATAATATTTGTTAGCCTTGCACTGGGTTTTTTCCAAATGTGCGGCAACACTGCTACTGTCAGGGTATATGTTTTGTGTTTCTGTGCAGCTGGTTGTACTGTAAGAGTGACTTTTCCAGGACAGATTTTGCTATCATAGTAAAGGAGACATGGCCCACTAAGAAGAGCAGAGGAATTTGATGAAATGTTTTAAAATTGTTACATTTTCTCCCTATTTAATAATAATAATTAATAATAATAATTCTTTGCATTTATATAGCGCATTTCTCACTACTCAAAGCGCTCAGCAATTGCAGGTTAAGGGCCTCGCTGAAAGGCCCAACAGAGCAGAGTCCTTATTGGCATTTACAGGATTCGAACCGGCAACCTTCCGATTGCCAGTGCAGTGCAGTGCAGATCCCTAGCCTCAGAGCCACCACTCCGCCTATTTGAGTTATAAGTGAGTGAGAAAGCAACAGTCTCTGTTAATGTGTGGTAGTCACAGCAGTAGTACACATGAAATACTAGCATGAAGAGGAATATAAAGAAACATTTATATACAGAGTCCTTATTATTATATTACACTAGTATTATAATACTAGGAAATACTTGGAGCTCTGGTCCTTGAAGAAAGGTGGTTCATGCAGTTCTTTTTCCTCCTTACTATCATGAAGTTCTCCTGAATGGTGCATTTTAAATTCATGCCAAGCACTTTATACCATAGAGGCTGTCTAACAAGGTGATGGTGTTGGCGCGTCACTCAATGGCTGTATATTCAAGCTAACCTTTCACTTTGGTATGTGCGGCAACGTCCTGCCATTTCATCATTGGTCGTAAACAAAATGGCTCCTGCTTTTGAACTGATGCTGAAATGGGCTTGCAGATTGTGTTGTTTTTCACGGCATAATGGTGTGGATGATTTTGTTTTGCAATTGGAGTATATGAATTTTGGTTGAGATGAAAATGACCAGTCAGCTATAAAGACCGACAAGATGACATTTTACACAGGCAGCTTGTCCATGCTTGTCATGTCTGCATTGTGTATCCTGCTGTTAGTACACATCTGATTGGCCTGTGCAATGTGTTTCACTCTTAGCAGATGTTGCCACTGTTCTTTTTCTATCAGCTATAGTACATGTCTGTGCTGCCTTTTGCCATGAGAAGGACCCAATCACATTGCCAGGTTAGCAGACACATTTAATTTTTTTCTACATTTTTTAACACATCATGTCATAAGTTCTTGATTTGGATCAAGATCAGGGTTCTAAGCCCAGTAGTTTGCAAGTTTTGGCATGATCTCAATATATAGAGATTTACAGCTAAGAAATACAGTTTTTTTGTGCACATTTCATTATTTGCCAGATGAAGAAAACATGAACTATTGACATGTTTACTACAGAGTTGAAGTCACAATGCAAAGATATTAAGGGTTAATCTAACCATAGTATTAAAAAGACAAATAATATATTGTTGTATGTGTCTTAAATTTGGCCTAATAAGAAATACATAATACCGGTAATTATTTTCTTTTTTCTTCATTGTTAATATTCCAACTTATAAAAACTTTATTTTATTTTTTTAATTTAAAAAGAGCGAACATGCACAAAACATTTTAAAGCCTGAACGTGCTTCTCCTGCTTTAGTGGTATCCATTCTTATTAATGTTTCAGCGTTGTGGGTGAAAAATAATTACACTTTCAGAAAAGCACAGGAAAAAGCAAAAGATTTAATTGTCAATATGGCAGTACAGCAAAAATGAAAGGAAGGGTGCTCAGAACTATTGTTGACAAGTAATAAAACAAGTCGTTCCTATAATACAGCTGACTAAGTCTCTTAAACAGAGAACTGGCCTTCATTGCCAGTCATGGGTGTTATGAGCTGGGGGTGGCACTGATTGCTCTTTACTCACTAACTTAAACCACAATTACCTCATTCTGTTTGCAGGAAACCAAGATGTAAAGTAATAAGAAATGCATCTTTTGAATAAAATCAGAATTCAGTTCAAAAGAGAACATTTTTAAGTAATAATTTCTTCTTCTTAACAAATACTACAGAAGCCTAGGAATTGAACCCTTTTCCCTTTACTGATAACAGTAAGGTTTTGCTCATTTACAAATGTATATTCATTTTAAAAGTTCATTATAGACATTATTTTTAGTCCTACATTTTGTTTTTTTTCCATCCACCCATCCATCCATTTTCCAACCCGCTGAATCCGAACACAGGGTCACGGGGGTCTGCTGGAGCCAATCCCAGCCAACACAGGGCACAAGGCAGGAAACAATCCTGGGCAGGGTGCCAACCCACCGCAGGACACACACAAACACACCCACACACCAAGCACACACTAGGGCCAATTTAGAATCGCCAATCCACCTAACCTGCATGTCTTTGGACTGTGGGAGGAAACCGGAGCGCCTGGAGGAAACCCACGCAGACACGGGGAGAACATGCAAACTCCACGCAGGGAGGACCGGGGAAGCAAACCCAGGTCTCCTAACTGCGAGGCAGCAGCGCTACCACTGCGCCACCGTGCCGCCCATTTTGGTTTTTTTTTCCATATAAATTATTTTCATTATTTTTTCATGGTTAATTTTGCTTACTTTTCAAGTTTGACAACCATCCATCCATCCATCCATTTTCCAACCCGCTGAATCCAAACACAGGGTCACGGGGGTCTGCTGGAGCCAATCCAAGCCAACACAGGGCACAAGGCAGGAACCAATCCTGGGCAAGGTGCCAACCCACTGCAGAGTTTGACAACCACCCATTTAAAACTGTAACTTTGTCATTTTAAAGTTTTCTTCCCTCCATCTTTAAATGTTCATTGGCAATACTCTGTTAACTGTCTATAGTCTTTCAAAGGCAGGCAAATCATTTTACCAATTCTTCACATTTACTTTCTATTCCTCCGGGTTCTTTTTGTAGGATGTACTTTATATAGTTGGATTTGTCATCTTTGTGGAATGATGTGGTTTGTGTTACCTGCTGAGAAATGTATTGGTCATTACTTTTTAAGAAGACATGAGAGAACCCTGGCTGACTTGCTGTCTGTAGCAGTGCCACTGCATAATTACCAGGAGTTTTTTTTACAAGTTTTTCTTTGACTGCTCATTTGGTATTATGCTTTTATAACAAAGGCATCTAACTGGACTTAGTCAACATTTAATAGCAGTTATCAGTGCCAATGCTCTATATTTAGGATGTCATTATTTTGAATTTGCTAATGCCTTTACCCAAAGCGAATTACAACATTTTCATATTAGATAGATTTTCATTTGTCCCTGGGGGATAGATAGATAGATAGATAGATAGATAGATAGATAGATAGATAGATAGATAGATAGATAGATAGATAGATAGATAGATAGATAGATAGATAGATAGATAGATAGATTGTAGTCTGAACACACACCAGGATGACTAAAATGGAAGAAAATTAAAAAGAAAGAATAACTTCTGACTTGGCAGATGCAGTCACAGTGAGGAGTTATGCAGATGTAATGCTATTGGTATAAAGGAGCCCTAGTAGAGTTTCTTCACACACTTCTACTGAATGATTCAGTTTGTGTGTCAAAGAGAGGATGTGCATCATTGTTCATAATGGAACTCAGTTTTGTTTCAATTCTCTCTTTTGCTACGACCTCTAGGAGGTCCAGATTGCATCCCATAAATGAGCCTGCCCTTTTAATTAGCTTGTTGATTCAGTGGGCCTCTCTTTTAGGGATGTTACCAGCTCAACACACCACAGTGTAGGAAATTGCGCTGGCCATCACAGAGTTATAGAAGATATGAAGGATGTCACTACCCACATTAAAGGAACGCAGTCTCCTAAGAAAAAAGAGCCTGCTCTGCCCTTTCTTGCATAGTTCCTCTGTGTTCTGAGACCAGTCCAATCTGTCATTGATGTGGAGCACAAGTACTTGCAGGAGTGCACCTTTACATCTTTACATCCACTCCTTAAATAGTGACTCAGTGTAGAGGCTCTTTTGAGGTTTCCTTGATTTTTCTGATGTTTAGTTGTAGACAATGCTTTCTGTACCAAGAAACAAAGTTCTCTACCTAACTCCTATTCTCTGCCTTATCCTCTTTATCAACACACCCCGTAAGTGCAGAATCATTGGATAATTTCTGCCAGTGACATGGCCTGGTGTTGTATTTATAGTCTAAGGTGTGCAGAGTAAAGACAAAAGGAGACATGCCTGTTCCTTGTGGTGCTCCAGTGTTGCTCACATCCATATCAGAAACACATTCCTTCAGGATCACAAACTGCAGCCTGCCCAACAGATACTCCATTATCCAGGACACCTCAGGCTCACCCACCTACATATCTCTGACTTTACCCCTTAACAGGGATGTCTAGATGGTATTGAAGGTGCTGTAGAAATCAAAGAACATAATCTTCACACTGCTGCTAGCTTTGTCCTGGTGAGAATAAACCTTGTGAAGCAGATGGATAATTGCATCCTCCACCAATCTTTTTCCAATAGGAAGTTCTTTAGTTTTTTGGCAGACAGATAGGTGAAGTGACTTGCTCATGGTCACAAAGGGTCAGTAGCTGGAGTTGAAACCAAAATCTGTGGGTATGAAAGGCTCTGAAGCTAAGAATCTGCACTAGTATCTAGAAAGTTGCCAGTTCAAATTTCCATTACAGCAAAAAGGGATTCTATATCCTTGGTCCCTTGAGCAAGACCCTTAACCTGAAAATTGCTCCAGAGGTGCTGTACAAAGGCTGACCCTGCGCTCTGACCCCCAGAACTCATACAAAAAGATGATTTCCCCTTGGGATTAATAAAGTATTTCAAAATCAAAGCAAACAAATTGCACTGGTATTGTCATGTTATTGTTTGTATTTATCATTACAATCCAGATTACTTCATACTGTACATTTGAACAATAGAACGGGTCATTTTCAGTACACTGCACTTTGACTGCTTCTGTCTGTTTTTTTCATAAAGTAGGCCATCTTCCTTATGTTTCTATTGACATTTTTTTTACTGTGGTTATGAAACAAAGCGCACCTTGATCAAAAATAATAAAAACATTTTTTGCTTTTACATTATTAGTGTAAAAGTAGAACTGAAGCTCAGTTCTACTTTTACACTAATAAGTGCCACATCATATCAAGCGGATGGGTGACTAAGCCCTCCTTGAAATGGTCTAAGACCCTACCCAGAGCTGGTTGCTATACTTGATGGGGCTGGAATATGTCACTGGTTAAATGGGTTAATTAATATAACACCACATAGCATGGGTGAGTGACTGAGGGGGCTCTGAAAGTGGCGCAAAACTTTGTGAGCCCACGCAACCTCAAAATGGAATAAACAGATCTTACAAAATGATGGGTGGATGGTGGGATAGATGGATGGAAACCATGAACAACACAATATTGTAATGGATACAATGAGCAGCCTCAGAGATTCAAACTCACAGCCCCTGAAATCTTATGGCTGTTTGTCGGGATTATGACAGCTCTTTAGATTTTCATGTTATAATATGAGTTAAATCTGACAGACAGACAGATAGATAGATAGATAGATAGATAGATAGATAGATAGATAGATAGATAGATAGATAGATAGATAGATAGATAGATAGATAGATAGATAGATTGCACTTTATTTGTCCACACAGGGAAATCAGGCATTTAAAAAGCCAAATAATTAAATGTATAAATTCATCTTAACATACATGAATGAAAAATCATATAAAACATAGCATGTTACTCAACACCGTCTTTCTGGTCATTGGGCCTTTAAGATGCCATTGCAGACAAGGAGAAGATTCTGTTATACTTTAATTATTCACAGCAGCAAAAAGTGAAATGACATTTTTTCCATTAGCTAAATAAGCAGTATTTAGTGTTTTGTTTTATTTTAATTAAAAGCATGTTTGATTTATTTGGTTGTATTAACTGTAATGGATTTTAATCTTGGGGAAAAAAATAAAGAGAATACATGGATAAAAAAAAATTATCTGTTATAATATACAGTATTTGACTGGATGCTTTGCTCATTAAGATGATCAGCAAGAATTATGATAAAAATATAGTTGAGATTCATTAGCCTCAGCACAGCCTTTCATGTATTTCAATCTTGAAAACTCCTTATCAAAATTTTATCCAAAAATTATTTTAAATTAAAAGGATTGTGGCGCCACGTCTTTATGCCATAAAATACTTCCATGAAGAACAATATGTGCAGTTTGATTATGAAGAAGAATCTAGTCTGTAAATAATTAAAATGTAAAGGTTATATGATGTTTTGTTAAATGATAAAATAATAACGATAAACAGTTTGACCAAAAAAATTATATAAGTTGCATGTCTAAGTTTGTACAATGCATTGGTGAACAGGAAATTCACTTTTTCTGCCATAACGACACATTATAAGATTTGTTAAGGCCTGGTTTATTGCATCATACCCATTCTTAATAGACTATGCCATATTTTAATTAGTTTAAAGGACACTTCCCTCCACTCCATGTCAAGGCTTGTTTTTCATATTGTATAAGCACACCCTGATCTTCTTGCATGAATACTTGTAAACTGAGTGTTGACGAGAATTTATTCTTCATACATTTAAATAGTTCAAACTTTTGTTAAATTTAATACATTTTCAACACATAGTCTGTCATATTTTCCCATGTTCAGATTAATTTACAGTACACAGGAAGTAATGATATATCAAAATGCAATGTTCAGTAAAATTGTGTTAATTGGAAGTAACAAGATGCTGCTTCATGCTACCTTTTGAGAGTGTAAATGCAACGAGTGAAGCAGATGAGCTAACTTTGTGCTTTCAGGTCTTTGCTTTGTTGTTGTTTTTTTCTTAATCCTTGAATTTGAAATGAAAAATTAAATACTGTATAATCTTGACTTCTGAATATTTTTAATAAATATTCCCTTAAACTGAAATTGTATAAAAGAAAAGTCAGCTGGTAATTCAAATAATGAATTGTACCTAGAAACACTCAGTGAATTAGATATTCTGCGTCTGTGGAGACTGACATTCCCATCCCTGTTTCTCACAACAGTTAGATCCTGATCTGACGCCCCTCGTTAAACACAATCAAAAATAAAATGCCATGTAAAATGCAATATTAGGAGAACTATTATTTTAGATATAAAAGTGTTTTTGTCATTGACGACAAGAATTGTTGCAACAAACTGCACTTTTAAGAGTGAACTGTATACATTTTTATTACAGAATATCTGAAGTTTGAAGAATGCTGAGCTCTGTGTAAAGTGTCCATTATTCCAATCATTGCCACTCACGTATCCAGGCATTTCAAGGCATACTTCAAATGCCTCCTGGATCCTTCTGACAAAACACATGGAATTGAAGCGCTTGCAGAAGTTCAAATGATTTTGGTAACTCTGTTGAAAAGTGAAGCAATAACCTTTGCACATAGTTGAACTTGGATAAAACAATACTTTACACTTATAACAAATGGGTTGTTTCAACTGGATATCATTATGTCATCGCACACTGTGTAGTTCTATTTGGGTGCAAGTGTGATTGATAACCTGGATAAATTGTTTGCAAGAACATGAAAAGTGCCAAAGCAAACAAGCAGGAGGAAAGCCTGGTGAAAGGGAGCAGCAGTGCTCTGGAAAGGACTCAGTTTGGGGAGTTCATGTTGAGGTGAGGCTGCAAGATGAAGAACAAATAAAAACACCCTGAACACTTCATCTAAATAAATTACACAGCAGAATTAGCCATTAGGGCAGTAAAACCACAAAGCACAACTTTTCTGATATGCCCTTCAAATGGACTAGGCATTCTGCCAGAACTTAGGAATATGATGCATTATTATTTTTGGTGACTTACCCTATTAATATTCTAGTCATGACTTATTTATAGACACTATAAACCAAGGTATGAAACTGCTAAAGATTCAGCAGTCTATATAAATGTATCAAATAACTAGAAAAGTGTAAACTCAGGTGTAAAAGAAGAATCTCACGCACTTTTGTTTTGATCAGACTATGATGCTCAGTTAAAAGAGGGGCGAACATTGAAAGATTCTCATACCTTTCCAATCACAGCTTGTTTAGATAACCTGCACTACACTTACACTCTCTGTTAAGACTACTGTTATTTTTTTTCAATCTCCCATCAATAGGCTTTAAGCAAGGTCTTTGTGTTATTCTTGCATTTGACTTTACTGTATGTAGTTGATGTTGCTGACCTGGTCTGTTCATTCTAACAGATGTGCAGACCTCAACTAAAGTCTTGATTTAATTTACACTTTTTTGTAATGTTCCTCTTTAGCCATTGTCATAAACATGACAGGGACTGTGTGATTGTCCAGGTTTGGTCTCTGCCTTGCCCTAGTGGCTGCATTTGAAAAAAAAAATATATATATATATAATATACCAGTAATGGCGAAATGCACATTATACACTTGACTTAAGCATACATAGTTTTCATCCCCTTTCTCTGTGTGTTTAGCATTCATTTGCTCAGAGGTTGATGCGCTTGCTGCTTCCTGAGCAGCTCTTCTTTTCTCCACCATAGCAGCCCACTTCTTCTCTTCTTTCCTCGGCATCTTTTCACGTTAAAACTGATTAAGTCAGTGTTTGTGTTGCAATTACTTAGTATGTTTTCCTTATTTTTTCACTTAAGCTGGCACTTAAGTCTTCAATCTGCCTCAAGAATGATTTAAGATATGAAGAGGTAGCGGAAGTGATGGAGAAGGTGGTAGGGAATGAGAACGGCATCCATACACATGCACTGCACAGCTGCTCTGCTGGCCACTGCGAGAGATGATTCTACAATAAAATAAAAGAAAAAGAACTTGGAGGTCAATCATCACCCCAAAAGCGGATAGTAGACGTCACATAGTATATGTGTACCAAATTTCAGGTCAACAGGTCAAACAATTTGCAAGCTACAGGTGATTTAAAATCCTGGACAGACAAACGAACAGCCACGGTAGTTTATTATATATAAAGATATGGAAGCGAAGGTCTGTGATACGGTTTGCATATTAGCAGCTGGAGATCCACAAAGGGAGAAAATGAATCACGTATCATAAAGTAGTTCTTATTCCTGAGTTTTCAGCCCCTACCAGGGGCCTTCATCAGAGGATAATGCTTAGACAGTAACACCATTAACAGACATTTGGACATAAACCCAGCATATGCAAACTTAAGAAGAACATGTTCATAATAAATAAAACGTTACGACCAATATCCCCCCCGACCCAGCTCCTCCCACAAAGCCCCCCCCCCCCACCTAATTTTGCTATATATTGCCTTTGATTCTACTATGTCTAAGCATTATCCTCTGCTGAAGGCTCCTGGTAGGGGCTGAAAGCTCAGGTATAAGAACTACTTTATGATACGTGATTCACTTTCTCCCTTTCTGGATCTCCAGCTGCTAATATAAAGATATATATGTGTGTGTGTGTGTGTGTATGTATATATATATATATATATACTGTATATATATATATATATATATATATATATGTATATATATATAGATATATGTATATATGTATATATATATATATATATAGATATATATTTCTATATATATATATAAAATATATACTTCAAAAGTGTTGCTCATACTGAAGTGCTTAAATATTCATACATTCTTATATCCCATTAAAAACTGGCCAGAGTGTAGTGCATATATATTTATTTGTATGTGCCTTGTTTATATTCTGTATAACTCTATGTAATGAAAACCTTATGCCATTTGAAAATATTTGTTAAAGAAGTTTATATTAGGTTTTGCTATGTTGCTGCACCTTTCAAATATATATATATATATATATATATATATATATATATATATATATATATATATATATATACTAGGGGGCTCCGCCCCCTGCTCGCTTCGCTTGTTAACCCCTGTGTTTGGTTTACTGGATATACAATATACAATACAATTTATTTTTCTGTAGACCAAAATCACACAAGAAGTGCCGCAATGGGCTTTAACAGCCCCTGCCTCTTGACAGCCCCCCAGTCTT
Source organism: Erpetoichthys calabaricus (assembly GCF_900747795.2). Lineage (NCBI taxonomy): Eukaryota > Metazoa > Chordata > Cladistia > Polypteriformes > Polypteridae > Erpetoichthys > Erpetoichthys calabaricus. The sequence goes on from NC_041400.2 coordinate 165,199,492, forward strand.
GACCGTTTAAGAAGACCAGAAAAAACTCCCAAAAAAAAACCCTTGTAGGGAAAAAAATGGAAGAAACCTTGGGAAAGGCAGTTCAAAGAGAGACTCCTTTCCAGGTAGGTTGGGCGTGCAGTGGGTGTCAAAAAGATGGGGGTCAATACAATCAGGGATGACTTTACCTTACGCAGGCAATCTACAATTTAAAGACATTGTTATTTTCTTGTGAATTGTTACATATGCATTATTTTCACTTTTACTTTAAAAACTTTTGTAAAAACAATACTTGTTTCTTTATTTCCTGCCCCTCACGAGGTTACATCTCTTTCTTCCCAGACGTATAATACTGCTCGTGTTGTGAAGGGTGTTGCGGCTGAACGTACGCTAAGGATATGCCTTTGGATCATTTGCTGTCTTTTTGCTGCTTGCTAGCTGCCTCTTCTGCCTGTCGCATGTCGTTGTTTGAAGAGCTCCGAGCACATGATGCTTGCCTGCCAAAAGTAATCCAACAACTGCTAGCTTAGAGGTCTGTTGACTTGTTTTAAATGATGGCTCACTGCCTGGTCTCGCGTGATGTTGTAAAAGCAATACCTGTCTTTTATTTCTGGCCCCGGGTGTGGTTGAATTCTTTCTTGCAGGATGTATAATGCTGCTTGCGTTCAGTTGGGGTAGCTGCTGTCGCGCTGCCCTTCGATCTTTTTAAAGCCTGTACAGCCACTGTCCTTTTTGCTACAGCCCTGGGACAATCTGTTGGCACCAAGTCTCATGTTTAAGGTCCCCGAGAGGCACACTGTGGCAAGTCTCCTTGGTGCTGCGGGCCTTTAAAATGTCTTTCGAGATTATCATGTATCGTAGCCTTGCATATATATATATATATATATATATGATACTCTTTTCTTTGGTGTTTTGCTGTCAATTTTCATGATATTCAAATTTAGCTCGATATTGATCTCATAAACTCTACTCCTGTAATTTCTCCATTTCACTTCTTCATGGGAAATGCAACTGGCAGCATTGTTAAACATTCTGCACTCATAAAAATAAAGGTGCCAATATGATTCTTCAGAGTGATGTCACTGGGAGCCATTTTTGATTCCCAATAGACCCATCCACTAAAGGTTTCAGGAAGAACCTTTTATTTATTTAGATCCTCAACAGATTCCACAAATAAACATGAACAGACGGTAACAGATTTGTGAATTAGCAATGGTTTCCTGATTTTTAAAGGACTCTTGTTGCATACAATACCACCGGCAAGGTTCAAGTTTTCTCGATCTTTTAGTATCATCCTCGGTACCCTTCTATAGATGAAAGATTTCTGCTTTGTCCACATTTTAGAAACCTTTTCAAAGCCCAAAAAACAATTTCATATGCAAAGATCTCTTCACACAATGGTATGGTTCTTTGTGAAGCAATGCTTCTACGAGGACCCAGTAAAGCACCATTAAAGAATCAGTATTTTTAAGAGTGTGGTAAGAGCTTAATTATTTTAATCTTATTATTTATTAACATTTGTTATAATTTGCCTCAACAAAATTTGCAAGAATATCATTATAGGTGAAATGTTCAAAACATGAATTTTACACAATTGGTTCTCACTTCAATATGTGATAAGCTAAACTTACTACTTGCTTGCTTAACGTTTCCTTTAAGTACTGTGTATCTGGACAAAAAGTGTTTTATAGTATTCTGTTGTCCACAATAAAAACGCAAAGAAATTTCTTTAAGCATCTTTTTGCAATACACAAACTTATATTTTACTGTAGTAAAGTTGCTGTAGGTGTGGTACTATAGTGGACTTCATTTTCTAGAGCACGGCTTTTCAATCCCAGTCCTGGGGACCCTCTGTGGCTGCAGGTTTTTGTTCCAACCAGATTTATAATCAGTGACAACACTGAATAACGCTGATCTCATTGAATTAGCTGTTTTTTTTCCTCTTCTCTTATTCTACATTCAGAAAAGTACAGCAGCATGATTTTTACCTTTATAAGACATTTACAAATATTTCTGCTTTTGCTATAGATTTAAATGCTTAACTCTGTTTTGTTGATTTCATTATATTTTGCTCTTTCTCTGTGCAGTTTTCCCCCTTCGTTGTTTCTTACTAATAACAATTAAAAATGAGCAGCACAGACACCCAGGCAAACAACACTGAATCATCAAAGGCTGCAACTACTTTAGTGTCAGACCCACTGATTAGTAAATAATGGATTAATTAAACAATTAGAACACCTAGAAAAGGAGAATGAAAATCAAGATGAAAATGTTTTTAAAAAAATAATATTCCCATATAACTGCTTGATACATTTTAATTTATTTATTTTTTTAGCAAACTTAGTTTTCTAATTTCTATATTATTCCCAAAACACAGAACTTGGAAAATAACACATCACTTAATTAGCCCAGGAGTCCAATTAAAAACAGAAGCTGTTGGAACAAAAACCTGCAGGCACAGGGGGTCCACAGGACCGAGTTTGAAAACCCCTGATCCAGAGTATTGTTTCTGAACACCTAATCACACAAACGTAATTTTGGCCTGTTTAATGTTAGCTTTCTGTTGTTTTTGTGTATTCATGGACTAGAAAATTCAGTGTGTGTTTCAGTTTTTTTGTGTATCAAACTGTGCAATAGCCCAAGTCATAATATTCTTCAGATTGTTAATGTGTGCTATCTAGCATTGCAGATAGTTTTAGAATGATTCTTCTTGCACACAGAAAAAAATAAATATTTGTTAATAGTTTTTTGTTGTTGTTGTTATAATTTATAGTGGCTAATACTATTATTAAAAAGTTGAGTTAAATTATAAAACGAATAACCTGGTAAAAGTCTGAGGTTAACAGAAAGTTGCAGTGTAACATTCTAGTAGGTGCAGAAAACTAATCATGTGCAATGAATCCTTACTAACTGCTGAGATGATCATAAGCAATACTTTTCTTTTTATAGAAAGTTTATTTTCAAATTATAAAAACTCAATCCCAATGCTCATGAGCTTTTATATATATATAAATAACAATAACAATAATAATAACAAGAAAAAGACAAACAAGAAATAATACAAAATTTTAAAAAATAATAATACAAGAATAACCTCTGTGTTTCACGTATACTTACAACTGTATACCTACTTTTGCCCACCCTTGTATGTATATATATATGTATATATGGTTATTTTTAAAAATGTTGTTACAGAAATATTTAACATGTAATTCTTACTTGTTTGTCTTGTTCAACATTTTCACAGAATATTATAGTTACTAAAAACATTTCCTCACATTATACAGTTATATATTTAAAAACAGTATATTTTGTTTACTGTAGGAAACTGTTTTCCACCTCTAAATCGTTCACAAAAATATTTAAAGACTAATTTGGATTGTAATAAAAAGTATTCAGTATAATCACAATAAAAAGAAACATTAACAGCAGTTATATATTTAAATCGATCATGTGCAATTGTTTTCTAACTGAAGCCAAAACATAAACCCTAAACATTGATGAAAATTATGGTTTAAAATAGCTGTAAGGTTTTGTTGATATGTTTTAAAGTAAAAAAAAAAAATCTGCAAAACAGTCAAAGTTTTTAAAAGCACGCTGATATGATATTCACTATGACCATTGTGCGCTTTCTGTCACGTAATCATTCTTCGTATGATTTAATTATCGTGTAATAAATCATTTCGTTAAGATGATATGGTTGTGTAAAAACAATTTTAAATGTATTATGTTACATGTTGAATCGCCATCACAGTGTTAGAATATTAAAATAGCCTCGGTGTGTTTCATGTCCATAATTTTTACATTTAATCGATTTCACCGGCTAACAATTCAGTTAATTGATGTTAAGAAATGCCATCCTCGTGTACTTTTTAAAGCGCAGTGTATTCTCCAGACAGCACCGAGGCACACTGCAGTTCAAATCAGTAAAAACGGTCGGGATGGAGGATGACTGACTCATTTTCACTTTCATCTGATTTTAGAACGGCTCGGCTTTAAAGGCATCTGGGATTAATGGCTCTACAGTTTGGGAATCCGCAGTAGATGGTCTGGCTGAATAGAAGCCTGGTGATATGTGTTCTGTAAATAATACAGGCTCACAAAGGAAACTGCAAAATACATTATGCTCTCTTTTCTTGTGGGTTGCTGAACTCTTTTGGTCGTTCTCTAATTAGGGGTGTATTCAGGGTGGTATTAGTTCCCAAACTTTAAATCGAGCATAAACTAGAGCTCCTTTTTAGTCGAAGAAGATAAGTGTAGCAACTGTTACACACGTTGAATAGCTGATGTAAGGATTCTGCACCTCCCATGGAGTATATTCAGAAGTCCTTTTACCGAGTCTAAGCAGGTCCAGCACTAAGAGTCTATGGGCATTGTAGCACTCCACATTTCGTCTAATTAGTCTAATTAGGGAGGCGGATTGTGAAATGTTAAGAGAACAAATATATGTTAGGAAGACGCTTGATGCTGCCAATCTAAACTGTGTAATTGCTTATTCTCTTACTGAAAGGGGGAAGATAAGAGGCCATCTTAACAGCAGAAGTGTTCTTACTTGCTAGATGCAGTAATAATAAAAGAGCCGTATTAGCATTATATTTAAAAATGAAGACAAGTTAGATATTCTACAAATACAAACTGAAGTTTATGCCTCCCTCACCCCGATCGCATTCTCATGCAGATACTATACGTAGAGAGTGAAGTACTGTCCGCAATCATTTTAAAATATCGCCGCTAACAGTTACCGTCCTACTTTTACTCTCTGATCTTCAGGGACGTAAGTAAAATAGTTTAATGGACTAGGCGGGTTTAGAAAGTGGGTAGATGGGTGGACGAAACAAAAAAAAAACTTGCTTTTTTTTCCTTCGGTGTATTATTTTTCCCAAGCACTTACTTTTAAGTAACCTTTATCTCCTCTGTGTGCAGTTGCCACACATCAGCACCGCAGCCGAGACCGTATGTGAGCGCTCGGCAGTCCGCAAACATCAAATGTGGTTTAACAACAAGACGACAAAAGCCTACCTAGAAAAAACATGTCATTGCCCAAGCGTGGCTTGAAAAACGAAGAACTCAGCCTAGTGCGCAATGCGGGTGGTTTATTAGGAGTGAATGGTTGAACTGTGCAATAAATTACATCAGGGAGTTTGTTAGCTTTTGCAGGTGTAAAAACAGAGAAAACAAATCTACGAGGCACTGGGTGTACTAAAAGGAGGTCAAGACTTCAGAATCTTCGGCCTTTCGCAGGTCACAATGGGTTGGAAGGGATGGGCATCGCGATGTAGCGGGGGTGGGGTAGTCAACAAGCCTCGGGGCTCCTTGGCCACCTCTGTTAGTGGACTGCTTTGTGACTCTGAAGAATACTGCGTGTTTGTCAGTGTCCAACGCACATTTAATGGGGAATACACTTAAAACACAACAATGTGCTGCGTTGTGGGGGACCGCTTTGCAATCACGTGCAACGTAGCCCCCGTCAAATGGGTTTGACTTAATCACCAACCTAAAAGCGTCTAATAATGCTTGTTGTAGCGTTGGGTGGGAGGTGAGCTGAACGGGAAGACGAGATTCAATGCAGCTGTCAAATGTGAAGCATAAGATCTTTAAAAAATCGAGCCAACAAACAGATGACAAGCAAATGAAAACTCTACTTAATGTGTACGCCTGTGTGTGCAATACAAACACGAGATCTGTGTCCCCAGCGAAACAGAAAGCTACAATTACACTAGAATAACTCGCCATGTAAGCCTTCCTAACTATCGAGGGCAATTAGAGTAACTGCAATTTTATGTTGGGGTTAAACCTTTTTAAAAATTGTGTGTATTACAAAAACAACACTAAAAAGGGAAATAGATTTTTGGCTGGAAGCATTATATATAAAAGATACAACAAAAACAAAAGTCACATTTCCCTGGGCATTACTTAACTTACAATGGCAGCCGGGATAAAAGTGTATCGTGTTAAGTTAAATTAGCTCTTGTGTCGTTTAACTGATACTAATTAGGCCTTATATAATGCTAAAAAGTTTAAACTGAAGAGCTGGTATGGTACGGGTGCTCGATTACTCTTAGCTATACACTACAACACACTTTTGAACTGTTCAGAAATGATCCGGAGTGGAATGCAGCTAATCCTTACAATTTTCGATAGATTACCCACAAAGAAGTTCATGTAGCATTACGCTTTTATTGCACTTTATTGTGATCTTTAAGTGAGTGAAGACAAACCATTAGAAAAATAAAGCCTCATGCATTTAGATTCAGTAAAACAAAGTGAAATCTGCGAAAGGAACAAAAATGTTCAATATAATTTGCAAGGTAGGCTGCATGGGCGATGGACTGTACTTTAGCGTTAAGAAAGAAAGAAAGAAAGAAAGAAAGAAAGAAAGAAAGAAAGAAAGAAAGAAAGAAAGAAAGAAAGAAAATATTACAGATAGATATATTTGAAAGAAAGAAAGAAAATATTACAAATAGATATATTTGAAAGACACTATATTAAAAAAGATTTGAAATACTCTATATAATAGATAGATAGATAGATAGATAGATAGATAGATAGATAGATAGAATGCTAATTACACGTACACTATAGCTGCCCCGAATGCAACGTAAGAACCAACCCTTAATGGAAAGACAGTATTTATTTACGTAACCAAATCGCAAAACTTTATAAAAAGCTGATTATAACACAGTCGAAACTAGTATGCTTGCTGCATTAAATTAATAAATAAATAGCGTCACCACATGAAATACAGCAATTCTGCAGTTATATTTATTTGTCAATAGATTTTAATGCGCTATTGAAGGTAAATGCCTGTATATTATTTAAGCAGATATTATTATATCTTTCAAATTATCAATAAAATATAAAAAAAAACTACATGAAGTAAGACATTCTAGAAGACAAACGTTAAAAAACATCAAGTATTCACTTTATGAAGTATTTATCTAATAATCTTCTAATAGCTGTAAAAATTGGAAAAATAGGAACATGCAGGAGGCCAATGTAGCCGCACAAAAACTATTATAAAAATATTATTCTTCAAATAGAAAAATGAGGCATGTTATGTCTATATGTGCTTGTTTCTCTCCTCAGAAATATTCAATCACTTAAAACAAATGTTACATACAGGTATGATTTTATCGTGTAAAAATTAGAGCTTAAAAATTGTTTTTAGATAAATGATTAAATTCCTTTTTCCAAAGCATGCATTGACAACTGTACATTTAGGGAAATAACAAAATAGTTTAGAGTGGTTCATTTATATTTACTTAAAGGTTTAACATGTATTTCCTATGAGGTTTTTTTATTAAACCAGATACAATATAAAGTTCACATTACAGAATAAACATTGCACATTCCATAGAAATTCTCTACCTTTGTTTATTTCTTTCTACAGTATATGTTTCAACGATGACATAAAAAGTGTTTTTCAGTTTGTGTTTGAATTCCTTGTCAGAAGATCATTGTAACTTCTACTTATAACAAAATATCATCAGTATAATCATAATGCTAAACTTCACATCTCAAAAGTAAACCAGAATGAAACAGCTTTAAAGTATAATAATTATTTGTCTTTCTTTTGTTAATTTTAATGCAAGATCCACTTTTTAAAATGAAAATGCTTAACTGAGCACTGTGCACATCAAACTGATACTTTTCTACCATAGCAGTGTCTTACTTTATTGATCTACTGTACATGACGTCACTGTGCTCTCCTCCTCATCTCAATGTCAAAGGCGTGTACCCGAAAACCAGTTAAAGCCACCATGTATCTTCTACTACCTTATGTGTCGTCCGCTCAGTTGTTCTGATACACTTTCACCTGGAAAATAAATATTTGATCACCAGAAGTGTCCAGTTATGCTTCTTATCACACATTTAACCTTTTCGGAAATTTTAATTTGTCTCATTTTCTTGCAATGAATAAAACAATTTATAGGGAGGAATGTGAAAGCAGTAAGCAATTTTAAAATAATATTCACTTTGCACCAAATGTATCTTACTATTTTACCCACATTGTATGTAGCACTAGAATGTTGTACCATGTTAGCCATTATGGATGTAATGGGAAGTCAAGCAAAATGACACCTTTTATTGGCTAACTAAAAAGATTACAATATGCAAGCTTTTGAGACAACTCAGATTGTATGGAAATCTGTATCAACAGTACCAGCAATTAAATTTTGTAGGGAGAGGAGGGTACATCTACTTAATGAATGTCCTCACAGGTGGCGCAGTGGTAGTGCTGCTGCTTTGCAGTAAGGAGACTGTGGAAGATTGTGGGTTCGCTTCCCGGTTCCTCCCTGTGTGGATAGCGCTTTGAGTACTGAGAAAAGCGCTATATAAATGTAATGAATTATTATTATTATTATGAATGTAGGAATATCATAAGTTAAATGCAAACCAATCAAGCTAATATATCTTAAAATGGACATATACAGTTGGACAACAATTTGAAAATGAAATTATATATAGACACAGTTTGTAAAATTTTAGAATTCTTGTTTACATCTTAAAATTTTTCATGTGATTCATGACACAATATAGCACAATATAACTTAATTTATGGGATAACACGTATAAATTACAATGTTCCGCAGTCAAAGTTTACCTAAGTTTGTAAAATTAGGTGCACCAAAAATATATTGGATAATGCTTTGTTTAAAAAATACGTAATAGGAAATCAATTCTCTTTACCTAAGGGTAGGGTTATGTCTAAAGACCTTTCTTTGACTTTTCAAGTTGTTATTTGTCTTTTTCAGAAATCCATCACTGAAGCTCAGAAAATACAATATTCACCACTTGTGAGTAATGAAAGGAGTTTCCATGGTTAATAAATCTTCTCCTCTCTCTCTGAGCGTTCAGGGAACCGAGACGTGGACAGGGAGTTTGTTTTCACAAGAACCGAACCAGATGTTTTCAATCAACTCAAAGGATCCAGAATCACCGACCTGGACACAGCAAAACATTGTCTCTGCCACCTCCCTGACACATTACGAAGCCATCACTAATTAGAAGGTGATTAAGTGTGGGGGATACTGAGGTAAGAAAAAATGGACTATAAAATAATTTTGCACAGAGATGATTCTGACCTTTACATTGATGGTGGAAAGTGTTATGCTGTTATGGTAAGTCCAAATCAGCCAACATTCAGACTTAGGAAGGTCATTTTATAAATTTCTTTTAAAAGAACCTCAGTGGTCTGAAGTAATGTGATGCCTTCCAGATTGGAGCAAATGGAAATGTTTTTACCATTTGATTATATTAGCCTAGCATGTGATTCTTAAAATAGACTAATGAACTGCAATCAGTCCTTAAAGAATTAACGATCCATACCACATTATGTCTTGGTGTGTGATGCAAGTGCATCTGGATATTGTTAGATTGGTAATAAAGCTGATAAATAAAGTCCAGCTATTAATAGCTGTGAGTGAATGTCAATAAATAACTATGCATTTGAAAGTGATAGGATTTTGGTCTTTTCCGAAGTACTTAAAACTATTTATCCTGTGTGTTACCTTTAATATCAGAATACTGAGGGTATTTAATAATGAACATTGCTTCCACTTTTAAAGACTGTCACGAAGAGATGTTGAATATATTCAGGTTAAAATGTGAAGCCATATTTGGAGTGAGGCATGAACTTTGGCACAAATGTATCTGAATATGATCTCTCTTTTTCCTTTTTTGTAAAATAACAGAAGTCACAAAAATAGAGATTGACTATTTAAAATATGATGTGAAATATGTTTTTCAAAACAAAGGGCCAGTCCTCAGATTCAGACCAGTAAAGTCTCCTAAGTAGGCCAACCAATTGTTTTGACCTATTTTGCTATTTTTAATTTAAAGTCTTTGCTTTCTTTACCGTCAAATTGTACTTTCTGGGGGAAAAAAATCATCTTGAGACACCATGACGGTTATTGTAAATCAAAACTGGTCCTGCCACTTTCAATTTCCAATGTTATGATTTTTTAACTTTAAAATGGGAATACTTTAGTGATTAATATAAAGTGGTAATTAACAGCCCTGGTGAATTCTTAAATTTGAGTAATTTTGGTGTCAAAATGAATAGTACTTTTAAAATTATTATTATTATTATTATTTAACAGTATGCACTGTGGATTCGACTTAAAGTGTATGGTGTTCCGCGACCGTTCTTACGCTAAACGTGGAAGTGCATCTTCTTGTGGTCCGCCAATAAAGTAATTACATAGCGGAGAAGTGAAGATACACGAACAGACGATTGGTGTTTGTTTTGTAATTACAGGTTACTGTCATGCAGGGCTTTGACGGCCCCTGAAGCGGCCTCGATTGAGTTAAAAACAAGGCCCGAGTCATCTGAGGTTACACTGCACTTAACCGACTGATCTTCTGGTTCTTGTTATCTACATTGAAACGTGATCTGGCCCAGTATTAAAAACAGTTTACTAATATGTTTTGTGCCGTTTATAAAGGGCCAAAAAGCACCCCTCGCAATACGTATAAGGAAATCATGCTAATTAATTCAATTTAAAAAAGTCAGTAATAAACCAAGAATGTTATTGTCGTCTAGTATGGTAGAAATCAAAAAGTAGTTAGCAGTATTAAACAAAAAAATCAAAAAAACAGGAGTTTAACTGTTGCGTTTCGGGATACCATGAAGCTAATACTGAACTACAAACCCACTTCATGCACCCCCCCCCCCCCCCCCCCCCAAACACACACACACACAACCACCCACCTTGTAATTTTGCACCCCTAGAGCTTTCCAACGTTTCTTTTTTTTCGGAAAGTTTTCGTAACATTTGGGTTATTATCTACGATTATTTGACATTATTAAAATTCACTTAGTTGTCTGTTTTCTTGTGTAAAATGACGTTCATCTATTCATATATCATCTCAGATCCCTTCCTGTAATATATGCTGTAAAGTATATACTATACCATGAGCCTGTTCGTGTGTGTGAGTAAAGAGATAGAAGCTAGTGTTATATATTAGATACAATCTTTCATATGAGTACATCATCACATTATATATGCAGTGCGTGTCACAAAGAAAAAAGTAACAACTCAATTAAAACGCAACGGTAAAAAGAAACAAATCCACAATGTACTACAGTCTGCAAACAAGTGCAGCAAGCTTGTTTCAGTCAAAAACCACAAAATATATAAACCATACACTCCATACAAACCACACACAATGATAAAAAGAGGTCTCCAAAAACAGTATGGCCTCTTTAATTTTTTTTTTTTTTGAATGGATAAATTGTAAATGACATACCTAGGATTCCCAAGTTACTTCCTTCACGAAACCATGTATAATTTATTTTGTTCTTATTTTAGAATACATATGGTTCAGAAGGAGAATGAAAAATACGTCTACCAACTGGATGACAGATAAATGCTGATAACAAAGCGACCCCAAACATTTTTTTTTTCAAAATAATATTTATTTTATGGAAAAATGTGTAAAAATATTACACTTCATTAATACAATATCTGTCCATGATTTAACATTGTAACTGTAAAGAAGTACATATCGTTAGAAAATCGATTTATTTGAAACCAGTGCTTGTTTCATTAACACTGGAGAATTGTTTTTAAAAAATATGTAACTTAATTTAACGAGTTTTCTTGCACACAATTTAAAGCGTGAAAAGACGTCTCAAGTTTCTTGACTAGCGACAATTCGTGGTATCGTATAAAAGTCTGCAATTATAGTAGTAGTAATAATAATAATAGCAAATCCCTCATCCTGAGAAACCGTAAAAACATTTGTGGCTTTTTACTATATAGGGGATGTGATTTATTTTGCATTAAGGAAGATATCGATAAAAATTGTGAATAAGGGAACAAATCTGTTCTCGGCTAAAAACAAGTTATACATAAATATATAATTATATGCAATACAGTTTTGCACGAAGGCTGAAATAGATTATTTCTTCTTATGTCCGTAATTCAGCTGCATACATATAAAACGTACAAAAATAATCCTACCTTCTGTGAAGGTTTTTTGTTTTGTTTTTTTTTTTTGTTTGTTTTGTTTTTTTACTTCTTATTCTTTTCTTTTGCTTACTTGTTTTTTTACGATTAACAACCATTACCGCTGGAAATCCTATTTGTAAAGTCCGGTACAGCGTGCAGGGCAGCACCAGTATGTGCCGATGGCACTACCGGAGGGGACAGAGTCGATGGAGACGATCTCGGCGTGACCGGGCTGAGGGTACAGCCTATGATGCTCTCGATTGAAAACGGTGATCTCTGCACAGACGATCGGGGTTTCGTAACAGTCTGTATGGAGGAAGGCAAGTTGGAGCTGAGTTGCGGGTAGAAGCGGGTCCTTGTCACTTCCGTGGTAGTAGGCAATAAAGAAGGCGAAGAGATCATCCTTGCAGCGTGTGACAGTCTCGACTGGTGGTGGTGCTGCTGTTGCTGAAAAGCCAGAAGAGCCGAGTGTGGATGGTAAGGCTGAAGCTGAATGCCGTATCCGCAGGCGTAGGGGCCATAACCGTACGCCGCCGCTGGAATAAAATTAGTGTGATCCCTCAGAAGGTCGGGAGCTTGCTGTCTTTTAAAGCGCTTTCTCCTGCGTAAAAAGCTGCCGTTGTCAAACATGTCCGCAGACTCGGGGTCCAAGGTCCAGTAATTCCCCTTTCCTGGATTGCCTGGTTCCCTGGGTATTTTGACGAAGCAGTCGTTTAAGGATAGGTTGTGCCTGATGGAGTTTTGCCAAGCAGGGAACTTCTCTCTGTAGTAAGGAAAGCGGTTGCTGATAAAATCACAAATTTCACTTAGCGTGAGTCTCTTTTTGGGGACTTTGCAGGATGGCCATTGTAATTAAGGCAATGTACGAATAAGGGGGTTTTACCAAGGTGTTTTTGCTAGCTGGTCTGTAAGAGTCCCTGGATGAAGAGCCATCAAGCACGCACTGCGTGGATTCGCCCAAAAGGATATTGCCATGCATCTGGGTCACCTCGTCCGCAAAGGACCGTCCCTGAGGATCGCCGTCTTCTCCTTCTCCGACCACATCGATATCTGTTTCTTCCGAAAGGACAGAGGCATCGGACATCTCAGAGCTCAGAGTCATGGCTCGCTGGCAGATCCAGAGGCTTGGCTGCAGAGGACTGTGTTTGTAAATGCCCTCCTTTTAACGGGACTCATAAGGATCGCAAAGGCACAAGGCAGTATGTGATGTAAGTCATAAGCCCCCTTGTTGTTGGGGTCTTTCACAAGTTTCGGGTGGTCTGTTCGTATATCAGTACACGCACCTTCATGTTCTGCCCGAAACGACAATGCATGCAAAAGTAAGAAAAAAGAGCTTGCAAAAGGCCAGATCCGTATCCAAAAGAGGGCGGATCTTCCCTGAGTTTTTATACTAGCCGGCGGATCACATGGACAGGTCACGTCAGCGGAGTAATTGTGTACAAATTCTTTTCAAGAAACCGGAGAACCAAATAAGACCAATAACATATATGGGCTCTTTTCCGCGGTCTTATTGGGATACACACATGTTTAATAAAAACCGTAAAAGCCAGCTGGAATCTTAAACCAAATCGACTTATTATAGAAAACATAAAGAACAAAGAACGGATTAAAATAGAAGTAGGTTATGTGTTGCAACACAGGAAATAAATCTTGAATGTTCACATCGAAAGAAAACATGTATGTAATTTTATTATAAACACTTTTTTTTGTTTTTTGCAGTTACGAAACGGAAAAACAATTTTCTACCAATGTATACAAGCGTAGATGGTTTATGTATATGTGTGTGTGTGAACCTGTATCAAATGTTTCAAGACAACTACAAAAATTGTAGCAGATTTTAGAAGGTCTGGAATTTTGATGTGCTATGTTTCAGTAAATGAAACAAAACTATTCCGTGAAATTTTACTAGAAATATAATTGCGTAAAATGTTCGTGAATGCATCGAACTTTCTTTTGCAAATTATGGATTAGGTATATTACCGAAAATTATTTGTATTTTTATTTTTAACTTGCTCATGTCAGTCGCCCAATAAATATTTTATCAATGATCAAGAAGTGAATTAATGAGCTTTGCAGATTAGTTTTCAATCGTTAGAGGAAATGTTGCAGTTCTAGTGAAGTACCGTAATTTTAATTTATTTTTAAGGCACATAGATATATTGCACTGATATTGCAAAGTTTAATATCTGTTCAGCTTAATAAAGCGAATTCGTAAAACTGACAAAAAGAGAAAAAGGAAACTTCATATGTGTATCTATTGGCGACATTTGAAATCTCGTGATTAAAATTTTGCTAAAATATATTAAAATGTTTTACATCTTTTATTTTAATGCTAAATTACAATTTAGTTATTTTTGCATGGAAATACCCACGATCTTTTTGGCTATATACCTTCAGCGTATTAGACGCTTCAAACAAAAACAGTGAATGCAACTCTCTGATTGTTTTGTTTTTTTCAGTGTAGATTATAAAATTAAATTATAGAGAGTCCAATGTTTTTTACTAAAACATATACAGTACAACATTAAAATAAACATTCAACATCCGTCTAACATGTAAAGTATGTCAGCGCGTAAATGTTAATCCCTGTTAAAGGTGCAACACATCCCCAAACCGAAATATTCCCCTTTATTTTCCTTTAACTTCTTAAATACTCCTAATTTTTGTAACTCTTTGTATTTCTGTTTACATAGGAAAGTTCATTTTTGTTACACATCTCCAGTTAAATATTTTCAGTGCGATTTGCAGGCTACATAGATATCATTATCGCGAGGCTTTCTATTAAAAACAAGTAACTTTGTAGTCTGCACAAATCTGGTAATGAATAAGAAGCAGGAAAACCGAGATAACCTTATCATATTAAGGAAATCTATTTATGTTTTTTAAGCGATTTCTGTTCCCATGTGGAGGCAATTAGAAACAACTTTAAACAACGGTTCTAAAAACAATCTTCCGAATCCTCTGAGAATTACATTGAGAATGCATTTTCCATCTTTTCATTAAAAATTCGAAAAGCCCCCAGTGTTCAAAGTGGAATTACATTGTTTTTTTCAATAATATAAAGGAAACCCCTTCTGTACGTTTTCCGGATTGCTTTTTACAAAATATACACAGAAAAAATGATAATGCAGTTCTAGATCTTCAACATTTTTTAGTTGTTCCGTTTTGCAAATTGCATATTTTAACAATGAAATGTTTAACACCTAAATGGAATTCCTGTCCCAGTAGGCAGTATCATAACTACTATACTTAACTGTTAAATACTAGTTTTCCAACTTTTTGTAACTGTGTTTATTAATTCGAACTCTTTATAATGAATTTCCCATTGGGATTAATAAAGTATCTATCTATCTATCTATCTATCTAATAAACACGTCACAGATATACATTTCATAAAAACGTCTGCCAAAAATGTTAGCTTGTCCAGGTCATCTCCATACAATATGTATGTGTGTGTGTGTGTGTGTGTGTGTGTGTGTGTGCAGAGTACAAAGTTAGCTGCGCACGTGACGTTCACTTAACCTTTTATGCAAAAGCATTAAGCGAGTTTGAGAAGGTTACTGTACGAGTATATGGAGTTTCAACCAAACGCAACCTAGAGCACCACCTAGTGGAAACGACTTAAGTAGCAAAAGTGAACAAATTCACTTCGGTTGATTTTTTTCCTGTACAGGTAACAAGATGAACTCATCGCGTCCTGATATTACACTAAACACCAACATTTTATTACGTGTTTGCAGACATCGTTCATTTTCACGTTTAATAAGTTTTACTTCAAATGCGTATGAAGTTTATGTGGCGAAACGCTCGGAAAATATATCACAGTGCACACTAAAAACATCAATACCAGTACTGTATTGAATTTATTAGATGTTACGAATACTAAGCTGAGTAACGTACAGTGCCAATGACTAAGGTTTTAGACTGCTAAGTGAAGTGTACAGTACGAGATCTAATTTACTGTGCCCTGGCTGAGTAGTAGAAGTACGTAATCTACTTGATCGTGCCAATGTGCTCTGAATGAATGCAATTAATACATTTCAAATCTGCTTAATCCAAATCCACGGTCACGCAAGGCAAAAACCAACACATCGGGAGGCACACTCAGGCAAACATTCTCAGTCATACTGAATTTAATACGAGACAACAATTAATTGTTCATTTATAAAAAAAAAAAAAAAAAGACAGTAATTCTCACAACAAAGTGATAATTCTGATAAAAAGGCTCAATGGCGTTTTAAAACAAAAATAAGAAGTTCGTTTTTTATTCAACATATGAAATTGGTAAATCCTGTTTTAACTGTTCATTTATATTCTATTATATAAATGGGCATAAACTATTATTAATCTTTATTACATGCACTCACCGGAAAAAATGTAAGTTAGTTGAAAAACGTTTATCACATTTATTTGAAATTCATACTTTTATCAAGGTGAATTGCCTTGATACTATACGCTTAAAATATTAGTTGTAGTAGGGCGCTTTGTATATCAAATCCTCCCTTTGGGCTTTGAAATGGTTCCTAATATGTGGACAAAACATAAATCTTTATTGTATAGTGGGCTACGACGCAGAATATCAAGAAAAAATGGAACTTAATCTGTGCTATTGTAGAAAACCAGGAACTCACTGCTATGTCACAAATCTGTTACCATTTGTTATGGAGCCTGTTACGGATATAAATAAATAAAGATTCCTTCTGGAACCTTCATGCGGATGGCTCTTTTGGGAACCAGAAATGGTACCCCTATGACATCCCTCTGAAGAACTCCTTTGGCACCTTTATTTTTAAGAGTGGTTAGTTGCGCTAATGGCCTGTTCAGGTCAAAATTTTTTGTTAAGAGTCTGTTTCTAAAGAAGCTATACGCTCAGATGCTTTATTTATCTTAATGCAAAGAAATGTCAGGTTTTAATAAATATAGTTTGCAAATTATATTCCTTATAACAAATATTTTGTGACACCGGTTACACATTTATAAACGCATGTCAAGCCATTTAATTTTAAGTCCTCCCCCCAAAAAAATAAATATGAAATATAAGGCACCTAAAAACTGAAAAAAATAACTAACTTTACATTACTTTTCAAATAATTATATAATTTTACTCATTATTCGTAATGATTTATTTTGTAAGAATAATCTGCGTTCATTTTTCAATAAAGTTTCTTCCAAAAGAAATTTTAACAAATGTAGAAGTACAAGTTAAACAGGATTATTACTTAGGACAACTATTTCACAATCCTGTCACACTTGTTACTGCCATATCGCACCGCTTATTATTTTTAGTTATTAAGTTATACACGGAGACGTCCTAGCATAAAGTTACCGTTACTCATGTTACTACTGCCTGTCAGAGAAAGAGTTAAGTTGCACAGCAGAGTTCGATGGGTTTAGCAGTGCAACCGATTTTCGTTGTGTTGATGCGTCTGCTAGGATCTTTTTTCCTAAATGCATTTTACAGTGGAAGTCCAAACGCTCCGCTGTCAGAATTTCTTTTTCGCTAGCATCATCATTTTGTTTGACGACCCCGTAGATTATTCACATGAGCACACTTGAGTACATCAGCCAAAGAGGTAAGTCAGCTTTAAAAACTCGCAAGCGGCATACGTGAAAGGTACATGGCGTTCATTCATGCCGGTAGATTTTGCACCGATAATTTGTTTGTACTTTATTTAAGGTGCATAAAATAGTAACGTGACGTTATTTATTAATGTCTAACAAAAGAAATGAGACAGCCGTGATAACTGTAGGAAGAATGAAACAATTAGCCATGATATTATTCTTAATAGTGTATTCGGCAAAAGTTATCTAAATCAAAGCAAATAATTCAGTTTTAGCGATAGAATGTCCTGTCTAAAAATGCATTGGGCACGGGCAAAATTCTGCGAATTACAGCGGTCCCGTTATATTGTAGTTCACATTAGTAGTATTTATGGGTCAGTTGTTGTTACAAAAGCTGGACTATAGTATCGTTATTCTTTGTTCTGGCAAATCTGAAAAATGTTCGCTTATGCATTAAAAAAAAATAATGCGTATATTTAGATTTGCGTACACCAAAAAATGTCAAAAACAACGTTATACGGTTCTTTTAGTTAATAAAGACAAATGTACATGCTGTGTTAAGTACTACACAAAAATTATAAGGATCAACGCAGAAGGGTGATTTGATCATCATCGAATTTCGTCCTACCTCCCTTTAGATGCCGACAGAAAAGGCAGTGGTTCCCCGCTAACCCGTAGTGAAAATACTGTACAACATAAACACATGCATATATACATAATAAAGGATAATAATACAATTGGTGCTATCTCACAGCTCCAGAGCCATGGTTTTAGATTCCACTGTTACGTGGAGTTTGTCCGTTGTACTCGGGCTAATGTGGGTATGCCCCACGTATTCCAGCTTATTTCTTCGTCCTAAGGAAGAGTAAAATGCTCTGGTTGATTGTGTGAGAGTTTACCGCTTTCGATAGGCAGCAGCTCCGTCCAGGATTTGTTCCTGCGCTTTGCCCGCTGCTGCAGTGGCTCCAGGACCCCGCGACTCTCTAGCAAATAAGTGGGCAATAAAAATGAACTAATGATAATGATGATGATTGCTATCATTATAGATCGAAAAATGAACTAATAATAATGATGATGATGATTATGATAATGATGATTGCTATTATTATAGATCTGCAAGGTTGGCTTTTATATGAGCACTCTTGGCCAGATCTTCAATTACGGAATATGTACGTATTGGCAATAAAATGACTGATCATTTTACGTAAAATGTTTATTAAAAGTATATTTCAAGTGATGTAGTTTTTATAAACTATAACATTAGTTTATTTAATTGCTTAGAACGTATTTACATTTTTGTGTTGAGCCTAGTCAATCTGTTAATGATATAAACCAATAATATTTTATGTTTATAAACTGTTAAAAAAAATTGAAACTGTGTGACGCATTCAAAAGTACAATAGTCTTTCACCTTGTCTTATTTTGTAATTTACGTCTTTACTCTATTGTAAAATAAATGACAGTCCAGTACTGCAAAATTTTTGAACCTATTGTCTGAAATTTCCTTATTTATAGGTTTCTTTGTCAATATGAGTAAGTCAAGATAAACTTACAGGGAATCAAAATCCTGTGTATACCTTGCATGTATTTGTCATTGCTTGACAAAGAACCATTTAATGTCTTGAGGGGTTCTAACCCTGTTGGTTTTGGGCGTTGGAAGAGTTCCTAATACTTAGACAAAACAGACATCTTTAATTACAGAATGCAAGATACAACAGATCAAGAAAACCTGAACTTAGCCTGTTATTGTCCTTGTATAGCAAGAGTCCTCTAAAATAAGGAACCGATTGGTATTTTAACAATCTTAACATCTATTTATGGCTGTTTATGGTACCTGTTACGGGTATATTCTTAATTCATGCGGATGGTTGTTTTGACTACCAAAAATGGTTCCTCTCTATGGCATCGCTACAAAAAAAAACCACTTTGACTGCTCTATTTTGGTTTGAATGTCTAAAAGGAAAATTTTGTGCTTTTTGAAAATGTTAAGCCACTTCAAAGACACAGTTCAACATGATGCATTACCTATATCTGTTATGCTATGTTATTTTTTTAACATTGTTACAATTAATTTACATGACGTGCTCCTAGATCCTTAATGTATTTCCTTAGCAATACATTCAGTTAAGGCATTTATAAATGAAACCTCATGTTTTACTGGGTCATATTGTCATAGTCTCGTTAAAAATTCTCCTAAACGTAAAATGATTAAAATTATTGCATTACATTATTCTACCGAGCAGATTGCTTTATCATATGCACATAATATTCTCTTTTTTTGTTCCTCATAAATTCAAATGTATAATTACTTCTTTGTTATTTGTTTATTTATTGGACAAACTCTCTTTTAATGTATTTTAATATAAAACAAATACAATATTGTTATTTTAATTCTAGTAAATAGGGCCACCAACATCCTCACATTTTATGCATAATAATAGAGATTTTAATATAAAACAAATACAATATTGTTATTTTAATTCTAGTAAATAGGGCCACCAACATCCTCACATTTTATGCATAATAATAGAGACTTTACTTAGCATTTATTTAGCATTTAATAACATTATTTTGAATACAATAATCTTTTTAGATCAACATATTGTAAAAAGGACACAAACATTTGTTGTGTATGCATAATTAAACATCGGGGGCAGTGCGGAGGCAAAGCAGGTTGTGTGTCCTCCTGCTGTCAGCTCGACTGGCTAGCGTGTGTGTCACTGTGCCTGTTTGTCCGTTATGATGGACTGGCATCCCATCCAGAGCAGGGCCCAAAACAGGCAACTGTCCCTTGGCTCCTAACTCAATAAGTGCTGCTGAAAGGGAATGGATGAATATGGAACTATATGTCGGAGAATCTTATAATATTAAAAGACAAATGAATGGATATAGACATACAAATTTTTATTTTAGTGAAACTTATAATATAAACAAGTGTGACAACAAATGTACCAGCTGCATTCAAATAAATCAAATAGAAAAGTAACAAAAAGTATTATACGAGCATATGTGATAAACTGAAGCCTAGTCTACAATTTTAACCTGATTTCTGAGTAAACGATGTATATAGATTTTTTTTAAATCCAGCACATTGAATTGCCATTAACAACAGCAAAATGTTGCGTATAAAGATTAAATATTTTAATATAAGTTTTTAATCGTCGGCATTAGGATTTTTAAAATGATAAGAAGAAACACGATTTTATACTGTACCTACTTTCATTTTAAAGAGTACATACTGCTACAAATATACTCAAATTAGTTAGTCATTTATTGTGTTAAAGGTATTTAAAAGTTACATTTGCTTTATGATTAATTGTGGAAACCATAATTAGTAATGTGTTTTATTTGAATATAATAAAGAATGTTTAATTTAAGCTTCACACTTTGATTAGCTGTTTCAAATAACAATACAAGGGCGCTCTCTAGTGGTCCAAAATACTTATGCAAGTGTACTGTAAAGCGATAATCTTAAGAACAAGTTACAGGAATACCAGTATGAAACATCCATTCATGAATTCTTCATTGGAAGACATTTGTCAGGGATTTGTAAAGAGGTAAAAAAATACTAAAATAAACGTTTGAATATTGTCATGGAGAAAATTGATTAGATCTAACTGATTGTAGGATTTTGATATTATTTATGTTATAAACATTCACGGCTTATTTAGGTACTACATTTTCGATTTGTCTTTTTCATAATTATGTATAAACCTTAATTCATACATTTGGAGCTAAAATAGTATGCATCGTATGAATCAGTCGAAAAAGCAAACAAGTTTATAACAGAGAACTGTATGACAGAACTTAATACACCTTATGTTTAGATAGATAGATAGATAGATAGATAGATAGATAGATAGATAGATAGATAGATAGATAGATAGATAGATAGATAGATAGATAGATAGATAGATAGATAGATAGATAGATAGATTTGGCTTTTAACAGAAGCCCTTTAAATAATTAAATACATAAATAGGACAAATACTTCTGCCTTTACTCTTACTATGTATATGACTGTATAATATATATATATGTGTGTGTATATATACAGTATATATTTATATGTCAAGCTATCTAAAGTTTAATTTTTACAAATTAATGTTTGCATATCTTTCTGCAATTCTGCACCAGACAAGGCTGTTAATAGTCAGTAGATCAAGGGAAGGACAGATTCATTTTTAAACAAACTAAAATCAGCCTTTGACATTTAATAATTGTATTGTGGTAAATATGTGCTTTTGTAAATTAGCTCATGGTATTTGTTGGAATTTTACCTTATATTTATTTAACATGCAGAACTATGTATGCTAGCTGTGTTACACGTCTAAAGTTGAAGTCTAAGTAATTAACATAGACCACAGCATTAATGTTTGCAGTGCACCATCTAATGCATTACTATACAAATGTTTGTGATGTGTCATCTGTTGGAATGACAAATGCAATGCATATGTCTCTGTTATATACCATTTGGTGTGGAATTTTAAAAAGCAATGTTATTGTCTGAGATGCGCCATCTGTTTGAATTACAAATGAAATGCATTTTTTACTACAAATGTTTGTGATGCACCATCTGTTGGAATGACAGAAACATATCAACCGGACAAACACACAGACACTTATCTAATTATTAGGGTGGATATGTATACACATATGTACAGTATGTATGTATGTGTGTATGTGTGTGTGTGTTTCTTAGATATATAAATGGAATAGATTCTGACACTTCTGCATGTACAGACATGTAAATATGAATATTGTAAGACTTGTTGCTGGAAACGGTCTGACAGAGGGGGATTGGGAGATTTGAATAATGGCTTACAAACTCTATGTGTGAAAGTATTGGACACTCCTTTGCTTGAAAGAGTAGTATAACCTAACCATAATCCACATGCTACAGAAGATCTTTTTGATCATGATGTCTTCTGATCTTGACCTTGTGTGACATTGTTTATTTATTTATTTATTTTATTTATTTATCTATCTATTTGGTCAGTCTTTAATTTGGAAGGTGTCTTTTTGCGTATCTGGCCACAGAACATATTACCAAAGCAATAAATAAATTAGACATAGTCAGTATGTGCCATGCAACTAAAAAGCATCACCTGGGAATTGTCTTAGCAGACACTGCGTAGCAAACACAACCCCCAACCTCAGCAATCATTAACTCAAGCGTGTAATTCCATGGCATTACACAGTGAGTAAATCATTATGTGCTACATAGGGAGAACTGAAAAATACAAATGCAACAAATATACAGTAGAAGATTGCATAATGCAAATACTATGTGAGGTGTCACCCGTTGCATGACTGCACTCGGGTCCTAACCTGAAGGCTTGAGTTGGTTTATCATGTGGTGGGTGCGGGAATGTGCTGTATCAGCGCCTCCTCCTAACCTTCTGCTCCTATAAACTGCTATGCTTTTATAAGTAAGCGAGAAAAACATTACAGGCTACACTTCTAACATTTAATATTCTCATAGAAGATGATACTTGTACTGTATAAATTTGTTACATTCTAAAATAAAAACTTTATGACATTTAATTTAACAGCAGTTCAATAGCAAAAGCAATTAAAATGATTACTATGGACCTATGAGATCGCATCACGCTGCTTGTAATATTTGGAACATTAGAAAAAATGTGATGAGAACTGCCCAACAAGCTCACTAATATAATTCACTATATTGTCCAAAATAATATGAAGTCAAGACTTGACAGTTCCTAAAGTTGTATTCCCTACCACACTACTTGATATTTTCTTACTGTACATATGTTTAATGTTCTTTGAGTGACAAGAAAAGAAAACAACTTTCTGATATGTGTGTCCTAATCGTGTTCCCAACTGTGGAAAACATACAATATCTTTAAAGTTTTTTAAATCTTCTTAGGTTTATCTGTAGGCTTTACATGCCTCCATAATATCTTGTAATCTTCCTAGTGCTGTATCAAAAGTTAAGCTGCTTCTTTAGATATGCTTTATTTAAACCATTAACACAAAAGCTAAGGGAGGCACAATTGTTATACTGTACAACAAATTTTAAAAGGACTAATTAACAGCAAATGTATGTATGTATGAGAAAATTAAAAATATATTAACACATTCTAGATTTACTTAATATTTATCTTGTTTTCAACACGTTTCTAAATATTACCATGAAGTATATAATTTGTACTGTACATGGCTTATCTTTAGCTCTCAACCCAGACAGTTCCTTACATAAATTGCATTCAAGCACATCAGAGACCCTTCGACTCAATTTAATCAGTCAGGCTCCCTCTGTTCCAAAAGAAGTCACAATACCCCAAAACCTTAGTCTAGGGATGCTAATGATGCATATTTATTTTAGTCAGCTTCTTTATATCTGCTGAGGGTATGTGATTAATCTTTGGATAAACTGGATGGGTGAACAGATTTCACCCTCAGGTAGCTTTTCCTTCTATTATACGTTCATTCCAGGAATGATTATTTTGTTACAGATGACTGAGGTGATGGTATTCCCTTCATATAGGGTGAAAAGCGCTTAGCAAGATGTTTGTGTAGATTTTTCTTTTTTTGTGTTCTCAATGCTGTTATTATTTATTGAACTACCCTAATAACTTGTGGAGGGTAAAATAAGTTATTTAAAAAAGCAAGAGGCTGAAATGTACATTAATGTTTTTCCCCAGTAAAAAAGGTTTTCCAAACACACTTGCATGAAAGGAGATCAAATTCTCATCCTCCGCATCCATAACAAATTTCTGAATTTTAGTTGTTCTATATCACACATTAAAATTTGCTAACTCATTAAGCAGAAAGTTTAAGAGAAAGAGGAAACGACAGATCATGACTGACTGACTAACAGGTCATTTATATTGCTAACAATATTTTAGCACAAATAGATAGTTGGGATGTTGTGAGCATATGACTGAATACCTGATATTGGGATTATGCAACACAAGCAATTTTAGATTTTTTCACGGATATCTTGATTTTCTTTGCAGTTCTTCAAGATCGCTTCCCTCTGAAGCCCGTTGTGTTAGAAATTAAATTGTGAAAACATGAAATAATTTTTTTTTCTCAGCTGTCACTACAAACCACATGGAGTAAGTAACATACTCAATAATGATCATTTTTGGGTGGGGTGGAGTATTCCTTTAATGCCTTCTAAGCCCAATTTACTAATATAATGAGCAACCTACTGTTTGATTGCCTGCTGCTACACATGACTCATCCTTCTTCTTTTCTGTGCATGACATAAGGAGAACTTTTAAACAAGTTAATGTCCATAAGACAAGGATGGTATATCAGTGCGTGTTTTAAAAACCTACAGCAAACAATTAGCTGATGTTCTGTAATACTTTACCGAGATAATTTGTGGTCTTGATGACAGAATGTCATCAGAATCAAAGGAAAAGATGCTGCAAAGCCTGCAGTCTCCACCATCACCAGACATCCCTCAACATCTTAAACTAACAAATGAATCTTAACAGCTGAAGTTGGTGGATCTGGAAACAGAAAGAACAACATCCTTCTTTGATGTCCTTATAGAAAAAGGCAAAGAAAGGTCTCAGTCGTGTCTCAAGAGAGCACCAGAACAGTGGACAGATGATCTAATTTGCAACGAATTTTGTGAACTGTCAGCACATTTGACGATAGTTAACTATAAAGCTGAAAAAGGAATAAGTCTCATCAAAAAGTACAATGACACACTGACAAAGGACGAACAACAGAAACAGTTTATTCTTTGACTGGTTGTAAACCATCACAAGAATTTTCCAACTTCATCAAAGACAGTGCTAATGCTGTAAACCTACAAGTGTGGAATGGTTGTCTGCTGTTCAGTTCAGAAGACATAAAAGCTGCCAAATGGAGTAGCATCTAAATAATGTTGATTTTCATTAAACCTTTATGTGTTTATTATAAATATAATAAATAATAAAACTTTTTTGGACCACTCTAATATATATACAGCATATATATATGGTTGAAATAGTTTACTGTCAAATAATGCAAAATATTTGACAGTAAACTATTTCAACCATTCTGTGATCTGCATCTCACAACTGAGGGCACCGTGGCGGATGTTAGCAGACTTGCTGGCCAACCACAAGCGTTACCTGGTAGGTAACCACCCATACAATCAGATTGTGACACAGACTACGAATGCCGTGAATATATATATATATTATATATATATATATAATATATATATATATATATATATATATATATATATATATATATTGTGAGCTGCGGAACTGATCGCACCCCAAGAGAATACAGCAGCCCCTGGGAAAACCCCTAAAAAAACATTGACAGACTACCTTCACATTCCTCCATTCCCTTCTGGCCAGCTCTGTCGCGTAATATGCCTCTCGCGCGGTGCTCCACCTTCTTAAAAAGCCTGTACGGGCTTCTTTCAGTTTGTTAAATTGATTGTATGCCTCTTCTTCTCTCTCTCAGACTTCTCCTGCTCCTGGCACGTATTCCGAAGAAGAAGAAGAAACCCGAGTTTACTTTTAATTGATAAACGGAGGAGACAACTCTTTCCTTTTTAGGAGCACGTTTGAAACCCTTTAAAGAGACAAATGTTTGTTTGCAGTGTTTGAATAAAATTCCAGTCTCTTCAACCTCCTCTGTCTTCTGTGCAATTCTGTGACCCAAGTGTGACAAGTGGTACCAGGAGTGGGACTATATATATAATATAGTAAATCCACCTTCTTAACCCACTTATCCAGGGCAGAGCCACAGGAGAGCTAGAGCCAATTTCAGCAAGTGTCGTGCACAAAAGGTTCCTTCAATCCCTGGACAGGACACATATAATGTGGCATAATGGTTAAAGCTTCAGACTTCAAACTCCTGATACTGTGTGACGATGAGCAAGTCACTTCACCTGCCTGTGCTCCAATTGGATACAGGAATCAGACAAATAATAAAACATAATGTAAAAAATATTATGTTTATATTAAAGTATTATTTTTCATGTGTTCACACAAAAAAAAAAAAAGGTTTGGGGCAGCCTCCTGTATATTGCTTCTGGCTGCAAATGGATAGAATCAAGGTACAGATTTGTACATGTTGGAGTCCACAACAGAATTGATTTGCTGGCACCAAGATGGCGGCTTAAGGGAAACCGAAGGATGTGACATCAATAGTGGGGCCGGGACCATAAATGATGTCATCAGTGGACCAGAACCAGAAGTGATGTCACTGCGCCCGGGACCAAAAATGACATCATCAGTGGGGTTGGAAACGGAAATGGCGTCATTGAGTCCAGAATCAGAAGTGATGTCATTGGGGCCAGGCAGAATTTCCTTCAGGCTTTGTGAGCTTAACTAGGCATCCCCTTTGGCTTACTTTGATGCTGTAGGGCAGTGCTCCGCAACCGGTGTGCCACGGCACACTGGTGTGCCTTGAGCCGATACAGGTGTGACGCGGTCAAATAAGACAATTTTCTAACTAAATAATATTTCAACGGTCCTCCTTAGAAACACAATAACGAGAATACCTGCAATGAAATATTCGCGTAAATAGCCTTTTAAAGGTTTCATAATTTTATGTGTCATTTCTCTGAAATAATAAATCCCATCGCCTGGCGCCTGTCGCCTAAGACGTAGGCCCTACGTAGTCGCCAGACAACTCCGTAGTACGCTTTGATAGGCAGAGCGCTCCGTACCCTCACATAGATTCAATTCAAGCCGACGTATTAGTCGTGCTACGTCGCATTCACTCGTCTTGCGTCAGTAGTTATCATTCATTACTATTAGTTGTGTTGCTGAATTGTGTACGGTTAATGTTCTTCGTGTGATTCATATTTAGTTTTATACCCCTTTAAATATGGATAAAATTTTACGTGGAAAAGATTCGTCTTCACGTACAGATGATGAAGAACCCAGCACAAGTGTTGCAAAAAAAACCCAGAAAATTGTGAAAAGGAAGTACAACGAAGACTACATTCGATATGGATTCTCGTGGTGTGGTGACAAAACGGCTGCAAAGCCACAATGCATCATTTGCGGCGATCAGCTATCAAACGAGGCAATGGCACCCAGTAAACTAAATCGCCATCTAAATTCAAACCATCCCAGTTACGCCAAAAAAGACAAACAACTCTTGTGTTAATTAAAAATGATAAGCGGTCATGCTTAAAAGATCTTGACCAAGAACTTCGGGTTGCGCTGTCAAATATTGAGCCGAATATAAAACTTTTGTGTTCATTGAAACAAGCGCAGGTATCACATTAATCAGTCATTAAGTTATAATTATTAAGATTGCATAAAAGTAAATATAGTATAGTTTTTATGTATGTATACTTATAATAAATGTATACATATAATAAAAAATGAAAAATTATTGTAAAATTCGTGTATTAAATTAATATCTATATATCAGTGGTGTAGCTGGAGTTCATGTTGTCCGGGGGGGTGAAAAATTTGACGCCCCAAAGCTGAAAGAAATTTTTTTTTGTGCCTCCTCAAGGAACAAAAAAAAAAAGGAAAGTACCGTAGTTTGGACGCCCCTAAATAGCTGGAGCTCGGAGCGGACTGCCGCCCCACCCCATAGCTATGCCACTGCTATATATTTTGGCTTTTGATGTGCTGTGGAATTCTAGGAAGAACTTTGGTGTGTCGTAGGTGAGAAAAGGTTGCGGAGCACTGCTGTAGGGAAAGGAGAAGACACCATTAGAGTCAGCACCCCCTCTCATCCCAGGATGTTAATGCATACTTCCCCAGAGTCTGGAAGGTTATCCCAGGCACACATGTGTGACACTATTTATTTATATTTTTGATGGCTCTGTTCAAATAAGCAAAAGGTTAATGGTTGTCCTTTCTTTTATGGGGCTTTTATTATATATTTTGGGATTTTTGTAGTTTTTTGCAAGCTCCACATTTCTGGGGCCTGATCCAGCTAAAGACTGCATATGCTTTAGACGCCAGGCTGAAGAGTGATGAGCCTCTGATGGGCAGTCCAGGTAGGATTCTGCCCTAACCCCTAGTTTGTCTTGAAAGCCTCTAAGATTTCGCAGTGGAGGAAACTCCATAACATGACAGACTGGGATGAGGCCTATTTCTAGGCAGGCTAGAGAAGGTCCTAGTCGGAGAAGGGGTCTTTCAGTGACATCATACCTATGTTGATATTTTGAGTGCATTGATGTGTGGACACCAAGTTCTTCTTCGTGTTACACAGCTGTGAGCTTAAGGTGCTGGAGAAGCCAATAACCCACAGACACGGTCATATAGGATGTCTTCTTTAATAATTCTAAATATTAGATGAGCAGAACATTGTAGCTACACCATTTTTAATTTTTGAAGAAATTTCATTTAAATTCCAAAAAAAAAAATCAAATGATAATTTTTGTGAACAGCCTGGATCCTTGATTTTTTGTCCTTACTTAAATCTTTCCATAGCTCCTGGTACCTCTCTTCTGTGTGTATTGCTATGTAATGCTTATTGCACAACAGTCACATGATGGATTAGAAAGGGACATAAATCAGTGGAGCTCTGATGATGCTTTGCTCGAGTACTGTGCTGCAGCACTCCTCTTACACATCCCTTGTTTAGTTCTTAGTGCAATTTTATTTCTGAGTTTAATGTTCTTGACCTTTGCTTTCATTTTTGGATTTTTTAAGTACCGTCTAGCATGTTTGGTGCCTGTTTCGATATCCTGTTTTTGACCTTTTACTTGTTTTTAATAACTATTTTTGGATATGCCCTTCATGGATTTGTTTATTGTATTCATGTGTTATTCTACAGTGTGTATGGGTTCTTGCCTGCTGCTACATTTGCCTGTCAAAATACAGATTTTTTAAAAATAAATTACTTTTAGTTTATAGATGTGTCTACTTCATTCATTAGGCTACCAGGACCCTTAATTAACCCCTAGGACTCGCTGAAAGTTTGAAAATCAAAACTAAAAAGAAAACTTTAAAAGGATGTCATGGTGTTCATTACTGCATTTGCAAGGAAGTGTCATAGAAGCTGGCAAACAGGCAGCAGTTTGCAAATAATTCACAGGTTACACAAAGCTAATTGGCTGAGTGACACCTGGCTATACCCTAGGGAAAGGAAACAAGTCTTTGGAGATGATTCACAGTAAACAAAGAAAGAAGACAAAGACTTTAACAAAACATGTATAAGTAAGAGTCCCACACAACCATAAGGGCTTGCAATGGTTTCAGGGATGCCAAAGAATGTGACAGTGGATAAAAGAAACTGACAGACATGTTGCCGATACTTTAGTTGCATGTGAACACAGCTTAACACTTAAAATGGTGCTGGGTGGTCTGTGGTAGGGTAGTGAATTGGTTTACATCACACAGTTACCTTAAGATACATGATGAAATAACAGTTCTAATGTTGCACACATTGTGCCTAAGTGTGTACAGTATGTGTCATGAAAAGAAGGTGTTCTATGTGATACTAGCCAGAACAAGAAGGTATGGTGGCTCTTGCTTGTAGATTGCATATTTACTTAAGATATGCATATCCTAAATAATAGCATTTTGCATGGTTAACTTATTGTATATTCCACCTTCCACCCATCCTTATGCTGGTATCAGCATAGGTGAGAGTAGATTCATACCTGGTGGCATGGATCGTGGACTATCTTACAGACAGACCTCAGTATGTGTGTCTCGGGAACTGCAGGTCTGACATTGTTGTCAGCAGCACAGGAGTGCAACAGGGGACTGTACTTTCTCCGGTCCTGTTCAGCCTGTATACATCGGACTTCCAATACAACTCGGAGTCCTGCCACGTGCAAATGTTCGCTGACGACACTGCTATTGTGGGCTGCATCAGGAGTGGGCAGGAGGAGGAGTATAGGGACCTAATCAATGACTTTGTTAAATGGTGTGACTCAAACCACCTACACCTGAACACCAGCAAAACCAAGGAGCTGGTGGTGGATTTTAGGAGGACCAGGCCCCTCATGGACCCCGTGATCATCAGAGGTGACTGTGTGCAGAGGGTGCAGACCTATAAATACCTGGGAGTGCAGCTGGATGATAAATTGGACTGGACTGCCAATACTGATGCTCTGTGTAAGAAAGGACAGAGCCGACTATACTTCCTTAGAAGTATAGTGCCTTTCATATCTATCTATCTATCTATCTATCTATCTATCTATCTATCTATCTATCTATCTATCTATCTATCTATCTATCTATCTATCTATCTAGTGTTCATGGTTCCAACACAGTAAAAATGACTGCAATTATGGAATGAAAGCATACACAAAAATAACAAATTCTTGACTCATGAGAGGAGAGAAATCAATAGAGACATAGCATATAGATGATGGATGTGATAGACAAGAGTGACCAAAGGGTCAATATTTAAGAAACAAAAATATTGCCTTTCTTACCTTAACTAATTATACAAAATATACTGGGGAATGGTGGAAACGTATCAGTAAACCTACAATATTTCCTTACTATAGTCTTGTCTGTAGAGGAAGGTCCAGGAGGATGGCCGCAAGAAATTCAGATGGTATTTCTGATCCCAGAAATTATTATGAGGATTCATCTAAAGAAATCCATGGCTGGGCTTTAAACCCCTCTTCCAGTCAGTTACTGTATCTAGAAAGTGTGTAGTCAGGTAGTAGGTCAGGAATAGGATTGGCTAGTTTGAGTAAAAAAGACAGATTATGAAAATGAAAGGTATGGCAAGTAAGAGACATGAGTGGTTGTTGTCGTAGAGAAGTAGCAAAGGGGCTTCCATTCCATTAATAAGTCAGGGTAACTAACCTGTACAAGAAAGCCCAGAGAGACACTAGCATGTTTATTTCCTTGGTGTTTATTTTATACTCTTTGTTAGTCTTTATTTTCATCCCTCTCTTTTGAGCATTATTTATAATAATGAAACACATCTTAGTTGACTTGGGCCTCCTTAGTGTTTATACCATTGCTCACAAAGGAACATTTATGGACAAAATATATGAATGACTACAAGTAAATACAAAAACAAATCTTTACCCAAAAGATGTACCCAGCAAACATATCAAAATACCATGACACATAGATTGTGATCCTTTTTTATCTTAAACTGGCAGTAATGTCTTTAAAGTAAAATGATTAAGGTTCTAAGAAATCTTTTTCTGCGCAAGACCGTCAAGAATAAAAAGCAACAACCTTCAGCCATCGATATTTCTTCTTTAGTTGTCTTCTGTAGGGCAGAACTTTCTAACTCCAGTTCTTACAATGTATTCTGTGTTCTACTCTTCTTTTCATTTCTTATTATGATTTACAATCTTTCAGATAATGTAACATGTCCTTCCGTGGCCTTCCTCTTGATTTTTCAGCAATCCCTGTCCTCTTAGCACATGTCCTCTCCAGTTTTGATGCCTTCTTCTCATTTCATTATGTAATTTATCCATCCAACTCATCTTCTCCATCCTTACCTTGCCCATAACCATAGTTCAGATACCTTCAGTCTATTTATATCCCCTTTCCTCATTGTCCATGCCTCAGATCCCTACAAAGCAACACTTCAGATTACTATTTTTATTATTCTTTTCTTCAGTGTTATATTAATTCTAGATGTCAGCAATTTTCATTTATTTTTAATTTCTTTTCACTTTTTCCATCTTTTGAGAGCATAGTTCTCAAATATTTGAAGCTGTCTGCTTCTTCCAAGATGTGTTCTCCAGTTTTTATTACCAGTGCAATTGCTCTTTCCTTAGTTATTCTCATCATTTTTTTTCCTTTATATTGAGCTTCATTTAATATTTCTTATTTGTGTAATCTAAAAGGTTTGTCATGTGGTGGGTGTGGCAATGCGCTGTAATCAGCGCATGCTCCCAACCTCTCTTCTTCCTCTCTCTCTCTCTCTCTCTCTCTCACTACACTGCTTGAATGTATTGCTTTATCATCTGTAAACCTTATCAATGTAATCCATCTTCCTCCAACTTTTCACCCCTCCAGCATTCATTTGTTTCCTAGTGCTTCTTTACTTATTCTCTCCACATACTGTAGATGTTGAATGAGACTGATGATATTGAGCATATCTGTTGTGAGAAACCAGCCCGGCCACAGACCGACAGACACCGAATGTCCCGAGTACACCCTTTTATTTATCTCGCTTCAATTAAACAGTAGCACAATGCCTAAACCGGCCAACTCAGTCTCTTTCTCTCTCTATCGACTCTCTTTGTTTCTTTGCCTTCTTCAGCCACCTCCTCCTCCTCCTCCTCCTCCTCCTGACTCAGGCTCCCGTCTTCTCCCTCCTGACTCTAGCATCAAGTAGAGTGTGGTGGCCCCCTTTATACAGCACCCGGAAGTGCTCCAGGTGTTTCTTGATGCGGGTGTGGCGGAAGTACTGCATAAGGGTTTAGTTCCTCTTCTGGCAGCACTTCCTGTTGTGGCGGAAGTGCTGTCGACCACCGTTGTGGAGCTGTCCAGGCGCCCCCTGGCGGTGGCCACGTCCTCCCACAGGGTTGAGCGTCCTGGCTCCGTGGCCCCCATGCAACCGAGGAAGGCTGCCAATGTCATGTTCCAGGGAAAATACTGCACCTCTCCCAGTGCTTCCCTTATCCCGGCATCCTGGTGGGGCAATGTACCTGGACATCTGTCACACTGTCTATTACCTCTTCACATTTGTTATGCCTCTGTTAGTCCATATATGATTCTTAATTTTGCTAAATAGTTCATCTATAGATTCCTAATCAGTCTTCTGTCCTGTCAATCTACTCAAATATATCTGAATATTCTAGCAGTTTCACCCTCTTTACTTGGTCAAATGCTTTCTCTGGTTCCACAAAGCAGACCTATAGTTTTTTATTATACTTTGACTTCTTTCACTGAGTATTTTCAGCATTAGCGAAGCATCTCTTGTTCCCCGCCCTTTCCTGAATTATATTTGATCTTCTGTCATACAGTTTTCTGCCTTTATTTCTAATCTTTTCACCATCACCTTTAACACTACTGTTGATACATGTGATAAAAGGTTACTGTTCTATAGTTTTCACAATTTGTTGTATTTGTCTTTTTTGGTATTGGTATTAACATTGCTTCTCTGAAGTCATCGAGCCAGTCTCCTTCTTCGTAGATTTTCTTGTTTAGTCTTTTCAGTTCTTGTTTCCCTTCATTACTATGGAGACTCAAATATTTGATACCACTGTAATAGGTCTGATCAGCAAGGACAATGAGACGACCTACAGGGAGGAGGTCAGACTCCTGGCAGAATGGTGTCAGGACAACAACCTCACCCTCAACGTTAGTAAAACTAAGGAGATGATTGTGGATTTCCGCAAACAGGCAACAGAGCACAGCCCCATCTACATCAGAGGTGAGGCTGTGGAGCAGGTCAGCAGCTTTAGGTTCCCCGGAGTCACCCTCACAGATGACCTTAAATGGTCAAGTCACACTGCAGCAGTAGTCAAGAAAGCCCAACAACGCCTCTACTTCCTCAGGAGACTGAGTAAAGCCCGGATGTCCCCCACAACCCTGTGCAGATTCTACAGGTTTACTGTGGAATCCAGGATGTGCAACAACTGCTCAGTTCAGGACTGCAGAGCTCTACAGCGTGTGGTAAATACAGCACAGTAGATCATGGGCAACAGCTCCCTGCGATCCATGACATCCACACTACACGCTGTCTCAGGAAAGTGAACCATATCCGGCGGGACCCCAGTCACCCTGTACTGTCAGTTTTCACCCTCCTCCCATCTGGGAAGCGACTAAAGTCCATTCGGACGCGTACCTCCAGGTTCAAGAACAGTTTATACCCAACTGCAATCAGACTCATGAACAATCAGTAACCTTGTGTCGCCTCCACTGCTACCTGCACATATACTACTGCCACTGTCTCTATTTATTCCTAGGATTCTGGTT
Source organism: Erpetoichthys calabaricus (assembly GCF_900747795.2). NCBI lineage: Eukaryota > Metazoa > Chordata > Cladistia > Polypteriformes > Polypteridae > Erpetoichthys > Erpetoichthys calabaricus. Next base: position 165,233,807 of record NC_041400.2, read on the forward strand.
TTATTTATTTACTTATTTATATTCATTTATTTATTGTGTGTTTTTTTTTTGTTTTTTTTATTTTTATGTTCACTGTCTGCGGGGGCACATGCAAGCAAGCATTTCATTGTACATGGTACTTGTACACATGACAATAAAGAATTGAATTGAATTGAATTGAATATTTAGCTTTTGAGACAAACACCAAGTGTTAATTCTACACCACATACATCTTTTAACACTGGTATAAATACTTTTATCATTTAAATATTTTATATAAATAGACATATCTTATAAATGTGTATTTTAGTAATTTTGAAAAGAAAAATAAAATTAACATAAAAGTTTGCTGTGATAATATCAAAGCTACTAGCTCTCATTCACAAATAAAACTAAATTATACATTGCTATATCTACACAAGCAACATGCATTTGTGACCCAGTCAATGGTTGCAAATTGTGCATTAGCCCATACAACAACATTAAAATTCCATCAAAAATCAAAACATCTCCTTATTTATTTATAGTATTTACTTAACATGGAATAGAATCAAATAAATGTTGAAATTTGGAGATCACAAAATACAGCACCAAACATCTTATTTATGTATATAACTTAACTTAAACAATGGATAAAATAGGATAAAGAAGTAAGAAATAAAAATATTGAAATAACAGTAAAGATGAACACACTTCAAAATTAATTCTTCTCCATGAGCACCAGATTATGATTTTAGTTTGTAGCATTTCTGTAAAAGATTTACTTAATGTAAGCAAATTATCCTGTCAAACTACAGAATACAGTGATTTGCTTATAAATAATTTCTAATGCCAATTAATTATTTATGATGTTCTTTCATTCCTTTCCTGACATCCGCCTTATTCCAATTAAAGGCAACGGGGACAAACGCCAACCCCAACAGCTACTCCCTGGAAGGAACCAACACTGAACAAGATGGGAGTCCATCTCAGGATATACTCATAATCACAACACTAACCTAGTAAACTGCCATAAGTCAATCCAACCTACCCATCCTTAAATTTGGGAAGAAACCACAGTACTCAAAAATAAAGCTTACAAAGACATGAACATGCAAACACAGACAGAGCTGACATTTGAACTCAAGACTTTGTGGAACCGCTTTATGCATGGACTCTGAGCTTTCCCAGAAACGCCTCCATGATTTTGTGTTCAATTTTTTGTTTTCAGGCAACAGCCAGGTAATATACACCCATCAGCCACAACATCAAAACCATTAACAGGTGAATTGAATAACATTGATTATCTCATTATAATGGGACCTGTCAATGTGTGGTATATATTAGGCTGCAAGTGAACAGCATGTTAGATATGGAGACGTTAGGGGGAAATAAATCACAAATTTATTAAGACTAGATGATTTCACATTAAAAAATCCAACTGAACTCAAAGAACAATATACAGATATGAACATATATCATGTATATGAATATTTTTAAATATTTTTTGTTCTCCCTCTTCAAGCTGATTTGTTAAAACAAAATCAACTTCAACTTAAATTTCGAACATACAACAAAGCATATTCACAATTTGTTCAAGTTCTTCACCATAGGATGGAATAGATTTTATAATTCTAACTTATAAACACATCGATTGTGTGCTCATCTCGCCATCATATGTCATGGTGATGATTAACTGTTTGTGTATTGCTGGCAATAGACAGTCATGTAACTATATAGCCATGATTAAATGGAAAACAATGTTATTTATAGTATTGGGAATATTCAGTTCACAAAGTAGTTACAGTACATATATATTTTTATAAATGTCACTATGTACATAACAATATCTAATTTATAATCATCCATCCATTTTCTAATCTTCTTATTCATTCCAAGATCACAAGGATAACTTTGCAGTCCTAATGTTCTTCTGATTACAATTCATGTAAGAAATTATTGTTTATGCTTCTCATAGAGCTTGTTTGTACTCTTTGCAAATGTAGCATAATCTTCTGTCTAATGCCTCTTTGAAATCAAAAGAGCCTTTTTAACTGCTGCCAGAATCAATAGGCATGAATGGCACATCTCCACTGTCCTCTTTGTAAATACAGAAAAACAAATGTTTACACTTTGAGGTTTTGCATGGGATGCGAGAAAAGAAATAATCACTGTGCAGGCTTGATTTGTCTGAAACAATTAAAGGGTACAACACACACTCTGTACCTAGCAAATGGCTAGTACATTTTTAATATCAAAAAATGAAGCTATATTTTAATTACCCAGCTTTCATTAAACAGTTTTTTCTTTACTGTGTCTGGGATGATTAGATTTTTTTCTTTATAAAAATCACCATTTCTTTTTCTGTACTTGGCTAAAGGTTGTATAAGGCTACAGAGTAAGAAGAGTTCTTCAGCACTGGGGAGAGTAAACTGATAGCTGTGAGTTACACCATTTCACTTAAGGCAAGATGAAACTGCTGGTGTTTATTTTTGATCTTTTAAAATTTAAGTGAAAAGTAAGAAGTGCTGTCAAATACCACAGAACACTTTATAATACTCAAACATGGAGGTGGCAGGTGTTGTGCCAAGGAAAAATAGACTAAGATGGTTTGGGCAAATGCAGCAAAAGGATGAGGAAGAGAATGATTGGGTGAAGAGGTGGAGGGGCATGAGGCCAATAGGCCAAGAACACATAGTTGGAGGTGCTGTCAGGTGACTTGAGAAGAATGAGTCTCACTCGAAAAGATGCCCAGGAAAGCGGTGAGCATCAAAAAAAGATTTGGTTTGTAATTGGCTAACCTGGGTAAATCCAGAAAATATCCATTAAACCGATGATGATAGTGACAAATAGTAACATGAATAGTTAAAATCAGCAATTATAAATATCATGTAAGACATAAAGGAAATACAAAGCCAGAGAGAAAGCACAGTTCCACGCATATAAATAAGTCCTTCTCAATCTGATTCTCTTTGCTCTTAAGACTAGTAGTCAAAGTATTCCTGGCATAGAATCAACTTGATTTTGTTTCTAATTTTTGTGACAATCACTAATAGGATGAATTGTCCAGGGGTTTGATAATTCATTGCTTGTTGACAGGTCTGAATTTGATTTACAAGTACAGTATCAATGTGGAAGTAAGAACCCACTATTGGAAAAATATTATGTCCCCTTTAAGATGGATATTTACTATACAGTCTTTTTAGTAGCAATTATGCTTGGTTCAGATGTGTCCCTGGGCACTATCTGAGTGAAGTTTCCATGTTTTCCCAGTTCCTGTATGGACTTTGTCACCATATAGTTTGGTTTTCCTCCCATATTTTAGATATTATGTGAATATAGGGTTGGTTTCTGCATTGTGCTTGATTCTGCTGGAACAGGCTTCAGTTCCTGTAATCATGAAACAGCCTATGTGAGTTTAATAATGGATAAAGTATTAACTGTAGATGTTTAATTTAATGTGACTTACACGCTGAATGTATTGTATTTGTGTTGTATTTTTGTATTCATGACTTTTACATTCTGTTTTCAGTGTGGCAGTAATCTCCTTTCTTTATCTAGTGATCAAAGGTGCAATGGTTCTGACTGCAAAGGTAACCTCTAGATAAGACTACAGACTACAGCCACATCTCCTTCCCCCAAAGCAACTTTCTCTGAATGTCTTTATACTGTATATAATACACTACTGTGGCTGTTCGTTTGTCTGTCCAGGATTTTAAATCACCTGTAGCTCGCAAACCGTTTGAACTATTGACTTGAAATTTGGTACACATATACTACGTGAGGTTTACTGTCTGCTTTTGGGGTGATGAAGATAAAAGATTATTCTTCTTTTTATTTTTATTTCATTTTATTGTAGGATCAACTCTTGGCAGCGGCCCACAAGGCCCTACCACCTTTACCGTCATTGCCCCTACCTCTTCATATCTTAAATCACTCTTGAAGCAGATTGAAGACTTAAGTGCCAGCTTAAGTGAAAAATTAAAGAAAATGTACTAAGTAATTGCAACAGAAACACTGACTTAATCAGTTTTAAAGCTAAAAGATGCCGACGAAAGAAGAGAAGAAGCGGACCACTAAAGTGGAGAAAAAAGAGCTGCTTACGAAACAGCAAGCACATCAACCTCTGAGCAAACGAATGGTAAACAAAAGAGTATGAAAACTATGAATGGTCAAGTCAAGTGTATTCACTGCACATTATAGTGCAGTGCACCATTACTGGTAGTACACACAAATAGGATGTCAGGTCCCTTTACTCACAATGGATTCTAAATACTATGGTTAATTTTCTTCAGTGGGAATCCTGAGGTCTCTTGCAACAAATAAGAAAGGGATCCCAAAGTTTTGTATATGATAGCACAGCAACAAGATGGTATGGTATGGTATAATGTGGGCATCATAGCACATTTTTGTATGTGTGTCCTTGTTAAAATAGATTTTTGACAATTGTTCTGAGGAGACATGGAAGTAAAAATGTCATTGCACTACATACAAAATGTGCTATGTACACATGACAATTAACTTGATTTTGGTGAAACAGCTTTCATCACCAAATTGTGTTTAATCAACTTTATTTATTCCCCTATGGAGTGTTTTAAAATTGCAGTTCAAGGGAGAATAATATATCTAATTTCCAAAAGCAAACTACTCCATTCTACTAAATATCTGAAGTACTAGCCTTCTGACCTACGGCTATTCTTTTCTAGTCACTTGACAGCTGAGCAGTAAAGTTAATCCACAGCTTAAGAAATCTAGGTCATAAATTATATTGGTAACATGGAGGCATTTGGTATTGTACCCAGCTTCTGACATATACTGTAAGTACTTCCTCAGCTTGAACCTGCATGGATCTGTCATGCAGCAGAACACATTTCTGCCTTTATATGAATGTACCCATCCAGCCATTTCAGTCTCTGGGCCAACCACTTCAGCCAAAAGAAACACATTATATGCACATGTATATATACATTTATGATATAACATAACTCAAGTACAGGACCTTAGGGGGAAAAAGCCTATCCTAACAGCCCTGGGGAGGACATCAGTCCGTAGTAGGGTCCACTGAAACACACATTTACTGACACATTCACACAGAGCCTATCTGAAATCTATAATCTAACAGTCACATCTTCAAGGTGTTGTTGGAGGAAAGCCAGAGTTTGTAAAGTAAGACCAGAGCAGAAACAGGAAGAATGTGCATGCAGATTCCACACAGACAATAATTGGCCATGGGAGGGTGCTGTACTTATTGCAGTATTGCTGGTGATAAGGGTTACACTATCTCACATATACAGTCATATGAAAAAGTATGGGAACCTCTCTTAATTCCTTGGATTTTTGTTTATCATTGGCTGAGCTTTCAAAGTAGCAACTTCATTTTAATATATGACATGCCTTGTGGAGACAGTAGTATTTCAGCAGTGACATTAAGTTTATTGGATTAACAGAAAATATGCAATATGCATCATAACAAAATTAGACAGGTGCATACATCTGGGCACCCCAACAGAGATATTACATCAATACTTAGTTGAGCCTCCTTTTGCAAATATAACAGCCTCTAGACGCTTCCTATAGCCTTTGATGAGTGTCTGGATTCTGGATGGAGGTATTTTTGACCATTCTTCCATACAAAATCTCTCCAGTTCAGTTAAATTTGATGGCTGCCGAATATGGACAGCCTGCTTCAAATCATCCAATAGATTTTTGATGATATTCAAGTCAGGGGACTGTGACGGCCATTCCAGAACATTGTACTTCTCCCTCTGCATGAATGCCTTTGTAGATTTTGAACTGTGTTTTAGGTGATTGGCTTGTTGGAATATCCAACCCCTGCGTAACTTCAACTTTGTGACTGATGCTTGAACATTATCCTGAAGAATTTGTTGATATTGGGTTGAATTCATCCGACCCTCAACTTTAACAAGGGCCCCAGTCCCTGAACTAGCCACACAGCCTCACAGCATGATGGAACCTCCACCAAATTGGACAGTAGGTAGCAGGTGTTTTTCTTGGAATGCGGTGTTCTTCTTCCGCCATGCAAAGCGCTTTTTGTTATGACCAAATAATTCAATTTTTGTCTCATCAGTCCAAAGCACTCCAAAATGAGCATTTGCATACAACAAGCGACTCTGTTTGTGGCGTGAGTACAGAAAGGGCTTCTTTCTCATCACCCTGCCATACAGATGTTCTTTGTGCAAATTGCACTGAATTGTAGAATGATGTACAGATATGCCATCTGCAGCAAGATGTTCTTGCAGGTCTTTGGAGGTGATCTATGGGTTGTCTGTAACTATTCACACAATCCTGCGCATATGCCGCTCCTGTATTTTTCTTGGCCTGCCAGACCTGATTCATTTAACAGCAACTGTGCCTGTGGCCTTCCATTTCCTGATTACATTCCTTACAGTTGAAACTGACAGTTTAAACCTCTGAGATAGCTTTTTGTAGCCTTCCCCTAAACCAGGAGACTGAACAATCTTTGTTTTCAGATCTTTTGAGAGTTGCTTTGAGGATCCCATGCTGTCCCTCTTCAGAGGAGAGTCAAAGGGAAGTAGGCACAACTTGCAATTGACCACCTTAAATACCTTTTCTCATGATTGGACACACCTGTCTATGAAGTTCAAGGCCTAACGAGCTAATCCAACCAATTTGGTGTTGCAAGTAATCAGCATTAAGCAGTTACATGCATTCAAATCAGCAAAACTACAAGTGTACCCAAATTTCTGCACAGCCAGTTTTCGACATTTGATTTAATTTCATACAACTAAATACTGCTTCACTAAAAATCTTTGTTCGGAAAACACCCCAGTACTCAGATGTTCCTAAGAAATTAAAGATATACCACTGTTATCTTTCTGGTTGAAAGTAGAGTAAGTTGTTATGCAGGCTGAGAGGGGTTCCCAAACTTTTTCATATGACTATATATTATTGTACATAGTTTCTGTACATTTATAATGGTTTCTGTCTGACGAAAATCTTACTGATAACTAATTTACATCAGTTTTACTGTTCATTATGGACATCATTCAATTTCTTTTTACTCTGTGGATATTTCAGATAACATTTCAGTAAGATGATCACCAAATTCCTTTAACGCTAAGAGTAATATACAGAGCCATGAAGAAACATTTGACCTTTTCTGTAAAAAAATCTCATTTGCCACAGTGGACTAGGCTCCATCTTTTTGTGGCTTGTAGCAGTAACTCTGAAGGAAAAAGACACCAAAATGTGATGCTTCTTCATTTGTTTGGGGTCCAGAATACTGTTCAGGTGTGAAAGCGTTTTAATACCCCTGCCCATGAACCCAGTCCTATTAGAGGGTGTGGAAGCCAGCCCCGGACACAGACAGACAGACACCACCATGTCTACAAAAGTACATGTTTAATTAGCAACTATTTACAATGTTCCACACACAGCACACGGTGCCCCCGCACCAATCACCCTCTTGAGTCCTTCACAAGGTCCTTCACCGCATCCACTCCTCTCCGACGAGCTCTGTCATCTTCCTCCCGACTGCAGCTCCCGATTGGAGGGAGGCAGTCCCTTTTATATCCACCCAGACATACTCCAGGTGCTTTCCGATGGACTTCCGGCAGCACTTCTTGATGTGGCGGAAGTGCCACATGAGTACCTGGAAGCACTCCAGGTGTCCTCGGTATTCCTTCCGCCAACACCTCCAGGTGTGGTAGAAGCACTACCGTCCGAGGCTCCACAATTGACTGGGCGCCCCCGGGTGGTGGCCATTGGCCCTTACAGGGTTGAGCTTCCATGCTCAGATCCTGTGGCCCCCAATCCAGGCAGGGCGGATGCCCTCTCGTGGTCCTGGGGAGGCACAGTCCCTCTCCTGCTCCGTCCAGGTGTCGTGACTGGGCACAGCCCCCAGGCGACCACCACAAGGGATAATTAGAGTCAGCTGTTAGAACACTCAGCCCTGCCAAATATAAATCTGACTAACTTTAGCTGTCACCTTTGCAGTGAAACTGTCAGCACATACGTCCAGCACATATATTATGGCTGTCATCTAGACCAATAACTGACGCTAACATGGTTCATATTTCAAAAATGTATTTGTTTGAATATATTCAAATGTACTTTAATGATTCTGTGGCTACATGTATATTCCAGGATCAGATAAATACAATTAGCAAAGAGACCATTACCACAGATTATTCACAAACATTCCTAAACTTTATAAGTTGTGGAAATGTTGTTAAACAAGAGACATGTGTAGAAAACTGCTCTGTTCTTAACACTAATAAATGTTTCATGTTTATTTATTTAGATGTCTATTTTTCTAAGGTCTTAGGATTTCATTGCATTTCAAATCAGATTTAAACTTCATGTGAGATGAATTTTGGCTGGATAAGATGGTAAAGGACACAAAATAAAAAGTTGTTATAATATGAGAATTGTCACTTCAAGGACACTTGTGGGGGCTGGACATGACAATGACAAGCACTTCTTAGAAATGCAGTCTTTCCCAAAGCATCTTAGGATTTCTTACGGTTTCTACCCCTACACGGTCTTCTTGGATTTACAGCTGTTTTGGTCTTATCAACTGTTAAGCTGTATTGGTCTTATCAACTGTTAAACAGCTATGCATCATTACTGGCTAGAACAACCTGCCAAACAGAGATCAACTAGAAACGACTGCAACCCTGCTACTCTTTGTTTCCTGAATTCCCGCATACGCGAAACATGCAAAAGGGTATTATTTCTTTTTGTTTGTTTTTTCATTGTAAACAGACAATAAAAAGGATGACCCGGTTAGTGCCCCAAGATTTCCTTGCTGTCTCAAAACCTATCGTTCTCACACCTGGCCACACAGTCGAATTCTGATTCAAGGCTGCACCCTCTCCTAATGGATTAGTCACAAGGCAAGAATCAAATTAAGTTGTACCACGAAATTATGGCAAAAGTGGGCAATTCAGAGTTACTACCCAAAGTAACCTGCTCGTTTTACAGGTGTGATAGGGAAGTGGAGTCTCTAGAGAAAGACCACACAAACAGAGGAAAAATATGCAAATCCTAAAAGGAAAGTACCTGAGTTGTGAATTGAACCTAGGTCACCAGATGAAGCTATTATAGCACTAACCACTCTGTCACCATGCTGCAGTTATGAAACTGGACAGTTTAAATTATTCAACTGTTTACCAAGTTATATTGCGATTGATCTTTGAGTGCCAAATTTTACTCAGTTGTCTGTCTTAGATGTTAACACCTGATTGCCACATTCTTCTGCACAGTTATTATGTATAATGTGAATGTATCTGCAGGAGATTTGAGTCAAAAATGGTTTTACTCGGTAATTACTAAGATGCTGTCAATGCCAATTGGGGATCACAAGCAAAGAAAACATGGTGATTACCTTATTTTACAATTCAGTTTGCTGTGATTGGCTGCACTTTTATGCCAGATCGTGATCATTCAAACAAACAGAAGTTTCAAGCAGAGGACATACAAAATATTTAATGAGAAACTTAATTTTCAGATGGGGTAAGGAAGTTCATGTTTCAAGTAAACATTTCAGTCTTTCATGTATGCATATACTTATATGAACACAATAATGTAACCTATTATAAACTTATAGGTTTGATATTTGTTTGTACATGAGGATGATTTCAATCTTCCACTTCTTTGTCTGTATGGGTTCCTTTACTACTCCCAAAAAATATTGTGCATAAGAGTGCCCTGTGATTAATTGGCAACCTGTTTGGACTGTTTCTTGCTTTGCTTCTGGGATGGGCTCTTGACCCTATAAACCTGAAATGGATTAAGCAGATTTGATTGATCCCCATAGGTTTCTGGCATAATGGCAGGGTCCGGCCATGATCAAAGAATGAATAAATCCTGTCAATTACAAACTTAGGATGCTCAGACATCACAGGTCAACTCAAATACTTCATGATGATTTTTTAAAGAAATAGCACAACCAAGTGGAGGTGCTTGTAACAGTGGCTGCTCTTCCTGATGATGTAAGAGTTTCTATAGGAGATGATCTGACTGATATGCAGAAAAGTGAATTGATTTCTCTAATAAAAAGGAACGGGGATGTCTTTATGTCCATGCCTGGAGAGGTTAAATTGGTGTAACATAAAATAATCATGGAGGCTGGTGTTAAATTACGTATGCATCTGTACAGAATACCTGAGGCTAGAAGAGAAGTGGTACAGTACAAACTAAAACAGATGCTGAAATTAGCTGTAATTTAGGAAAGTGAGTGATGTGGTCCAATTGTATTGGTCCCAAAACCAGACATGCCCATATTGTTCTGTTTAGACTTTAGCCGACTGAATAAGGTTTTAAAATGTGATGCTTACCAATACCATATCTTGATGTGTTGTTGGAAAAGATGGGCCAGGCATCACATACGTCTGCCTTGAATCTGACTAAGTGATACTGGCAAGTGCCTCTTAAAAAATCTAGCTGTGAGAAAAATGCATTGACCATTCAAGATGGCTTGCCTGAATTTGTAAAATTCACATTTGGATTTCAAAGGACACCTCTTAAATTTTACTGTATGATAAAGCACATATTACACACTCAGTCTGAATATTTGGGTGTATATCTGGATGACACTGTCATTATTAGCAATGACTGAGAAATGTGCTTGTCACACCTCCAGATGGTCCTAAACAGCTTAAAGGAGGCTGCTTTAACTGATAATCCAAATAAATGTAAATAAGACATGTCAGAAACCCACTGCCTTGGTTATTCCAGGCATAAGGGGCTAATCAAGCCACAAATGAAAAACACTGGTGAAGTGCTTGTGTATCCTTGTCCAGAAACACAAACACAGGTATGTCCTTTCTTAGGGCTGTCACGTTATTATAGATAATTAATTTTTTTAATTTGGTGATCAGGATGATCCTTTAACTGACTTGATGATGGTTCTTACAAATTGCAGTAATGCCTGGTTAGATGATTGCAAAAACACTTTTACCAATTTGAAAGGCCGCTCTTTCTTCATACTTTGTTCTGCAAAATCCAGACTTTACCAAAGGTTTTATCCTGCAAATATTTGCCAGCACATCATGTATGAGTTGGGGGCTGTGCTATCTCAGGCTTTCGATGAGCAGGAACACCCCATTAGTTATGTGAGTCATAGATTGTTGCACTGGGAATGTCATTATTCAGCTATTTAAAAAGAGCGTTGGGCAAAGCTGAAGGTAAGGATGTGAGCGATCAAGCTATGCTTTCGATTTTTAGAGCTAATTCAATTATGGAGAAAAAAACACTTTCCATCGGTAAAATGCAGACAGAGTCAGCCTGCAGACTTGTGCAGGTCTCCTATCAGACAGTGATAAAAACTGCCAAAACCAAGTGTTTTACTATGCTTTCTGTTCATTATCCAAAACGATGGTTGGATGGGTAATTACATAGAAAAGCACACACAATAAAAACAAGAATAAAGTACATAAATACTAAATATATAATGAATATAATTTACAGGTAGTCAGTTTAATATGGTTGATCTGCTTATTATATACCCCAAACTACTGAACTGGGCAGAGCTTCATGTGTAATACTTGAGTAAATCCACTGAAGGTTGTAAGCATAGCACAGTGATTTGAGGCAATACTTGCACAAATGGACTTTAGGACCAGCATCCTCAAGTACATTGAATATTAAACTAAACTCAAATATCACAATGACTAAAATATGCTAATGAGTTTTGTAATCTGAATTTTATGTTTAAAATTCTCTAATATGCTTTATGTGTTGACTTTTCTATGTACTTAACGATGTAGCTATCAATTTACTGAACCTGCTTAATTTAAGGGGTACAGGGAACAACATGAAGCATTGAGTGCAAAGTGAGAGCTAACCCTGGATGCATATTGACTCAGACTGGCTCGTCTATTAATAGTTGTCAAACACGCATGCATAGTTGTCTTAACATGCATGTTTTTGTGTGCAGGAGCAAAATGGGAATACTTTAAGTTTCCTAGAACTGTAACAACTATGCTACCTTTCCAATTCATTTTGACTTTCAATATCCGTTCCTATTTTTGCTTTACATGGAGGTTGTTCACTAATGATAGATAGATAGATAGATAGATAGATAGATAGATAGATAGATAGATAGATAGATAGATAGATAGATAGATAGATAGATAGATAGATAGATAGATAGATACTTTATTAATCCCAAGGGGAAATTCACATACTCCAGCAGCAGCATACTAATACAAAAACAATATTAAAGAGTAATAAAAATGCAGGTATAACAGACAATAACTTTGAATACTGTTAACGTTTACCCCCCGATGGGCACCTTTTGTTATTCAAATCAGGTTAAAGTATGTTACTTGATAAACAACCAATCATGCTAATGACAAAAAAATCAGTGAAATTATTCTTTAATAATATTAAAGTTTATTGAAAGTATTGCACATGAATCTCTCATAAGAAACCCCATTTTAAGCATGTAATTCAGTGTTTTGTGCTCTGAAATGAACAAATTCATTTTAAAATGGCATAAGCGAAGATAGTGTTCAGCCTAAAATATAATAATATAGCACAATACAGTTTCTCAGTTTAACTTACAAACTGGAGAGTTTGAAACACTTTTAAGAAGTAAATGTTAAGACGCTGATAAACATCTTTAAGAATAAGCTAACTAACTTGTTTACATATTTAGCTTCTTGGAAAAAGGTAGCTATTGTAATGTTGCTAACTGACAACAGATTTGTTAGTAATCACAGAGAAAATGGTCCAAGCAATCTTTAGTGGACGAAATGGTATATATTTGATTTGCAAATTTTTGGAGCATCTAATCACTTGGACAAAAGCTCCTGCAGTCTTGGTTCCTTCACTGTAGGCCATATTTTTCATGTAAAACACTATTTAGAGGTTTTTTTTAAAAAATTTTATTGATTTTATTAAAATCAAATAACATTCCATACAAGTAACTCAAGTTTTACAAAAAAAACAAAAAGTTTCAAAACAAATCAACCCCCACTCCTGAGAAAGAGAGATAGGCCAGCAGAGTAAAACTTTAAGCTGGTAAAAAATAAGTAAATAGATACATTAATAAATGAATAAAGATACATGGAATAAAAGATGGGAGAGAACCTGCTTCCACAATTTAAGTGCTTATTCTAAAATGTTACTGATTAGATCCTGCCAGGTTTTGAAAAAGTTTTGTACAGATCCTGTAAGTGCGAATTTGATTTTTTCCAGTTTCAAATATATATAACATCAGTTACCCACTGACTTAGTATAGGAGAGTTAGGATTCTTCCAGTAGACCAAGATAAGTCTACGTGCCAATAGTGTGGCAAAGGCAATTACCTGGGAGTACACCAACACAGCTGTTAGTGGATTAGGAGCGATTGTGACACCAAGGCTGTCTGAAAGGCATTTAAAGATTTTGGTCCAAAATTATGTTAATTTGGTGCAGGCCCAAAACATGTGACTAGATTGCAGTGTTCGCAGGTTGGATCTGCCCTGGAAACATTTTGGACAATTTTAAACGAGTGAGATGCGCTCGATATATAATTTTGAGTTGAATAATTCTATGCTTTGTGCATATGGAGCTCGAGTGGATTCTATGCATTGCTACTTTCCACTCCTTTTCTGAGATACTGAGTGAGAGATCCTTTTCCCACTGTACTTGTGGATCTTTGAAAGGGAGGGACTGTAAAAAGGTTTTATAAATTACAGAGATGCTGTCTTATTCCTCAAGACTGATCAATATTTTTTTCCAGCATAGAGGTGGGTGGGAGGTGAGGAAAAATTGTGCAAGTTCTGTTTAACAAAGTTTCTAATTTGAAGGTAGTGAAAGAAATGTGTTGCAGGAAAGTTAAATTTAAAGTGTAATTTTTCATTCGTGCTATTTAGAGTTTTACTTTGAAGTCTGTTCCTCAACTTTGTCTTCAAATAATTAACAGTGCTAAATGTTCTCTCCACTGTTGCATTGGATATAGGTAGTGCTAACAAAGATAGACAAATGGCTAAATCTTGGATTTCCAGAAGAATCACTGTCCTTATATACTTCAAACCAGAAACATTCATCATTTGTTTCATTTCACTTTTTGTTAAATTTTTCCATTCTGTCTCAGTTTGATCTATGTCCTTGCATACTGTGTTGAACTCTTTTGCCAGACATGTAATTGGTGTCCTTATCTGTGAAACAGCCCCTTTGGGATTAAGCATATCAAGCTTCTCTAGCATTCTTAGGTTTTCTGGCAAGCGACTTCACTAACTTCACAAGCATAGCTTTGCACCTTTCTTTCACTGCCTCAACAGCAGACTTATTGGAAAAACAGTCAACAAAACAGGAAAACTCATAACCCAAGTAAACAGCTGCCGTGGGAATGAGACAGTTATCCATATTGAAGGTAACTAGATCTGAAGTGGAAAGGTTTTCTAGGTAATCTGGATTAACTATTAGTTTCAGCACAGAACGAAAGTACATGCTCAAGTCCAGGAAGAGTTTAGATGGACTGGCTGTGTCTACTTGAAATAGCTGATTTGTTTTGTTTAGCCCACTCAGGATGGATTTTAGAAATATCAAGTAGAGCTTGTTATATGGATCAGCCATCATATCACTTAAAAGACTTGCTGTGTAACACTTCTGTGTGTACTTAGCTGAACTAAAATGAAGTTTTAAGACATCCCACTGGTCTAAAGTCTTTACTATGCTTTCACCCCAACTTAGCCATCTTGTAGGTGCAGGCTGTATAATTTTGTTAGGGATGGAGCCTTCTAGAGTCTTGTACAATGCAGCATATTCAGTCCTTCTTTTTGCACTATGTAAGAACCGATTGTAAATTTCACGGACCAGGAAATCTAAATGTCTTGGTAATACATCAGATGCTTTACTGCCAACCAGACTGAGTGAATGGCAAATACATCTTACCAGAACAAGATGAGGAATCTTTTCTTTCAGCAGAGTATATACAGAATGGTTACATCAAACCATAACAATTGCCCCATCAATTCCAATTCCAATACATTTAAGCAAATGTAGGCCATCTTCTTCCAAAGCAGTAACAAGCACATTTACTAGATACTGTAAGTGGCATCTGTTTCAGTAACTGGGATTACTTTAAAAAATATTGAGACAATCTTTTTTTTGTGTAACTTGGATAGCGCATGACTATAGAAAGCATCTGAGTAATAGAGATGTTAGTGCTTTCATCAATATGTTTGAACAAAAGCTGTTGCCAATATCTAGCACCAATTCCTTGGGTAGTTCTGGACCTAAGACATTTACAATAAAAGGAGTGCACTTGGTGCGATGACGTGATATGTTATTTAATACCCTGGACTGGGTATCTAATGATGACAGCAACTCAGACAAGTGGTCCACTGTGGTAAAGAAATACTTATAATGTTGTGAATAAAAAATATTTAAAATACAGTACAGTTAAACTTATTGCCACTTTGTGATGTTTGCTAAATCAGAACAAAAATGTTGAACAAGGATTCCTTTATCCGCATACCTGACTTTATATAGACTTTAAAACTGAGTTGTTTGCAGTTTTAAAACACAATCATTTACATAATAAGGGTGCTACCTATAAACTTTGGTTCTGTAATCCATTTATTGAAAATCTCTGCCTGTAGCTTGATATTTTGTTAGTTGTCATTACGAGCTGTAACATGCTGAAAAGAGTCCATTTTTATCTTGTAAAGTCAAACCGACAACTTCACGAAACACCACAAACTAATACCAACCCTAGATTTGCTTCTTTACTTAGCAGGAACCATGAACGGTGTTAATACAGTTTGGAAAATTAACAGGAACGGTACAGACTTGGGTGGGACAAGCCTACAGCGATCAGTTGGCTTGTCAATCTCGATACCACTGCTACCTCTAACCAATTATACCTGGGCTTCGAGAGAGGGGTGGAGCAATGACATGTGGCTGTTGCAATGTGCAGTGTGTTGTGTGCTGCTGCATGATACGTTCATTACGAATTTGGGGTGATGGAAATTGAGGAATCATGCTTCCATAACAAGGTCATTCACATGAAAAAAAATCCCCTATGTATTTTTTTTGCCTTACCCGGCCCTGATTTTCCCCCGGACCTGGCAACTCTGTGTATCTGGCAAAATCTAAACAAGACCTGTTCCAAGCAGCAACTCCCATAAGACCTAACGACCTAATTTCACGCCTAAAAGCCAGGAAGTCACAACCGTCCGTTCTTCCCAGAGGCCTGCGCGAGGCTGGAAGCGTGTTACGTCACTTCCGTCTCTCCCTTTGGCTGCCATCTTACTCCCCGCGTGTGTGTATTTCCGTGTGCAGGTCAGTGCGAAGAGTTTAATAATCTTCTTACCTGCACATACGCCACAGACTCGGATTGCAGAAGGTAAATAGAGCCGAGGATATGAACGCGTAGTTTGTAAATTAAAAAAAAAGGCTGTCCTGTTGGAAGGCTAAACGGTTCGTATTCAGCAGTCTATGACAGGCCATGTTACCAACTTACTCGACTGAAATGTGGTTTTTTTTTTTGTATCTGGCAATTATGTACGCTTTTAGGTTCGTTGTTTTCTTTTATTAAGGATAGTGTTACCTACGTGTTTGTAACTTACAAAGTAGGACTTGTTTGCACTGGAAGACACGCTTTATACCTGTCTTGTGCCAGACGAAATTGAAGGGTGTATGTTCATTATACATAACTTAGTCTTAGCAGTAAGATGTTTCTCTTAACTCTTAATATTTCACAGTGAATAAGAAAACGCCTGTCCTTTAAGCATTGAGCAATGTCTTCAGATTTATTGTTTTACTGTAGTGTAGACCAAAATTGGGGTCTGTAACATGTTATTATTTTGCTGAATTACAGGAGTGACATTAGATACTCCTCGACAAATGATTGATTTGAACTCGTTAAAAAGCAAAGTTGTCCAAAACGTTTTGTACAGGCAGCGTTTGTCCTGTGCTGTGACTAGCCCTTACTCATTGGCATGGACATCAGCCTTATTATTATGGAAAGAGAAATTAATGTGATTTACCGATTGTAATTATTGTGATATTTCCATTACACTGCCGTATGTTCTAATTATGTATGTTGTGCTGGTGGGGCATTTTATTCATTCAGCTATTTCTTTACAATGTTTTTTCCCCACGCATAAATTATCTTGGAGGTGTTATGCAATGCAATATCAGTATAAAAACTAGATCCGCATCTTTTCAGAACTTTGTAACAAATGTACTGCAGTTTTTGGTGTTTTATTTATTCATTCATGTTTTTGACAATGGCCTATACATAAAACATTGTAATGTCAGAGTAAGGTTTGTATGATTCCTAACTGACCCTGCTATCTGTTTATCTTATGTTTTGATAAATACATATAACTTTTCGTCGTGTTAAAGTCGTTGAGCTGTAATGTTACTAAATCTACCCTGTCTACCAGGCCCTTTTATGGAGATTAAAGCATATTTGGTAATGGTATGACTGAAACAGTGTAGCTGTCTTGTCTTCTGCTGACACTTTACTGCCATAACATTAAGTTTGTTTTCCTAATTTTTAGTTTTTTTTTAATTAATTTGACTGCTACTACTTAGATGCATTATTTTAATTGTTGCAGATGAAAGAAACAATCATGAATCAGGAGAAGCTTGCTAAGCTCCAGGCACAGGTTCGCATTGGAGGAAAGGTAATACAATACAGTTTATTTTTGTATAGCCCAAAATCACACAGGAAGTGCCGCAATGGGCTTAATAGAACATCTGATAAATCTGTTTGGGTACTACAGTATTAATGGAAGAAAAATATTGTTTTTTTTAATAGCTGTTTGCACCAAATGTTGAATAAATCTGCAGAGACATAAAGTTGTCTTCATACAGTCACATTAGATATTCAGTCGTTTAACCCTTTAACCGCCAACTCCCTAAATATTCCCCACGCCAGGCGAAATCTGAACAATTTTCGTTTTTTTACTTTTTTACATTTTTTTTACATTTTTTACATTTATTCAAGCAGTATTGACCACTAAATGTTGTGCAAGTTCTAGAAATGGGCAAACACATAATAAAGCACAAAATGTACCTTTTCTCAGGCTTCTGGATTTATTGTCAACTACAAAAACGGAACAGTCAAAAGTAATTCAAAAGTCAAAAGTAGTTCAGTCAATCATAGTTTTATTCCCAGTATTTGAGTTTGCTGTGCCACAGGCCAAAGCAGGGAACTGCACAAAGTCCTGGATTGCTGGGACACTTTGAGCAGAAGGTCTTGACGTCTCTACGCTGACCCTTCTTTGAACAGACATGACAGCGTTTTTCTGAAAGTCCAAAGTCCTTACATTCATCTGGCAACACTGCTGAAATACTACTCATAGGATCCTCTTTGCCAGTGTATACACGAAATCTATAAATGTAACCTGAATTCTCAGCTAAGCAAAACATCTTGATACCAAACCGTGCCCTTTTCAATGGTAGATACTGTCGAAACTGTAAGCGGCCCTTCCACGACAATAAACTTTCATCAACTGCAACTGACGGTCCTGGCATGTAGGGCAACTGAAATGCTTCAAATAAATGATCAATCAAAGGACGTAGCTTGAACAAGTGGTCGCGGTTTGGATCTTTCTTATCTGGCTCATTTCTGTTGTCATTCAAATGAAAGAATTTCAGCAGCAAAGAGAATCGGTTACGTGTCATGACAGCTGCAAAAATAGGTGTTGCATACGTAGGATCTGTAGACCAGTACATCTCAATATCTGGTTTTCTGATTATTCCCATCAACATCAAAATCCCAATGAATTTTTTCATTTCGTTTTCATCAGTGTCAAACCAAGCACGAACACGGGAATGTGGAGGTAAATTGGGATTTTTCTCAATAAACTGTGCTGCATACAGATTTGTCTGATGAACAAAATGTCTGATCAAATCAGGTGACACAAACAGCTCATAAAACTGCTCAGCAGTGTAATTGTTTACATCAACAATAAAGCCACACGTTCCCTCAAATGAATGCAGAAAAGGTAGTTCACCACGGGCAGCAGCCCAGCTGAGATGCTGGGGATACACCCACTCAGCGCCGTCATCCGATGCGTCTTCATTCACAGTATCATGCAGCGCACGTTGCTGCTCATCACTGTCGCTAAAATCTTCTTCAGAACTGCTACAATCATGATCAGAACTGTCCAAAATCGCCTGCAAAGCCTCACTTGAAGTCAGTTTACGTTTCGCCATATTCACAGCTGTTACATGCGAATCACGTCACATGACCGGCCAAAACAACCACAGACTTGTCGAAATACAACGTAGTAATAATACCCACGCCAAACCGTCAGTTATACTACTTGCCAGGCATTCATATAACCACAGGCAAATGTGCCGGATAATTCCGGCAGTATGGCGTTAGCAATAAAACAACGGTGCCGGATATATCCGGCAGAGGGCGGTTAAGGGGTTAAAATAGTTTGATGCAAACCATCTCAAGGTGTTCTTGTTGATACAATGCCTTTTTTGTGTTTTTGTTGGGCTGTAGACATTCACTGGTTTGCATGCTGTGAATGTAGTACTTATTTTTACTGTTATGTGTGTGTGTGTGTGTGTATATGTATATATGTGTGTGTGTGTGTATAATGTAATATAAGGCAGGTGTCTATTTTATTTTTTTACATTTTTGTTAAGTTTGTCTCACAACATTAAGTGAATGCTTTATCCAAAAATTTTGTTACCCTCATGTATTTCCTAAAACTTTTTACCATGTTTTCGTGTAAGCAGAAAGGAGACCAAATAAGGTTATGATAGGTGTAGTCACTAGTGAGCAACAACAATAAATGTGAAAACGTCCTTGGGGAAAGAAAATGCTCGCCTCACTGATGTTGCATAATCCATATGTCCTTTATC
This sequence comes from Erpetoichthys calabaricus, assembly GCF_900747795.2. NCBI lineage: Eukaryota > Metazoa > Chordata > Cladistia > Polypteriformes > Polypteridae > Erpetoichthys > Erpetoichthys calabaricus. Next base: position 165,253,577 of record NC_041400.2, read on the forward strand.
TAGTTATGCTCAAATTGTGCAAAATGCATGCTTTTTTGCTAATATATTGTTATATAGTTCCTGAATTCTCACAATTCATATATACAGTGAGGAACATAAGTATTTGAACACTCTGTGATTTTGCAAGTTCTTCCACTTAGAAATCATGGAGGGGTCTGAAATTCACATTGTAGGTGCATTCCCACTGGGAGAGACAATGTAAAAAATAAATTCAGGAAATCACATTGTATGATTTGTACAGAATTTATTTGTATTGCACTGCTGCACATAAGTATTTGAACACCTGAGAAAATCAGTGTTAATATTTGGTACAGAAGCCTTTGTTTGCTATTACAGAGGTCAAACGTTTCCCGTAGTTCTTGACCAGGTTAGCACACACTGCAACAGGGATTTTTGGCCCACTCCTCCTCACAGATCTCCTCTAGATCTGTCAGGTTCCGGGGCTGGTACTGAGCAACACGGAGTTTCAGCTCCCTCCAAAGATTTTCGATTGGATTTAGGTCTGGAGACTGGCTAGGCCACTCCAGAACCTTGATATGCTTCTTATGGAGCCACTCCTTGGTTATCCTCGCTGTGTGCTTCAGGTCATTGTCATGTTGGAAGACCCAGCCACGACCCATCTTCAGTGCTCTGGCTGAGGGAAGGAGGTTGTTGCTCAAAATCTCACAATACATGGCCCCATTCATCCTCTCCTTAATACAGTGCATTCGTCCTGTCCCCTTCGCAGAAAAGCACCCCCAAAGCATGATGTTTCCACCCCCATGCATCACAGTAGGGAAGGTGTTCTTGGGATGCAACTCCTTCTTTTTCCTCCAAACACGGCGAGTGAAGTTTAGACCAAAAAGTTCTATTTTGGTCTCATCTGACCACATGACTTTCTCCCATGCCTCCTCTGGATCATCCAGATGGTCATTGGCAAACTTCAGACAGGCCTGGACATGTGATGACTTGAGCAGGGGAATCTTCCGTACAATGCGTGATTTGAAACCATGACGGCATAGTGTTCTACCGACAGTGACCTTTGAAACTGTGGTCCCAGCTCTCTTCATGTCATTGATCAGCTCCTCCCGTGTAGTTCTGGGCTGATTCCTCACCTTTCTTATCATCTGTGATACCCCACTAGGTGAGATCTTGCATGGAGCCCCAGTCCAAGGTAGACTGACTGTCGTCTTTAGCCTCTTCCATTTTCTGACAATTGCTCCAACAGTTGATCTATTTTCACCAAGCTGCTTGGCAATTGCCCCGTAGCCCTTTCCAGCCTTGTGGAGGTCCACAATTTTGTCTCTGGTGTCTTTTGACAGCTCTGTGGTCTTGCCCATGGTAGTAGTTGGAGTCTGACTGTGGGGTGGACAGGTGTCTTTAAAGAGCTCAGACAGGTGCTACTAATTAAGATTACTAAGTGGAGTAGAGGTGGACTTCTTAAAGGCAGAGTAACAGGTCTTTGAGAGCCAGAATTCTTGCTGATTGCCAGGTGTTCAAATACTTATGTGCAGCAGTGCAATACAAATAAATTCTGTACAAATCATACAATGTGATTTCCTGAATTTTTTTTTTTACATTCTGTCTCTCACAGTGGGAATGCACCTACAATATGAATTTCAGACCCCTCCATGATTTCTAAGTGGGAGAACTTGCAAAATCGCAGGGTGTTCAAATACTTATGTTCCTCACTGTAAATGGTAAACCTAAAGTGTCATTGGATTAACTTTTTGAATGGAAGACATCACTAATGTAGTCAAGAGGTCTGTCTTTACTTGGAGAATTTGTTAGGTTACATTTTTCAAGATAAAATTATACTGGTTGATAAAGTGACTTGTGAATGTGTACTGTAAAGGTGCCATGTAAAATTATCACCGCAATCTGATGTACCGAAAGCCCTTCATGAGCAAGGCAGCGAGAAGTCAAAACCGAGCAGAATTTAAATGTCCACAGCATTATATTTATAAATGTCAGGTTTTCAGGTCAGGTTGGGGAGCAGCATGCACTGGTACAGCACATTGCTGCACCCACTACACAGCAAAAATACTTGAGATACCTGTTAGCACCCCCAAGGCAGACGCATGGTCCAGTCCCTCCAGAAATGACCATCTGCCTGCTGCAGCCAGGTGTTATTTGAGTGTCCCCTTGGCCTGATCCAACCACTTGGGTTCACAACAGCGAGGATCTTGTGAGCCGAATAGTGTCACATGTCCGTAGTGTCATAGTTGATGGTCTCTCACAATGCAGGTAACGTGCTTCATATGGGATTCCGTGAGAAACCGCTCGTTCAACACACAGTCAGATTAGTAGTACCCAAGGATTCTTCAAAGAGGCACAGTACTGAAGGATTCTAGTCTTTGTCTCTGGTCGCTGGATAGTGTCCATGTCTCTCAACCATAATGATAAGCACCAGGGGCCTCATGTATAACGGCGTGCGTAGAACTCACACTATAACATGGCGTAAGCACAAAAGTGGGATTGTGCGTACGCACAGAAAAATCCAGATGCAGGAATCTGTGCGCACGCAAACTTTCACGTTCTTCCACTACATAAATCCTGATCAGCATGAAAAGTAACGCACGTGCCTTCTGTCCCACCCCAACTCCTCCCAGAATTATGCCTCTTTGAATATGCAAATCAATATAAATAGCCTTCTGTGAAAAGACAATGGGAAAAGCACAGGGGGAAATATAAGAATTTCAGCGAATACCAAGTGGAGGCAAAGGAAAAACGTACTATTTGTTGGTTTAACCAGTGGTATAATCAACAAAAAGAAAGTTGATCGAGTGACAGAGTGTTGGAGAAACTCGAAAGATCAAGTTCACAAAGTTCCACAGTGCCCGAAATAAAAAAGAAATCACATATCAAAGTCGCCGTGAAAAGGCAAGCTGCAGCCCACCGTCTGAGTATCATATGAAAGCTTATTAGGGTACAGACAAAAAAAAAATAGGCACACAGTGGGGAAAAAAGCACGAAATGTCAACTTTAATCTTGAAATTTCCACTTTAATCACGTAGTTTATTTTGCCATTAAATTAGTAAAATAAACGATTTTAAGATGAAGTTTATGATCTAGTTTCTCAAGTATCACGTTAAATGCTTTGTTCTGTGTTTGATCTTCTATGTGCTCTGTGTGTGAATCACTACGTGCTTCCATTCTTTCTCTTTCTCCGACAGGACACAGAATCCATTACATTCGTGATATTACAGCTCTCTGAATAATTAAAATACTGAGATGTATACGTGATATCATTTTCATGATGATAGGAATGAAAGCATGTTATTAAACATGGGAACATGGTGGCGCAGTGATTGTTCATATTTCACGCAAGAGGCTTGCTGTGCCATGTGCGACCTTCGATGAAATAATTTATTACAGAAGTACTGTCTCTTTCAAATGTACTAATTTCCAATTCCTGTCCTTACTTTTCTTTCTCCAAATACCCAATCGCCACACAATCAGCTCTGTAATAGACGTGAAGCCACGTCTATTAGGAACATAGAAATATCTTCGTAGTACATATTTAATTCTTCTATCCGTCTATCCTTCCAGTGTCGTATCAGCACCAGCAATAACACAGCGAAGGCAGGAGCTATCCGTGAACTAGCTAGCGCTGCGGCACCGTGTCCTCACATGTTTAATTATTAACAATACAGATTATTTAAATGAAGTTAGTTTTATCTGTATACTATAAGCAACATATTTTGCTGCATTTCATCTTAAAAATGATATTGTCATCATACGTGCTTTATAAAGTGGCGCAGGTTGTGCAATATTATAACTGTAGTGCAAGTTTACAGTGACGCTTTTTGCCGTGGTTGAGGTAGTGTGTATTTGAAACTGTATACCGATAATTCTCTTTCCGATCAGCTGCTGCTGTGATTCCCCACTCAGATACAGTGATATAAATACTCAGAGTGGTGCAGTGAAAGTAATATGGAAAAAGATGATCCGCAGTGGCAACCCTTAACGGGAGCAGCTGAAAGAAGAAGATGCAGTGAGTGTAACAACTCTAAAGCAGTTATGGTATTTGGAATACTATGGCTATTCCCTGGACCATTATATTTCTACAGGTTAATTACAATCAGATGCATTACACTGTAATTAACTGCATATTGTTTATTAGTGTATTTATAAAGCCGCGTCAGCAACGTGGGTCTAAGAAAGAAAGGGTGACCACACAGGAACAGTAGCACTGCTTTGATGCTGGGTGCCGCCAGTCTGCAAAACCTGAGAGGAGAAATTGCATACGCCAAGGTATGAGTTACCGTGGAAATGTGCGTGGCTTTATGCCAAGTTTAGATTTTATACATCGCGATTTGAGTAGTGGAAACGTTCGTACGCAACATTTCTGTGCTTATGCACCGTTTATACATGAGTCCCCAGGACTCTAAAGACTTGGACTTTCATCCTTTTGCAAACGTATCGGTATTGCTACACACCCCTTTCCAGTGACCTCATGACCCCACATTGCTCTCTCAATTCATCTACTGACTTCACAGGAAGAGTCACCAGAGACATGCATGTCTGTCATTGTAAGTAAACCTCTCGACAAGGTTCACACTCTCAGCAAACAGACATGCTGCTGATGGCTATGCCCAAGAGGTCAGTTAAGGCCTGGTTCTTGGTTTTTATCCAGGACACTCACAAACCCAGACAAGCAGTCAAGTTTTGCATTCAAGAATATAGTTATCCTTGGAATTACTGTTTATTTTCTTGGTGGGCAAAATTAGAAATTTCAGCTTAAATCTTGTTGGTTGTTTCATTTTTTTCTTCTTACAAACACGTTTTCATCCATTTATTTTCTTAGTTAATGGCATCAATTGATACCTGTAAATTTTACAAACAGACATACTTGCCATGTTTGTTTTTGTAACTATTTTATGATTCATTAACTTTGGCATTCTTCAAATTAAGATTTGTTTGTTACAGTTATCAGCCGTTGTGTATTTGAGTATTCTTGCCTATCAGATTTTTTCATAAACACCATGTTGAAAAACACTAACGGTACGTACCATTACAGCCTTAAACAATGCTAATCATTGAAGTTAATTTAATTTTTTTTACAGGGTACAGCCCGTAGAAAGAAGAAGGTAGTTCACAGAACAGCAACCGCTGATGACAAGAAACTTCAGTTCTCTTTAAAAAAATTAGGAGTCAACAATATTTCTGGTATTGAAGAGGTAAAATTAACATTTTTTTCTTGCGACATCTTGGTTAGTGTGTGTTTTAATCCTACAGTTTTTTGTTGTGTAGTTATGACTTTTTGCAGTAGGAGATATTCTCATCTCTTTTTCAGAATGGCAGTTTTATTTCAGGAATAATTTGTACATTTTTCATATTGATATTGTTATTGGTTTTCTTCTGCATTTGTTAGGTGGCACAGATTAAATTGCAGTTACCTTTTATAAAACAAGAAATGTTTCACTTTTTAAACTGATCAAATTTGCTTTTGGAAACCATAGTACATTAGAATTTTCAGTTGTCTCGATTAAACTCTCGTTTTTGTGGGTGGTTTGACAAAATGAACAACTCTCAAATGAAACAACATAGTGTAGTTAATGTTTTTGTATTTCACAGGGTAACATTCTTTTTATGTTAAAATAAATACAGGCACTTCTTTCTTGAGCCTAAAACTATCACAGTAAACTCCCACTCAACACAGACAGTGGAAGATGAATCCATCTAATGTTAGGCGGAAAAAATAGCTTGTATCTTTTTATACTGGTTTAGCTTGAGATATTCAAACCAGCTGAAGGATGAGGAATGTATCGCCATTATCACCTCAGCCAGAGTATGAAAATAATGGGTGAGTTTCTTGACTATTGCCGAGTTTTCCTTCTGGCACTTCAGCTGTGCCAAAGTGGTTCGGCTTGAAAGGAGGTCTGAAGACTGGATGGCATCATGACTTTTATCAAGACCGCAGTCAGATGTTTAACTATGAAAGTAAATGGCAACATGGTGTGGTAGTTGTCCACCTTTTTTCATAATCATATTAAAACATTTTCCTTAATATTTACCTAGTAAGCAGTGTATTTCAATACACACACACCCTTTTCCCCATTGTTTCTCTAAAACCAGACATTCTGGCAATTTCTCGAGTCTCCAAAAACTTTTTCTACGTTTCTTTGGGTGCTTACATTTTAAAAATGGCCTTATTCTACAGCTGATAGTGTCACACATTTCAGAACAAGCTGAAAAATGTGTAAGAGCAAGCTAAATGTAACATTTGAATGTAACAAAAATCGTCTGCATAGCCATATAATCGTGTGTCACATTGATAGTCATCACTGAATATTTACTGCAAATGGCAATTGTACTGTAAGTATTGAGTACTCCCTTGTTTGTTCAGAGCAGCTTACAAAACTGAGCATACATGAAATGTGTTTTAGTGATTGTCAGTAAAGTACAAGGTTAGCAAACTTAAAGAATAAACATTTATAGCAGAGTACATAAAGTTTAGCACCACAGTTAGTTTCATTGGTAGATGAAAGCTATCAGTCCCAAAATGTAAAACTTGGTTATGGTTTTGGACAATTTAGTGCTGCAATTACTGCCATGTAGAACTTAACCAAGTCTTTACAAATGTTTTTTTTTCAATCACTCGCAAAGCTGTACACACAGTTTTGTTGAAATTGGTGATGTTGAAAGAGTTCTTTACCATCCTTGTTAATTCTTAAAAAGGGAAATGTGAAAATGGAGATGGTAATTAGTTTCCAGTATTGTTGAAGAAACTTAAACCAGTGGCTGTTTGCATTCTGCAGTGTATGCTGGAACTTTTAAACATCAAATAAAAGGATTTCAAAGAAAATTTTTTGGAGACTAGCGTGGTATTAAAATAACTTCTAAACTGCCATGTACTTAGTACAACTGTAGATCTAGCAGGAGAGGTTTTAAGATACAAAAAAAAAAAAATGGAATAGGCAATGTCTGTTTTTCCTAATATGTGAAAATGACAACCTTCTGTTTCTTGATGGAGCATTCTGGTGGGGTTTTTTTTTTTTTTTTCTAAGAGGAATGTGCACAAGGCTGATGTAACAAATTCAACAGTGTTATTGTCCAAAATAATATGAAGGAATTAGCATAAGGGCAAGCAGACTTCCCACTTTAACATTTTAGTATGCTAGTTTTTGCTTTCGTTTTTTTTTTTTTTTTTTTTTTTTTGTATTCCAAATCTAAATACAAGGTGAGCCAAAAAGAAGTACCACATTTCAAACATTTATTCTACAAAAATGCTACAAGATAAAAAATTTCTTTATGACACGAGGGACTTTAAAGTAACAGTTGCTTATGGGCAACTTCAAAACGCAGCAAGAGAGAAAAGAATGGGAAGTTAAACTCATGCTAAAATTTAATACAATACAACATGGCTTGAATAAAGACAAGAGTTTTATGGCCAGATATGAGGATTGTTTGCATCTCTCAGAATAACAGACAACCTGTCTACAGATCCACTTTGTTTTGAAAAACTCATTACAAACTTCAAAAGACTTTGTTGGACAGTTATCTTATCCAAAGATCTTGACCATACATTGTTCTTCTCTCTTTTTAAATTAACCCTAACCTGAATTAATCTATTTTTTACATTTAAGATTTCTCATCTAAAGATTTACCAATGTTGTTTCTTGTCCTAGAGTGTGTATATAAACAGTGAACTCCAGTTTCTGTATTACATCTTGCCTGAAGGAGGGGCCTGAGTTGCCTCGAGAAAGCTTGCATATTGTAATCTTTCTAGTTAGCCAATAAAAGGTGTCATTTTGCTTGGCTTTTCTCTAGTACTAGGGTGTTGTACCGTGTTAGCCATTATGAATGTAGAGAAAAGTTAGCCAATAAAAGGTGTCATTTTGCTTGGCTTTTCTCTATAATGGCTAACACGGTACAACACCCTAGTACTACAAACATGGATTGAATAAAGACAAGAGTTTTATGGCCAGATATGAGGATTGTTTACATCTCTCAGAATGACAGACAACCTGTCTACAGACCCACATTGTTTTGAAAAAACTCATTACAAACTTCAAAAGACTTTGTTGGACAGTTATCATTTTGCTTGGCTAACTAGAAAGATTACAATATGCAAGCTTTCGAGGCAACTCAGGCCCCTTCTTCAGATTACATCTTGACTGAAGAAGGGGCCTGAGTTGCCTCGAAAGCTTGCATATTGTAATCTTTCTAGTTAGCCAATAAAAGGTGTCATTTTGCTTGGCTTTTCTCTACATTCAATCCATGTTGTAAAGTATTAAATTTTAGCATGAGTTTAACTTCCCATTCTTTTCTCTCTTGCTGTGTTTTGAAGTTGCCCATAAGCACTGTGACCTTAAAGTCCTTCTCACAGTGTCCATGGCTGTTGAAGTGGGCCGCCACAGAAACATCTGTGTTGCCATGTTTAATGTGGAACCTGTGTAAGTTCATTCTCTGGCGGAGTGTTTGTCCAGTTTCTCCCACATAGAGTGCAGTGTCAGGACATTTCATGCAGAAAATTAGGTAGACTACATTAGATGATCTGCAGGAAAATGATCCCTTGATGTGATGTTCAAGTCGGCAGTGTGGTATAACTATACGGTCTGTATCATAGATGTGGGCACATGTTTTGCATCTTTTCTGTAGGCATGGAGATGTGCCATTTTCTGTTGGTTCACTTAGGGAGCCTCGGACAATTAATTGTTGAAGGTTTGGTGGTTGTCTGTATGCCAGGAGGGGAGGTTCAGGAAATACATTTTTCAGTGTTTGGTCATTGTTTAGTATTGGCTGAAGTTCTTTTATAATTTTTCGAAATGTTTCCAGATGTGGGTTGTAGGTGACAACAAGGGGGATGTGATCCTTGTTGTCTTTGTTTTTATATTCCAGAAGGTTGTCTCTGGGTATGGCAGTAGCTCTTCTTATTTGAGTGTCTGTTGTTTTCGGGGTGTAACCTTGTTTGATGAAATCTTGTCTGAGTTCCTGCAGTTGTTGATCCCGGTCTGTTGGGTCTGAGCAAATACGATTGTACCGTATTGCTTGGCTGAAAATAATGGAGCGCCTTATATGCTTGGGGTGGAAGCTTTCATTTTTCAGGTAGGTCCGTCTGTCTGTCGGTTTGTGAAAAATAGAAGTTGGCTTTTCTCTACATTCATAATGGCTAACACGGTACAACACTCTAGTACTACTTTACGACACAAGAAAGGGTATACAAAATAGATTTTTTTTTTTTTTCACTGTGTTTTAAAAATGATCTCTTCAGGTTGGTTGCAGTCATTAGTGATACACTCTTAGAGATTTTGTAAACAATCGCATGACTCATTCAGTCACTTTAAGGGGAATTTGCAGCGGTTTCGTGGCCAATAGCCTCCTTTGGAGGTGGTTGTCCGTATATCTTAGACTTGAGCTAGCCCCACAAGAAGAAATTGCATGGAGCGATATCAGGCAAATATAAAGGCCTCCCAACATTGCAGCGCAGAGAGATCAGCATCCCCAGAAACATCTCCGGGAAAACTTGCATGGATCTCCATGCCTTGTCAGCTGTTTCTCCATCCTGTTGACAACCAGGCATCTACCAAATCCATTTCTTCCAGTTGGGCCTGCAAAATGTTCTCCAGCATTTCAGTGTAAAGTTCTGAAGTGATGGCGACCATTGCGCCACCGCTACAATGCCAAATTCTGCAACAGCGCACCAAACTGTAACATGCTCATTGTGCAGGGGTCTCTGATGAAGTTAACAAGGGTTGGTTTCAGCCAAATAGCGAAAGTTTTGCTTATTTACACAACCGTTCAAATGGAAATGTGCCTCGTCGCAGCACATGATGATGGCATCTCAATGAATGGTTTGCAGAATGTTCACGCACAACTCTCTACAGCATCTCCCAGTCTCTCTCGGTGAGTTCCTGCCCTACCGCCCTTCTGTATGGATGGAAATTTAGGTCCTCATGCAAAATCTTCCTAAAAGACATGTTGGAAATGCCTAAGGCAAAGAAGCATGTTTGTACACTGAATGTTTAGGAGACTTCAAAATTGATGCCCTTGCAGCTTGGCTGTTTCCAGGCATTCATACCAGTCTGTCTAAATTTAGCCATCCACTGAAGAATTGTTTTCCGATTTCGGACGTCACTGTTCGGAGGAATGCTGAAGTGTGTTCGGAAGACGCGTTGCATAGTGATGATGGATTTGTTGTTTTTGAACGTTTTGACAGTGAAGGCATGATCTGTGTCAGACCAAGGCATGTTGCAGACTGAAAACTACAAGGGATCGCCTATCAAAGAAGCCACACCCCAACCCACTTGGCTGCCTCTACTTTGTGCATTGACCTTGAGAAATGTGGTACTTCATTTTGGCTCACCCTGTATATTGGATCCAGTCTACCAAACTTGCCGTCAACAGTGATTGAGCATTCTTTCCACCATCCAGCAGTTTTATCATTTTGCATTTGTACTTGCCTTTTCTTTTACAATCCAGTTTGCTGCCTTGTATTTTGTATGTGCCGCTTACAGATTTTGGCATCACATAAATGTCAATTATCATGTGTTGTTTTAGGGCCACCATACCACACCCGGTGACATCACTTAATATTAAAACTATACTAAATTTTTTTTTTTTTTTTTTTTTTACTGGTGTTTGTAGACACAAATGGCAAGTACATGCTAGATCAACCCAAATCTTTATTTTCTTCACCTGTTTCAGATCACTTTGGTAACTGAAAAAATGATGTACAAAAAGATATAAAACACATCCTATGGTAAACCCAAACACAGTATGTTTATGTTGTGAGGTTTTTGTGTCATTGACTTTGTAGTTTTCAAGCACTACAGGTGCATCTCAATAAATATCATATATCATTAAAAGTTAATTTATTTCAGCAATTCAGTTCAAAATGTGAAACTCGTATATAGATTCATTACACACAGTGATATTTCAAGCGTTTATTTCTTTTAATTTTGCTGATCAGAAAATTAGAATATTATGGAAAAGTTCAATATTGTAGATTTGTGGTGTCACACTCCACTAAGCTCATTAACCCAAAACACTTCAAAGTTGTCCTGAGCCTTTAAATGGTTTTTGTCTGGTTCAGTAGCCCACACAATCACGGGGAAGACTACTAACTTGACAGTTGTCCAGAAGACAGTCATTGACACCTTCCACAAGGAGGGTAAGCCACAAAAGGTCGTTGCTAAAGAAGCTTAGCTGTACAGAGTCCATTATCCAAGCATATTAATGGAAAGTTGAGTGGAAGGAAAAAATGTGTCGGAACCAACAGGGATAACCGCAGCCTTGAGAGGATTGCGAGGCATAGTCCATTCAAAAATTTGGGGGAGATTCACAAGGAGTGGACTCCAGCTGGAGTCAGTGCTTCAAGAGCCACCACACACAGACGTATCCAGGACATGGGCTACAACTGTCGTTCCTTGTGTCAAGCCACTCCTGAACCAGAGACTGCAGAACCGTCTTAGCCGGGCTAAGGAGAAAACGGACTGGATTGTTGCTCAGTGCTCCAAAGTCCTCTTTTCAGATGAAAGTAAATTTTGCATTTCATTTGGAAGTCAAGGTCCCAGAGTCTGGAGGAAGAGTGGAGGGGCACAGAATTCAAGTTGCTTGATGTCCACTGTGAAGTTTCCAGTCAGTGATGTTTGGGGAGCCATGTCATCTGCTGGTGTTGGTCCACTGTGTTTTATCAAGTCCAAAGTCAGCACAGCAGTCTACCAGGGAAATTTTAGAGCACTTCATGCTTCCCTCTGCTGACAAGCTTTATGGAGATGCTGATTTCATTTTCCAGCAAGATTTAATACCTACCCACGTTGCCTAAACGACCAATACCTGGTTTAATGACCATGGTATCACTGTGCTTGATTGGCCAGCAAACTTGCCTGACCTAAACCCCATACAAAATCTATGATGAGACACACCAGACCCAACAATGCAGAAGAGCTGAAGGCCGCAATCAAAGCATCCTGGGCTTCCATAACACCTCACCAGTGCCACAGACTGATCGCCTCCATGCCATGCCGTATTGATGCAGTAATTAATGCAAAAGGAGCCCCAACCAAGTATCGAGTGCGTACATGGACATACTTATCAGTAGGCCAACATTTCTGTATTAAGTCATTTTTTTTATTGGTCTTGTGTAATGTTCAAATTTTCTGAGATACTGAATTTTGAGAGCTCATTACCTGTAGTCCATAATCGGCAAAATGAAAAGAAATAAATGCTTGAAATATTTCACTATGTGTGTAATGAATCTATATAATGAGTTTCACTTTTTGAATTACTGAAATGAACTTTTCGATGATATTCTAATTTACAGTAATCCTTCGCTATATCGCGCTTCGCCTTTCGCGGCTTCACTCCATCGCGGATTTTATATGTAAGCATATTTAAATATATATCTCAGATTTTTCGCTGCTTCGCGGGTTTCTGAGGACAATGGGTCTTTTAATTTCTGGTACATGCTTCCTCAGTTGGTTTGCCCAGTTGATTTCATACAAGGGACGCTATTGGCAGATGGCTGAGAAGCTACCCAGCTTATTTTTCTCTGTCTCTTGCGCTGACTTTCTCTGATCCTGACGTAGGGGGATTGAGCAGGGGGGCTGTTCGCACACCTAGACGATAGGGATGCTCGTCTAAAAATGCTGAAAGATTATCTTCACGTTGCTATCTTTTGTGCAGCTGCTTCCTGAAACGACATGCTGAACAGTGCTTCGCATACTTAAAAGCACGAAGGGCACTAATTGATTTTTTTTATCTGTCTCTCTCTCTCTCTCTCTCTGCTCCTGATGGAGGGGGTGTGAGCTGCCGCCTTCAACAGCTTTGTGCCGCGGTGCTTCACATACTTAAAAACCAAACAGCCCTATTGATTTGTTTGCTCATTTGAAGAGGAAGATATGTTTGCATTCTTTTAATTGTGAGACTGAACTGTCATCTCTGTCTTGTCATGGAGCACAGTTTAAACTTTTGAAAAAGAGACAAATGTTTGTTTGCAGTGTTTGAATAACGTTCCTGTCTCTCTACAACCTCCTGTGTTTCTGCGCAAATCTGTGACCCAAGCATGACAATATAAAAATAACCATATGAACATATGGTTTCTACTTCGCGGATTTTCTTATTTTGCGGGTGGCTCTGGAACGCAACCCCCGCGATGGAGGAGGGATTACTGTATTGAGATGCACCTTTATTTGGGAGGAAAAAAAAAATAGACTTTGACTCAATCTAGTTGTAGAGGAAAATTCCAAAGACCAAAGGTGTGCTCAACAAGAGTTGAGTGTTTGGCCTTTGGAAGAGTAAAGTATAGCATTAGAATGTTAGTGTATTAGGTATGTTAAAGCAGAAGAAGCAGTAATAACCCTTGTAAGTTAACTTAAGATAGTAGCAATATTTTCAGTATGATGTGGCATTGGACCAGTTTGTTACATCACCGACACTATTTTTGCCATTATCTGACCCTAAGGTTTGTCATTCTTATTTCAGTTACTGTCTAGTATTTCTTCTTCAGATAGGCTTGCGTACACATTCTCTGAAAGAGAATCAGTTGTGTTATTGGAGATTCCACACGAAGCAGTGTAAAGTGTACATGAAGTGCAGTTTTTAGTGTGGCATTCTCAAACCCCCATAATTTTCCAGAAATTTTTATGTGAGGCTTGGGATGTTTTATGCAAGGCTTGGAATGGTTTAGGGTTTCACTATTCGCTGATGAAAGCCATATACAGGATGGGGCAGAAATAACTACCACATTTCGAAAAATCACTGTGGGGTCCCCAAAGCAGGTAGAGGGGTGTGGTCCGTTCCGTTAGGTACAGTACATAATAAAGTTTTCAGTTGTCACCATGCCGTGGTCGGGTGAGCATCGAGGCTTTGTAGTGGAGGTTCCAGACCGGAAAACGATTTTGCTGTGGGTTCAAAGAGTAAGGGCAACAGGATCTACACTGAAGAGAAAACTACCCGGACGTCCCAAAAATATGAGAACACTCAAAAACATCACTGCAGTGAGGGCTTCGATTGAGCTGTCTCCAGCACGGAAACATGCCTCAGCTCTTCGGATTTCGGAGAGAACTGTATACTGACCTTCATTGTGACATTTTGTGAATTTTTTTTCTGTGGTGGTACCTCAAGGCCGAGGTTTTCAAACATCGTCCTCGGCCCTTGGACCAACTAAAGGAGGCCATTCAAGAAGAAATTGAAGGAATTTCGCCCGACATGCTAGTGAAAGTGATGGAAAACTTCCAAGAACGGCTCCAAATGTGTATCAGCCGTCAAGGCCACCATTTGGACGATATTTTTAAAACTTAAAGTAAAAAAAACTTTTATCTACATTTGGGAAATAATCCCCCTTTGAAACGTGGGAGTTATTTCTGCCCCACCCTGTAGTCAGTGTACTAGAATATTAAAAATAAAATCTGGCTTAAAGTTATTATGTGAATTGTATTTTTGTGAAGTTCTTGCCTTTTATAAGTTGGCTACTAGGGCATATGGGTTATATAATTTCCATCAGGTAAAATGCAATGTCTTTTTTTCTTAACAGGTAAACATGTTTACAAACCAGGGGACCGTTATCCACTTCAACAATCCAAAAGTACAAGCATCTTTGGCTGCAAACACCTTTACGATCACAGGCCATGCAGAAACCAAGCAACTCACAGAGATGTTACCCAGCATTTTGAACCAGTTGGGGGCTGACAGTCTTACCAGTTTGAGAAGACTAGCTGAGGCTCTGCCAAAGCAATGTATGTTTGAATTGCAACTCCACCTTGTTTATGATTCAGTTACTTTTACTGAACAGATAATTACATGTCTGTAGTTGTTTATTACTTGTTTCTTTGGTGGTCTTTTGCATCCTTGAGTTTTGTTTCTTAGTCTTAACTTGACTAATGTGTGTATTTTGGCTTTGGCTATATTTACAGCTGTAGATGGAAAAGCACCACTTGCCGCAGGAGAGGAAGATGATGATGATGTTCCAGGTGAGAATTTCTGAAGTCAAATCCATGTATTTTATTTATTGCTGATGATAATTGTGTACTTGAAAGTTGCAAAAGTGCTCTATATCCATGTATAATGCGATCCTATTATTTAATTTAATGCAACTCTCAAAGTATCATCTAAGTGATCTCACTGTTAATTCAAACAGAATGACTAAAGGCACGTGTTTGACAGTTGCTGCAGAAGAGGCCCATCATGTCATACACATTCAGTTTTGTTCTCATTGGGCCTCCTTTTAATTTCATCCTTTCAATATTCACTGCCATTTATATCGCATGCATAAACCCTTACTTTGTTGTTTATTACCATATAACTAATTGCTTTTAACTGTACAGCCATTTTTGCCTTCATGAAAACATTTGGTACATTCATTCTTTTTTGCTCGGATTCATTTTCTGCCTCCATCTCACTACATTACACTATATAATTCTTCATAGAATGCTTAAGGTTTTCCTTTATGAGTGTGCGGAGTGGTGGCTCTGAGGCTAGGGATCTGCACTGACAATCGGAAGGTTGCCGGTTCGAATCCTGTAAATGCCAAAGGAGACTCTGCTCTGTTGGGCCCTTCAGCAAGGCCCTTAACCTGCAATTGCTGAGCGCTTTGAGTAGTGAGAAAAGCGCTATATAAATGCAAAGAATTATTATTATTATACGTCTTCTAGACAGAATCGGAACTAATTCATTCTGGTACTAAAGGAGTGGTTTGTGTCTCCATCCCCTGTCCTACATTAAAGAATGGCAACAAATACACTTGTGTTTCTGAGACGGTGGCTGTCTTTTGACAGTTGCCTTTATCACCACTTCACTAGGCTGCCTACTTTTTGTAATGTGAGTTTTGTCCAATTACACTGCACAATATTTTTGCTTCTTGAACACTGTTGGGTGTTTTCTTATAGATTTTTGGGTGCTGATCACGAATATCACATTACCCATTATGTACCGTTTCAGAGAAATCTTCAGTTTTGTCATGATTTTTTCTTATATTTGTATCCAAACATTTTCGCTCCCGTAAGTGACTTATAAACAATGGTTTGTGCAGCCTGGGCATGTCCAGGCATGGAATCAGGCCAGGTTGGAAGCTGTTCTATGAAAGTTGACATCCTGGACACGTCTGAACTAGCTTGCCGATGTCTCAGAATTCTATAAATTAGGTGGTATGCATATACCGATCCTGCTCATTTGGTTAATATAGTCGGCGTGTATGTATAGTATCAGTATAGTATCAGTAGCAATATAACAAGATAGATAGATAGATAGATACTTTATTAATCCCAGGGGGAAATTCACATATTCCAGCAGCAAAAATATTAAATTAAAGAGTAATAAAAAATGCAGGTAAAAAAAAAACAGACAATAACTTGAATAATAACAGTAAGTAAGCTTGATGATATAGACATTTTGGTGTCGGGTGATGTCTCGTCAATGTCGTAACAGCCGTGATACATTCTGCTACATCTGTGGCGAATATACACTTGCGCCTCAGAGATGTTGGATGACTGCTCTTGTGAAGAAAGCTTCTGTATTTCGGCTGCAAAATTGGTGATCAAGACAAGGAATGTGCACCTCACATTTGCTGTGTGACATGTGTTGTCAGGCGGAGAGTCTGGCTCAGAGGCACTCGAAAGACGATGCCGTTTGCTGTTCTGATGATATGGCGAGAACAGAAAGACCATGTGACGGACTGTTACTTCTGTTTGACTGTCTGGTTTCTCTGCCACAAACAAGAAGTCAATTGAATATCCTAATCTGCCTTCAGCAATGAGGCCTGTGCCACATGACGACAGTCTTCCAATTCCGAAACCACCAGAGGATTGGACCTTAGACGAACCAAATGAAGAAACTGCAATGCAGGGTACTGACAGTGACATTGACCCGGATTTTAGTTGGGCTGGAAAAAATTGCCTGGAAAGTCTTCAAAGACGTTGACAATTTTCTGGGCAATTACAGGGCCCCAAACTACATTCAGTTTGTAGACAAACTTCTCAATGCATACAAGACAATGAAGTGCAACATGTCACTCAAGGTTCATTTCCTCCATTCACACTTGGACTTCTTCCCTGCAAATCTCTGTGCTGTCAGTGATGAAGACGGTGAAAGGTTTCACCAGGACATTGCTACGATGGAGAAACGATACCAGGGCAACTGGAATCCGTCAATCCTTGCTGACTACTGTTGGACACTGCAACGTGATGCACCAGACATTGAACACAAAAGAAAATTGGGAGCAAAACACTTAGTTCTGTTGAATTTAATGGCTTAATCGAAACATAAACGTGACTAAATACGTTCTTGTCAGTAAACATATAAATGTCTATTTCTCAGAGTTCCTACGTGATGCAGTAAAACCAAAACTATATTTGTGCATACCCAGTTAGGTACCTGTTACAATCGGCAAAAACTTTTCAGGAAGCAAGACTTTTCAAAAAAAAAAAATTGTCGTGTTACAGGTTCCTTTTGGTTTTATCCAGATATTTGCCACAGCTTGCTTCCTTGATGTTTACAACTCGTGGTTCTTAAAACTTTCTTTACCCTTCCTGTCCATTTCAGAAAGTTTAGTTTTCTGTTTGTCATTTTTCTTCTTAAAAAGCAGTGCATTTTTAGTTCCTTACACCACTAGGCTCTGATGTTATGCACTTCCTTACTTACACATGATGTATGTAGTAATTTTTATTTAACACTTCACTCCACTTCATAATAGACTCCTATCAGGGCTATCTTGTACTAAAGCTGATTTCCTGTATGAACATCCTTGGGTCTCATGTGGCGGGTTTGGTCTCCGGCCACTAAAGATGCAGTCTAGGTAAACACGTATATTCAGTCTCAATACATGTTTCTTTTCTCTTATTCAAGCCTGTGGAATATTGGATAAGACCAAGCCCCTGGCCATCTTAGTTGTTCCAAGAAAGTTTGACATTCTTAGTCTTTGACATTTTTTTCTCATTTCTTCACAGTGCACTTCCTAAGAGAAATGGGCACCTCATATGTGTAATTTTGTAACTTTGTCCTTCTCATATCTAAAATGTTAGTAAATTAGGGTTATAGAAATTGTGTGGAGTATTTTGTGCACATTGCTGAAACTTATTAAAGCCTTTTCAACGTCACTGTGACTACAGTGATCCCTCGCTATATCGCACTTCGCCTTTCGCGGCTTCACTCTATCGCGGATTTTATATGTAAGCATATTTAAATACATATTGCGGATTTTTTGCTGGTTCGCGGATTTCTGAGGACAATGGGTCTTTTAATTTCTGGTACATGCTTCCTCAGTTGGTTTG
This sequence comes from Erpetoichthys calabaricus, assembly GCF_900747795.2. Taxonomy (NCBI): domain Eukaryota; kingdom Metazoa; phylum Chordata; class Cladistia; order Polypteriformes; family Polypteridae; genus Erpetoichthys; species Erpetoichthys calabaricus. The sequence goes on from NC_041400.2 coordinate 165,271,768, forward strand.
CCAGTTGATTTCATACAAGGGACGCTATTGGCAGATGGATGAGAAGCTACCCAACTTAATTTTCTCTCTCTCGTGCTGACTTTCTCTGATCCTGACGTAGGGGGATTGAGCAGGGAGGCTGTTCGCACACCTAGACGATATGGACGCTAGTCTAAAAATGCTGAAAGATTATCTTCACGTTGCTATCTTCTGTGCAGCTGCTTCCTGAAGCGACATGCTGCACGGTGCTTCGCATACTTAAAAGCTCGAAGGGCACATATTGATTTTTGACTGTTTGTTTTTCTCTGTCTCTCTCTCTCCCTCTCTCCCTGCTCTTGACGGAGGGGGTGTGAGCTGCCGCCTTCAACAGCTTTGTACCGGCGGTGCTTCGCATACTTAAAAGCCAAACAGCCCTATTGATTTGTTTGCTTTCCTCTGTCTTTCTGACAGTCTGTGCTCCTGATGCGCACTCCTTTGAAGAGGAAGATATGTTTGCATTCTTTTAATTGTGAGACGGAACTGTCATCTCTGTCTTGTCATGGAGCACAGTTTAAACTTTTGAAAAAGAGACAAATGTTTGTTTGCAGTGTTTGAATAACGTTCCTGTCTCTCTACAACGTCCTGTGTTTCTGTTCAAATCTGTGACCCAAGCATGACAATATAAAAATAACCATATAAACATATGGTTTCTACTTCGCGGATTTTCTTATTTTGCGGGTGGCTCTGGAATGCAACCCCCGCGATGGAGGAGGGATTACTGTATTCATCTCGATAGCTTTACTATAATCTGTCCTATGTGCAGTAATGAATAGATAATGTAATATGCCTGTATTTCAATTGGAAAAAAAAAAAAAAAGCCACACACACTCAATAGATTATTCACACTTACTAGTACAGGACCTAGGAATGGCACAATATAACATTTTAAAGTAAGGGAGACTTGATAGCTCTAAATTTCTAGATTATGCCCATTATAGGTACTGCCTAGGTATGGCAACAACACTAGTTCGGATCCTTTCTTTTGTCAATAGGAAACAATTGCAAGTAAATGTAATCTAAGTAGATTGTTAGTGTTTGTGTTTTTCCAGACATTGATTATGTAGTTAATTTCTGTCTGAACAGAAAACTGAAATTTTCTGATTTTTTTTTTTTTTGTTTTTTTTTTTTTTTACAGACCTTGTTGAGAATTTTGACGAGGCTTCGAAGAATGAAGCAAACTAAGTCTCACTGCACACCTGCAACATGAATTGGCTGTGTGGAGCTGCTATTTTGTATTTGTATTTTATGATTTTCTTTTTGTACTGTTTACCAATAAAGTGTAAAGGGTGATAATAACACACAGTATTTTTGAAGCCTTTGAGGTCTGCAGCTCTTTTTCTTTTGTGCAACCGTAAGATCATAATATGGACTTAATTTGCAGCCTGGTTTAAAATTAACATGTCTGGATTTAAGATTTGCATTTGTTAAATGCTAATTAAAAATTGCTTGAATACAATTTTCTGTGTGTTTTTGTTTGGTAAAGTCATATTTAAAAAGGGGTTTCTTCCCCATGTGAACAGCTTGTTGTCAGTTGTATTAGGAGTGGGTTGTATGGCCAAAAATGTATATCACTATCACGGTATATTCTATGTGCATATACGTTTAGGGCTGAATCCAGTTTAGGTGCTTCTGTTGGCTCAATTTCATAGGTTATGGGTAGTTAAGGGCATTTTTAATCAACTGAAGTAATTTCAGAATATCCATACTCTGCAAATAATTTAGAGCTAAAAAAGAAAACATTTAAGACAGTCTTGGAAACAGTACAGTAGAAAATTAAACAAGATTGACAGTAAAAAGAATTCAATGATCTATTCTACCCAGCTCTGCTTGTTTCAATGATCAAAAGCAGGCAAGTCCAACCTGACTTCAGTATTGCCTTTCAAAACATCTTTGTGAAAATGAAGAAAAATTAGACAAACCAAAGAGAATGTCTATCTCCATTGACTGAATACTGGCGTACAGTGCAGGCAGCTAAAGAAAGCTTTCATGCTCGTCGCACTCCTTAAATTAAGTGATTTCAAAAGCAAGCTTTTCGGTTTTCAGAATCTTTCTACAGAAGTCAATGTTGGTGGACATTTTTTTATTCTAATGAAGAAATATTCTTATTAGTAACAAGTAAAACATTCCAACATATTACTGTCTTTGAAGATGTGTATTGTTTCAACTGATTACATGTTTTGTTAGTGCATAGCCTTGTGTTTTGAAAATGCGAACACTTGTCTATTTGCTGATCCTTGTTAAGTTTGCAGTACCAGTCCGTATGAAAGGGAAATAAAGAGGGGGCATGCAAATTAACAACCCCACTCCCAGTTTTTTTTGTGTGTAGCTGCTGATGGTGTTGCAGTTTTTGGGAATGTGAGCAGAAAAGAGGATGGTGCTTTTGAGCGAGTAAAAGTAATAACGTGCGTGTGGTTGGTTTTTTGGTAAATATTCAAATCTGTATAATTTCAGGCTTTGATACCAATAGAGAGTTGAGACTTCTGGCAGTTTTTAGCTTTGATTGAAATTTCCCCAAATCACCTTTATTAAATGCCTTTAGTATTGATGTCCTTTAATACGGAGTTCTGCTGTAATCTTAAATACCACATACAGCCCACTGACCCAATGCGTGTGCTGTATGCAGTTCACGATGATAATTCTGTTCACCTCTTGTTTTTTTTCATGAAATCTTAAAATATTGTATGGGCCAGCTAAATGTGCAGCCTCTGTGTAATTTTTGTTTGTAACAAGTTAAAATAATTCATTGCTGGAAATGGTATTTGACAATGGTTATGGTAAAGTAAAAAGGAATCTTGACCATACAACTGACAAGAAACACAAAAAGAAATGCATGACTGGAGAGTGTAAACATCCAATAGTCATCATATACTTTCTGATTAGACATATATATGTGTGTGCGTGTATATGTATGTGTATATTTATAATATGTGTGAATCTTTCAGTTTAAAATATAATTTCCTGTAAAATTGTTGACAACAAGTGCTAAGTAAATAGGAAAGTCAGGAATTGATCAAGAGCAGGAGTACTACTCGTGTATAGCACATTCAACAGTAAATAACTCTAGTGACCTAATAAAGGCTCCTGCTAAAAAAAAAAAAAACCAATACAAATAATCAGAAAAGTACCTAGTTATATAGTACTTGTGGTGCACCATACAGCTCCATAACGGTGGCTTCTTGTGTTAGAAAGTGACCTGTGTGAAGCTGGACAGTTGGGTTTCCATATTTGACAGTCGTGGTTCTGTGTACTTTGTATTTAAAAGTAACAAATTATCCAAATTTGCATTTTCCTTCTCTAATGTTAAATACAGTTTGCCAAACAGCTTGCTGAGCTGCACGTTTCAGTTCTATTCTAATGGTATCAGCTGCACTGCTCACAGATTACATGATTATGCTCAGTATGCTACATTCTGTGTGCAAAGTAACAAGTCTTTAAAAAAATTGTTCAATCCTAGAAACTGTTCAGTGTACGAGTCTGTTACAAGGCAGTTCTTGCAGCGGCCATTGTCAGAAAATGTATGGCTGGAAACTAGAATTATTAAATGTTTTTCTTTAAATTAGCCGGTTCAGTCACTTATGGCAGATTGAAAAATATGAGATTTGGTGTAAAGGTTTGTTCTTTCTCCCCACACTCTTTAAAAATAATGGTTCTTTAATGGCATTTCATGATTCGGTACGGAGTTGTGTGGTTCTTAGTTTAACTATTGCTTGACAAAACACAATTTCATTCTAGGATGAGTTAATTGAATATGAAGTCGGTTCTTTGTGCTTTGAAAAACTTTGTAATATGTAGGGGGGGAAAATGAAATCTTTAATGCATGGAAGGCTACCTAGCAGGACACTAACAGATTAAGAAAACCATAGCCTGTGTTACTGTATGCAGGAAGAGTCCTTTTAAAATCATGACTTATTGGTATTTCACACATTTGTTACCATCTCTTCATGAATATTTACTGTATGGAGCCTGTTATCTAAATAAGTAAAGGTTCATTCTGGAACCTTCATGTGGATGAGTCTTTTGGGAACCAAAAGTGGCTCCCCTATAACATCGCTCTTAAGTATCACTTGGGTGCCTTCATTTTTGAGAGTGCAGTTACACCTAATATTAGTGGATTAAGTTTTCAAATTAGATGTCATATACTACATAATAATGGGGTTTAAATTATTTTTTTCAGTCCAATAATATCAATTTTGTTATTCATGAAAATATTTTGTTTCTACAGTATATGTTATTTTTAAAATACCATCTGATTTTTACAGTGCTCTGGTGAAAGCAAAAGTTGCCAGAATGGAAAAGTTTAACTTGGTCTGCATGAACTCCCCTTTATTTTAGGACTGTAGCTTTACATTCTGCATGTTTCATTAGTAGTACAATAAAATTCTTGCTTGCCTGTCACCTATACTGTGCATATTTATGTATATGATTGAAAAGGCGTTTTTGTCGGGAAACTATCAATGTTATTATCAAGTAATGTAATGGAACATGAACATTAAGAACCTTAAATGTTTTTTCAACCCCTGTTCTTCATGGCGTGGCCCACCAATGCGCCATCCACATCAATGCACGCCTGAAGAAGAACCCAACTATGAAAGGCATTTACCACAAGAGCTGTGTTGGCATCGGTATGCACATTCCTGGGCCTACCTGCTCCCTTCGCTTGCAGAACAGTACAGCTGATGTCGAATTTTGTATTTATTCTTGCAATGGTTAGCTCACTAGGGTCACTGCCTCCAAACTCAACTACCATCATCTGTTTCAGCACCGCATAGTTGTTTGTTGCGGAGTATAAACACATACAACACATGTGCTGCTCTAGCAAAAATCAATTTGCCTCCATTCTGTATTCGAACGCAGCAGGGGTTGCCGATCCAGTATATAGTTACTCCTATTGTCAGGCTACGCAGTGATGCCATTTTCGATACTTTTCATGCAGTAATTTAAATGCTACAGCCCGTGAAATGCCATATACGTACATATGGACCATCCTATATATATATATATATATATATATATATATATATATATATATATACACACACACACACATATATACAGTGGTGTGAAAAACTATTTGCCCCCTTCCTGATTTCTTATTCTTTTGCATGTTTGTCACACAAAATGTTTCTGATCATCAAACACATATAACCATTAGTCAAATATAACACAAGTAAACACAAAGTGCAGTTTGTAAATGGTGGTTTTTATTATTTAGGGAGAAAAAAAAATTCAAACCTACATGGCCCTGTGTGAAAAAGTAATTGCCCCCTGAACCTAATAACTGGTTGGGCCACCCTTAGCAGCAATAACTGCAATCAAGCGTTTGCGATAACTTGCAATGAGTCTTTTACAGCGCTCTGGAGGAATTTTGGCCCACTCATCTTTGCAAAATTGTTGTAATTCAGCTTTATTTGAGGGTTTTCTAGCATGAACCGCCATTTTAAGGTCATGCCATAGCATCTCAATTGGATTCAGGTCAGGACTTTGACTAGGCCACTCCAAAGTCTTCATTTTGTTTTTCTTCAGCCATTCAGAGGTGGATTTGCTGGTGTGTTTTGGGTTATTGTCCTGTTGCAGCACCCAAGATCGCTTCAGCTTGAGTTGACGAACAGATGGCCGGACATTCTCCTTCAGGATTTTTTGGTAGACAATAGAATTCATGGTTCCATCTATCACAGCAAGCCTTCCAGGTCCTGAAGCAGCAAAACAACCCCAGACCATCACACTACCACCACCATATTTTACTGTTGGTATGATGTTCTTTTTCTGAAATGCTGTGTTCCTTTTACGCCAGATGTAATGGGACATTTGCCTTCCAAAAAGTTCAACTTTTGACTCATCAGTCCACAAGGTATTTTCCCAAAAGTCTTGGCAATCATTGAGATGTTTCTTAGCAAAATTGAGACGAGCCCTAATGTTCTTTTTGCTTAACAATGGTTTGCGTCTTGGAAATCTGCCATGCAGGCCGTTTTTGCCCAGTCTCTTTCTTATGGTGGAGTCGTGAACACTGACCTTAATTGAGGCAAGTGAGGCCTGCAGTTCTTTAGACGTTGTCCTGGGGTCTTTTGTGACCTCTCGGATGAGTCGTCTCTGCGCTCTTGGGGTAATTTTGGTCGGCCGGCCACTCCTGGGAAGGTTCACCACTGTTCCATGTTTTTGCCATTTGTGGATAATGGCTCTCACTGTGGTTCACTGGAGTCCCAAAGCTTTAGAAATGGCTTTATAACCTTTACCAGACTGATAGATCTCAATTACTTCTGTTCTCATTTGTTCCTGAATTTCTTTGGATCTTGGCATGATGTCTAGCTTTTGAGGTGCTTTTGGTCTACTTCTCTGTGTCAGGCAGCTCCTATTTAAGTGATTTCTTGATTGAAACAGGTGTGGCAGTAATCAGGCCTGGGGGTGGCTACGGAAATTGAACTCAGGTGTGATACACCACAGTTAGGTTATTTTTTAACAAGGGGGCAATTACTTTTTCACACAGGGCCATGTAGGTTTGGATTTTTTTTCTCCCTAAATAATAAACACCATCATTTAAAAACTGCATTTTGTGTTTACTTGTGTTATATTTGACTAATGGTTAAATGTGTTTGATGATCAGAAACATTTTGTGTGACAAACATGCAAAAGAATAAGAAATCAGGAAGGGGGCAAATAGTTTTTCACACCACTGTACATACATACATACACAGTACTGTGTAAAAGTTTTAGGCAGGTGTGAAAAAAATGCTGTAAACAAAGAATGCTTTCAAAAACGGAAGTGTTAATCATTTATTTTCATCAATCAACAAAATGCAGTGAATGAACAAAAGAGAAATCTAAATCAAATCAATATTTGGTGTGACCACCCTTTGCCTTCAAAACAGCATCAATTCTTCTAGGTCCACTTGCACACAGTTTTTGAAGGAACTCGGCTGGTAGGTTGTTCCAAACATCTTGGAGAACTAACCACAGATCTTCTGTGGATGTAGGCTTCCTCACATCCTTCTGTCTCTTCATGTAATCCCAGACACACTCGATGATGTTGAGATCAGGGCTCTGTGGGGGCCATACCATCACTTCCAGGACTTCTTGTTCTTCTTTACGCTGAAGATAGTTCTTAATGACTTTGGCTGTATGTTTGGGGTCGTTGCCCTGCTGCAGAATAAATTTGGGGCCAATCATACGCCTCCTTGATGGTATTGCGTGATGGATAAGTATCTGCCTGTATTTCTCAGCATTGAGAACACCATTAATCCTGACCAAATCTCCAACTCCATTTGCAGAAATGCAGCCCCAAACGTTCAAGGAACCTCCACAATGCTTCACTGTTGCCTACAGACACTCATTATTGTACGGCTCTCCAGCCCTTCAACGAACAAACTGCCTTCTGCTACAGCCAAATATTTCAGATTTTGACTCATCAGTCCAGAGCACCTGCTGCCATTTTTCTGCACCCCAGTTCCTATGTTTTCGTGCATGCTTGAGTCGCTTGGCCTTGTTTCCACGTTGGAGGTATGGCTTTTTGGCTGCAACTCTTCCATGAAGACCACTTCTGGCCAGACTTCTCCAGACAGTAGATGGGTGTACCTGGGTCCCACTGGTTTCTGCCATTTCTGAGCTGATGGCACTGCTGGACATCTTCCGATTTCGAAGGGTAATAAGCTTGATGTGTCTTTCATCTGCTGCACCAAGTTTCCTTGGCCGACCACTGCGTCTACGACCCTCAACGTTGCCCGTTTCTTTGTGCTTCTTCAAAAGAGCTTGAACAGCACATCATGAAACCCCAGACTGCTTTGAAATCTTTGCCTGGGAGATACCTTGCTGATGCAGCATAACTACCTTGTGTCTTGTTGCTGTGCTCAATCTTGCCACAACATGAAACTATCTTCCACAACATCACCATGATAGCAGAGTTTGGCTGTTCCTCACCCAGTTTTAAGCCTCCTACACAGCTGTTTCTGTTTCAGTTAATGACTGTGTTTCAACCTACGTGTGACATTGATGATCATTAGCACCTGTTTGGTATAATTGGTTGATCATACACCTGACTATAATCCTACAAAATTCATGACTTTGTGCAAGTGTACCTATAAGAATTGATGCTGGTTTGAAGGCAAAAGGTAGTAACACCAAATATTGATTTGATTTAGATTTTTTTTTTTGTTCGCTCACTTTGCATTTTGTAAATTGATAACAATAAACAATCATTATTTATATTTCTGAAAGCATTCTGTTTGCAGCATTTTTTCACACCTGCCTAAAACTTTTGCACAGTACTGTATATACTGTATACTATATATATATATATATATATATATATATATATATATATATATATATATATATATACAGTGCATCCGGAAAGTATTCACAGCGCATTTTATGTTACAGCCTTATTCCAAAATGGATTAAATTCTTTTTTTTTCTCAGAATTCTATGCACAACACCCCATAATGACAACGTGAAAAAAGTTTACTTGATATTTTTGCAAATTTATTAAAAATAAACAAATTAAGAAAGCACATATACTGTATACACTAGCTGTGTAAGAGTGTGATGTAAAAAGCCTGGGGTCCTAGAAACTTTTAAAATCATCAGAAAAAAAAAATGAAATGTTGAGATGTCAGGTAATAGAAAGGAGTTACTGTGCCTCTCTCTCCTAGGGAGGATTTGTTTTGCCGATGTGCTTTAGCGGCTAAGGGAATTTGTCTTTCTTCAGAGGTTTCGTTTTGCCAACGTGTTTGCCTCGCTTCTGCATTAGTGGTGGGAGGAAAAGTAAAGGGGATACCATTTTGCCAATGTGCTCGTCTCGCTTCTGTATTAGTGGCTAAGCGAGTGACTCTTTCTTCAGAGGTTTCGCTTTCCCGATGTGCTCGCCTCACTTGCATATCCTCAGAGGTGGAGCCCTTAGCCCAACTCCACCTCTCACTTCCGTGCCGGACAGACACACACACTTACACGCTTAGACGTTTATATACAAGATATATTTACAGTATAATCAGCCACAACATTAAAACCACTGACAAGTGAAGGGAATAACATTCATTATTTCGTTACAATGGACGACACACTTTATATTAGGCAGTAAGTGAACCGTCAGTTCTTGAATGGCCTATGTGGTGGGAGTTTGTTGATATGTTTTGTCCGGCATTGGGTATATACAGTGGGGCAAAAAAGTATTTAGTCAATAACAAAAGTTCATCTCAATACTTTGTTATATACCCTTTGTTGGCAATGACAGAGGTCAAACGTTTTCTGTAAGTCTTCACAAGGTTTTCACACACTGTTGCTGGTATTTTGGCCCATTCCTCCATGCAGATCTCTTCTAGAGCAGTGATGTTTTGGGGCTGTCGCTGGGCAACAGAGACTTTCAATTCCCTCCAAAGATTTTCTATGGGGTTGAAATCTGGAGACTGGCTAGGCCACTCCAGGACCTTGAAATGCTTCTTACGAAGCCACTCCTTCGTTACCCGGGCGGTGTGTTTGGGATCATTGTCATGCTGAAAGACCCATCCACGTTTCATCTTCAATGCCCTTGCTGATGGAAGGAGGTTTTCACTCAAAATCTGACGATACATGGCCCCATTCATTCTTTCCTTTCCACGGATCAGTCGTCCTGGTCTCTTTGCAGAAAAACAGCCCCAAAGCATGATGGTTCCACCCCCATGCTTTACAGTAGGTATGGTGTTCTTTGGATGCAACTCAGCATTCTTTCTCCTCCAAACACAATGAGTAGAGTTTTTACCAAAAAGTTCTATTTTGGTTTCATCTGACCATATGACATTCTCCCATTCCTCTTCTGGATCATCCAAATGCTCTCTAGCAAACTTCAGACGGGCCTGCACATGTACTGGCTTAAGCAGGGGGACACGTCTGGCACTGCAGGATTTGAGTCCCTGGCGGCGTAGTGCGTTACTGATGGTAGCCTTTGTTACTTTGGTCCCAGCTCTCTGCAGGTCATTCACTAGGTCCCCCCGTGTGGTTCTGGGATTTTTGCTCACTGTTCTTGTGATCATTTTGACCCCACGGGGTGAGATCTTGCATGCAGCCCCAGATCGAGGGAGGTTATCAGTGGTCTTGTATGTCTTCCATTTTCTAATAATTGCTCCCACAGTTGATTTCTTCACACCAAGCTGCTTACCTATTGCAGATTCAGTCTTCCCAGCCTGGTGCAGGTCTACAATTTTGTTTCTGGTGTCCTTTGACAGCTCTTTGGTCTTGGCCATAGTGGAGTTTGGAGTGTGACTGTTTGAGGCTGTGGACAGGTGTCTTTTATATTGATAACAAGTTCAAACAGGTGCCATTAATACAGGTAACGAGTGGAGGACAGAGGAGCCTTTTACAGAAGAAGTTACAGGGCTGTGAGAGCCAGAAATCTTGCTTATTTGTAGGTGACCAAATACTTATTTTCCACCATAATTTGCAAATAAATTCTTTAAAAATCAGACAATGTGATTTTCTGGATTTTTTTTTTCTCATTTTTGTCTCTCATAGTTGTGGTATACCTATGATGAAAATTAAGGGCCTCTCTCATCTTTTTAAGTGGGAGAACTTGCACAATTGGTGGCTGATTAAATACTTTTTTGCCCCACTGTAAAGTGTATTTTTGGCCCTCAATAAAATTGAGTTCAACACTCTACATTGATTGGCTGCAAAAAATGTGTCAACTTTGCAACAGAAAATCTGCAAATATGCTGAGAAACAGAAAAGTAGTCATCCCCTGCAATTCCTTGTAGTGTAGTCTGAGATCTTCTAGGCAACGAGTCATAAAGTGTGATGTGCTCTCAGATTCAAAATCCTGTAATGTGACACTGGCCTTATTTATTCAGCAGTCCTTCAATACTGATTTTGATATTAACTGCCATGTAAGATCCTGGGTTATTCACAGGAGGACCATTGCATGTTCAGAGTCACCAGAGTTATATCGAGTCAGGCCTCCTCTCTAGGCAGCAACAGTCAGTGACAGGCAACACTTGAATCCTCACAGCGAATCTTAGGACATTTCCTTCAATACCTCGGAATTCTAAAAAATTTTCATCTCCTCCTATTTCATAATGTGGTGAGCCTTTCAATGTCCACAATTAGCTCTTTATTTTTTGATTTGTGGGGCCAGGCATGGTCATGTGAAATTAAAGTAAAGCACACAGAAGCCTACTTTCTATGTTACCATAAGGAAAGCCAGGCTAGATGATCAAACATTTCCTCAAAGCTGAAAAACACAGAAGGTTCAAGAAGTGAGACGTTGTCATCTTATAATGGTATCATTAAAAGAGGTGGCCCAGTCCTCCTTGACAGCAGACCTCAGTTCCAAAGACTTATTTTCCAGCTGTTATGTCAATGTGGGCAAATGTGAATCACTTCTTAAGGGTTACATCCCTTATTGTTCATAACATACCTGTTTACAACATCCATCCATCCATCCATTTTCCAACCCGCTGAATCCGAACACAGGGCACAAGGCAGGGAACCAATCCCGGGCAGGGCGCCAACCCACCACAGGACACACACACACACCCACACCCACACACCAGGGCCAATTTAGAATCGTCAATCGACCTAATCTGCATGTCTTTGGACTGTGGGAGGAAACCCACGCAGACACGGGGAGAACATGCAAACTCCACGCAGGGATGACCCAGGAAGCGAACCCAGGTCTCCTTACTGCGAGGCAGCAGCACTACCACTGTGCCACAGTGCCGCCCGTTTACAACATGCAGCTTATATTTATAATTTTGTTTTTTGTCTGTTCTTTCACAATTAATTATTTTATGGTTGACAGACATTTTCATCACTCCAGTCGTCACAGTCTTGAAATGTATCCTTGCAGCGTGACTTAGGGATGCAGTCACAGTCTTTGAAGAAAACAGTATTGCATCTCCACCCAAGGCAGGAGAGACACTTCTTAGCTGAAAAGAGAGCAAAACATTGGGTTACTTAGATGTTATCCTGGTTAACATCTCCATTCTGTTTCTATAGAAGGAAGACTGAAGAGACAGTTTGATAAAATCAAGGAGCCATCAATAGGATGTTTTTAATCACTGCTCAATTGTCTTCACAACATGTTGTACAATCTACATGTCCAATATCCATTTGTATGGTCAAAACAGGAAAATGTGTGCATTTTTGCTAAAAATATTATTAATGGTTACTTCCTGAAAGGTCTGTATTATATGGAAGGAAGACATCATTCCTGCAATGCTGTGTGTTTCAATGAAAGACAGGTTTAATAATAATAATAATAATAATAATAAATTTTATTTGTATTACACTTTATATTTTGGCAATCTCAAAGTGCTACAGAGTCAAAATAAAATCTATAAAATACTTTAACAAAATGTCTTTCTGAAAAGATGAGTTTTTAGGTTTTGTTTAAAAGTATCAGTCGACTGTGGGGCTCTCAGGTAGTCAGGGAGGGCGTTCCACAGCCTCGGCGCCACAGATGAAAAAGCCCTATCACCCATACTGCGAAGCTTGGTTCTAGGGACTTGGAAAGTGTTAGTGTGTACAGAGCGGAGGGTACGTGAAGAGGTATGAGGGGTGAGAAGTTCCTGTGAGTAAAGGAGGAGCATGTCCATAAATGCACTGATGGGTGAAGAGGGAGACCTTGTACTCTATTCTGAGTAGGACAGGGAGCCAGTGAAGGGTTTTCAGGATGGGGGTGATGTGATCATGCTTTCGCACCCTCATCAGGATCCTGGCAGCGCTGTTCTGAATATACTGAAGTCTCTGGATACTCTTGCCAGGAATCCCAATGAGGAGCGCATTACAGTAATCCAGCCTGGAGGAGACAAAGGCATAGACGAGCATCTCTGCATCTACCAGGGTGAGTGTTGGGCGGAGTTTGGCGATGTTCTTGAGGTGGTAGAAAGATGACTTACAGAGGTGTTTGATGTGGGTGTCAAAGGTGAGTTGTGAGTCCATTTTAACACCCAAATTGGTGACAGATGTGGAAAGGGGGATGTTTTGGCCAGAGAAAGTGATACTGGTGATGGTAGAAGAGCGGAGATGGTGTGGTGTGCCAACTAAAATGGCTTCCTTTTTGGATCTGTTCAGCTGAAGGAAGCTGAGCCTCATCCATGCCTCTATCTCCTCCAGGCAGGTAGTCAGTGTAGATGTTGGCAGAAGAGCAATAGAGGAGGTGGGGGTAGTCCTGAGGTAAAGCAATGGAAAGATAAACCATGTCTGCTAATGACAATTCCAAGGGGGAGCATATAGATGGTGAAAAGGATGGGGCCTAGCACAGAGCCCTGTGGGACATAACAGGTAACGTTGTAGGTGTGAGATTTTGCACTGCCCAGGGCGACATGCTCAGTTCTGCTGGTCAGGTATGATGTGAACCAGTTGTAAACATTTCCTGAGAGTCCAATAGTGTATTGCAGGCGGTGAAGGAGGATGTTGTGGTCTATTGTGTCAAAAGCAGCTGTCAGATCAAGAAGGATGAGTAGAGAAGGGGAACCAGTATCTGCTGCCATCAGAAGGTTCATTTGTGGCCAGGGCGGAAACCAGACTGAAACTTTTCAAACAGGTTATTCAGTTTGAGGTGATCATGAAGTTGTGCTGCAACTGTTTTTTCCAGAACTTTGGAGAGGAATGGAAGATTGGAGATGGGCCTATAGTTAGAGAGAACTTCAGGATCCAGGGTGGGTTTTTTCAGTAGAGGTCTGATGACAGCAGTTTTTAGTGCAGAAGGAACATGGCCAGCCAGAAGGGAATGATTTATAATCCTGGTGATAAGTGGAGAGACGGCAGAGATGTTGGCCCTCAGCAGGGCTGAGAGAAAAGGGTCCAGGGAACTGGTAGACGGTTTCATTTTCCTGATGACGTCCTCCACCTCTTCCCGTGTGGCAACAGAGAAGGAGCAAAGGGGCTGGACAGTCTCAGACAGTGGGTCGACAAATGGGGAGGGCAGGATATCCATAGTGGAGAGGTGTAAGCAGATGTTATCAACTTTTTGTTTGAAAAAATTGATGTGCATGTTGCACCTCTCATCGGTGGCCTCGGAGTGAGCAGGTGAAGGAGGTTTGAGAAGGTGATTTATAGTTGAAAAAAGTTTTTTGGGATTCCTGGAGCTGTTTCTGATGACGGTGGAATAAAACCTGGACCGTGCAACCTTCAGAGCTTCTGCATACGCCCTCTTGTGTTCCCTGTAAGCCTGTTTGTGGACAGTCAGCCCAGAGGCCTTGAGCCGCCGCTCAAGGACATGCCCAGCCGCCTTCATTTTTCGCAGCTCACAGGTGTACCAAGGTGCTGAGCACGAGAATGAGATGGACCTGGATGTTAAGGGGGCGTGGAAGTCCAGGAGACTGCTCAGGGACTGGTTGTGTTTCTTCACCAGTGAACGAGGAGAACAGGCAGATCTTCAATTTAACATTCAGCATTAACAGTTTTAAATATCATTGAAACCAACATCTTTCTTAGATAGATAGATAGATAGATAGATAGATAGATAGATAGATAGATAGATAGATAGATAGATAGATAGATAGATAGATAGATAGATAGATAGATAGATAGATAGATAGATAGATAGATAGATAGATAGATAGATAGATAGATAGGTACTTTATTAATTCCAAGGGGAAATTCACATACTCCAGCAGCAGCATACTGATAAAAAAATATGAAATTAAAGAGTGATAAAAAATGCAGGTATAACAGACAATAACTTTGTATAATGTTAACGTTTACCCCCCCCGGGTGGAATTGAAGAGTCGCATAGTGTGGGGGAGGAACAATCTCCTCAGTCTGTCAGTGGAGCAGGACAGTGACAGCAGTCTGTCACTGAAGCTGCTCCTCTGTCTGGAGATGATGCTGTTTAGTGGATGCAGTGGATTCTCCATGATTGCCAGGAGCCTGCTCAGCACCCATCACTCTGCCACGAATGTCAAACTGTCCAGCTCCATGCCTACAATAGAGCCTGCCTTCCTCACCAGTTTGTCCAGGTGTGAGGCGTCCCTCTTCTTAATGCTGCCTCCCCAGCACACCACCGCGTAGAAGAGGGCGCTCGCCACAACCATCTGATAGAGCATCTGCAGCATCTTATTGCAGATGCTGAAGGACGCCAGCCTTCTAAGGAAGTATAGTCGGCTCTGTCCTCTCTTGCACAGAGCATCAGTATTGGCAGTCCAGTCCAATTTATCATCCAGCTGCACTTCTTGGTAGGTTTATCCCTTTTGCACTTGTATGTGTTCATCATGACATGCCTTTCATTGAAACACTTGAAACAAAGCAAGGAAATAAGTCAAAGACCAAGAAGTGCTCATTGTTAGATTACAATGGTCTCAGTATTATTGTGAAAAGAAAATTAAAACCAGGAGGTGTAAAATGCACACCAGAAATGGCGTCAAAAACAGGCCGAGTGCAGACCCATCGTGTAAAGGAAAATGTATTTGAAACTGCCTGCCTGTTAAGGTAGGACATCTTGACTTTCTTTGCATCAGCACATTTATATTAGAAGATAAGACCATATATAACATTTAACTTTATATTTTGTTACATATAACAAGTCATATTTTTATTTATCAATTATTTACTTAACACTTGTAATATGTCTAACTAATTTGGTGCTTTACATAATACTTGATGGCATAAGGAATGTAACTAAAACCATTTATCTGTATACTGATTAGTATAAATTGAAATATATTTAATTTTGTTCTGTAAATGCTCCTAAATAACTCAGCCACAGGGCATGCACAAACCAGTGTGTTTCTTCATGCCGGTTCCATAAATGGGATGGGTTACGTCAGGAAGGGCATCCGGTGTAAAATTTTGGCAGATCAATATGCGGACAACAATACAAATTTCCATACCGGATCGGTCAAAGCCCAGGTTAACAATGGCTGCCGCCAGTACTGTTAGCCAACAGCGTGCTGGCAGAAATTGGGCTACTGTTGGCTGAAGGAGGATGAAAAGAGAGGAAAGGCATCTCCAAAGGCAGGATGAGAAGAGGAAGGTAAAAAGAGTGGAAGTGAGGGTAGGAACTTTGAATGTTGGCAGTATGACTGGTAAGGGGAGAGAGTTAGGAGATATGATGGAGAGAAGGAAGTCAAATTCATGTTTGCTGGTAAATTCTGAGTTAATCTGAGCAGCATTGGGCCAAAGTAGGAATCAAACTGGAACAGGATACTCATTAATCAGCGTAACTTATACATTTTTGGCATGTGACAGAAAACTCTACATAGACTCTACATAGTCAGATTCGAATGACTGAGCTACTATACCATCCAAATCTGTGCTCCTTGAGGCCTGTAAATCATGTTTTAGTTCAATACTTACTTGTTTCATCAGAGCAGTCTCCGCAGTCATTCTTAGCATCACATACATTGTCAATGTAGGTCCATGAGATTTTATTAGCACACATGAAAACCAAGTCACTGGGAAGACTGTGAGGTAGATTTCCTGTAGAAGAGAAGCGAACATATACATGTGCATCAGTGATCCCTCCTGTCTTCTGCACCATTGCCTCTTATCCTTCAAATTATTTCTTAATGTATCTATCTATCTAATGTTGCTCCATGGCTTTACTCAATACAGATCCTAATATAGAGCAAACCTCCCAGTCAGAAATTTCAGTGTGGTGAAATACCGCAGGAGTTTCAAAGTATTAGGGTACAAAATAATCTAGAATGGCACCAAGTGGCCTCACCACTCTGACAGGAAAGATTTGGTCATTGTTAGTTCCAGGGTATCCCAAAAGACATAAAACGTTGTTACAAAAACTGCCTTTGATAAAAGTGTAAATGTTTTTGCCAACTGTTACTAGGTTTTGAAGAATCCACCAACCATAAATGACATGTCATCCTTTACCTAAAATGGCTAAACTTAGATCTGAAAGCCTTTAGATGGGTACTATCAAGCTTTATGCCTAGTGCTTCCATTAAATGCTTTGGCTCCCTAAGAGTCTGAATTGAATTAAACAGATTTGGGTATCTGATAACTTTTGAAAAGAAGACCATTTATTTAATTTAAATTTATCCTGGAACTTTATCACTAGAGGGCATCACAAGCATGCACGCTGCCACTTGAATAACTTTCTGTAGTTTTTCTGACCTATCCAGAAGGATCATATTATTAAATGTCATTAGATAGCAAAATTCTATTTATCCATAGTATACAGTGACATTAAATTAGGCTCAAAGAAGGCTAGACCATGCTGATAGAAATCAACCCTGCACTGGGCAACAATCCATAGCAGGGCCCACTCATGTACAGACTCACAGTAACATAGGGCCAATCTGAACTTTCCAACTAATCTAACATGTACATCTTTAGGCATATGGAAGTAAACCTGGACTATGCAGACACAATGAGAGCATGCAGACTCTATTCAGACATTGATTGGCATCCAAACCTAGGATGCTGAATCATTGAGAGAGCAGCTGTAGTCAATATACCCACCATATCACTCATTGCATTTGTCCAATTTTGTAATTGTTTTAGCCTGCTTATGGATTAAGGTAACCAGAAGCTATCCTTGCAGCAAAAGACACAAAGAAGAAAGGAATTAGCTCTGGATGATAAAACACTCAGAATCACAAAGCAGAACAGGACAACTTCATGCACATATTCACACACTGAAACAATTTAGAGTTGTTTAGAAACCTTGACACATATTTTTGCTCAGTGGAAGGAAATAATATTCCTCAAAAAACCTACACTACCAAAAAACAAACATGTGAGCTTCTTACAGAAGCCATCCTAGCCATATATCGATCCAAGGACCATTTTCTGTAATAAGGAATACTACTCACTACACTGTCCTGGGGAAGAATCAACTTAAGAAATTTTGTAAATGACTGGTTCTGCAGTAGAGTGAGCGTATTTTCAAATTTTACATCTTTGTTCTTCTTTGCTTTTGCTGGCTGATAATCTCACACTATTTTATAACTTTAGAACAATCTAGATGAGAACAGGCCATTCAGCCTAACAAAGCTTGCCAGTCCTATCTACTTGATTCTTCCAAAAAAACATCATCGAGTTTTGAAGATGACTAAAGTTTTATTGTCAATTACACTTCTTGGTAACTCTCCGATTTGTCTGTGGTTCTTATTGTCAATTACACTTCTTGGTAACTCTCCGATTTGTCTGTGGTTCTCTGTGTGATGATAAACTTCCTAATGTTTGTGCAAAATTTACCCTTAACAAGTTTCCAACTGTGTCCCCGTGTTCTTGTTGAACTCATTTTAAAGTAACAGTCTTGATCTACTGTGCTAATTCCCTTCATAATTTTAAACACTTCAATCATGTCTCCTCTTAATCTACTTTTGCTTAAACTGAAAAGGCTCAGCTCGTTTTGCATTTCCTCAGAACTCATCCCCTACAGCCCTGGGATCAGCCTAGATGCTCTCCTCTGGACTTCTTCAGTTGCTGCTATGTCCTTTTTGTAACCTGGAGACCAAAACTGCACACAGTACTCCAGAAGGTTCCCCCATTAGTGCTTTATAAATCTTGAGCATAACCTCCTTGGACTTGTACTCCACACATCAGGACGATATATAACCTAACATTCTGTTAGCCTTCTTAATGGCTTCTGAACACTGTCTGGAAGTTAATAGTCACGAGTCCACTATGATACTTAACTCCTTTTCATAATATGTTCTTTCAATTTTCAAACATCTGAGGATCCAAGATGGTGCTACTGTTGCTCCATTTTGACTAGGCAGCTGACTGATATAATAGTGACTACAAAATAAAAGAGGCAAAGTTCTAAACCAAAAAACTGGTCATATGTTAAATCTAAACTCAAAATGCTAACCAGAAATTTTAGTCTGGGAATTAAATCAGAAGGATCAAAACCAGAGTAGTCTATAAGTAAAGCACATGCAAATGAAGGGGATTTTTTAAAATCTTATCTACAATTCATCCCATAGGTGATGTCACATGCTGCACAGTCTCTGTCATCCCAGTGTAGAAAACTATTGCAACAGTAAACAGACAGGGTGAGGCCTGAAATAAACAATAATGATATTTTGGGAAAATGTTAAGTATGTTTAACATTCATAAATACACTTTGGAAAAATCTATAAACAAAAGAAATACTGTATATACTCACATATAAGTCAGGTCTTGAAACCCAAAAAATCGATCATAAAATAAGACCCCAACTTATACGTCTGTTCAAAAATGCGACACTTAATTTTTTTTGTTTTTTACACCTTCTTGCTTCCTCCAATCTCACATCAGTTTCTCAGACACATCGAATTTTGTTGCAGTAGCACAGTTACCCAGTTCTTTCGCCACTTCACTGACTTTTAATTTAAAACCAGTTTCATATTTTCTTCTGATCAAAAGCTCCATCGTAGATAAGGGATGCTCTTACGATGAAGGTGTATGAGGGTGTGAGACACAAAAAACACAAAACAGTGCAAACGTCACTTCTGAATAGTTTGGGTATTGCTGTGTGGTCACATAGGTACATAGAAAAAAAGGCTGTGCGCTCTGTGGTTACTGTCTCAGGTGGGCGTTAGCACATCATAATCTCTTGGACCAATAGTGTGAGTTTTCTGCATTCAACTTATATGACTTATTAAAAATACCAGAAATTATGCAGTAAAATCAAGCCCTGATTTATCTGCAGGAGAACTTAAACGCGAGTATATACGGTACTCATTAATAAAAAAACTTGTAATGAGAGGAATTCAGAGTTGAGAACCACAGGAAAGAGGTCAGAAACAAATGTAAAAATGATTCCAGATCATAAAAGAAACATTGTGATGTCATCTGAGAGGCGTGGGCATGTGAGTCTGCGTGTGGCATCACGTTGACCGTTCTCCTCCTTATAAAAGTATCTGGAGGTGTGATGAGAGTTTGACCCTCTGGTCCTTTAGGAAAATATCTGACTTTTTTCTCTCTCCGTTTGCATAGTTTTTCAAAAGTGAAAACATTCCTTGCTTGTGTTTTTTTCATATTCTATTTTAGCATTTTGTTGTTGTCGTTTTGTCCCTAATTTTGTTTGCTCTTTTTATTTAGTCTTTGTGGTGTTTGCCTCACATTGGGAGCTAATTATCTCAAACAGGCACTCACACTGTCCCCATAGGGTGAGCTGAGTGAATTAAAAAATCTGTTTTGGCTTCTTTTTTATTAGGCTAGTGAAACAGGACTGTAAAATCTTAACAAAAAAAAGGAAAGGAAATAAAGTAGAAACCGTAAGATAACAATACTTCTACCATCACCCGCACCACCCGCACCCTTTCCTCCCACCACAGACACACACACTACCTTACGTCCTGTAGGTATGGAATCGAAAGAACTTCCAGGACTGTAATTTGGGCCAATCACAAATATCTAAGGAACGTAGAAGAAGGTAAAAATAAAAAGGAGACTTAGCCCTACTATGAACTTTGTTCAGGGTCTAAATCACCAGAAAGTAACGGGGTATGTTAGGGATTTTTCTATGTTTTTTCATCCCTGTCACTTCTAAATATAGCATATCTATATATATAAAATCCCTATGTGCGTCCAGGTGTCCGTGTGTGGGTGTCTTCTGATGAAGTGCGCATGCGCGGGGCACGGTGCGATGAGCGATATTACTGTCAGAGAAAGTTAGAGGCGTTTTACGGAAATACAAACCAGTATTACTGCGAGAGGAAATTAAAGGTACACAATACAGTGACGCATATTACAGCCACATACAAGCCAGTATTACTGTCAGAGGAGATTAAAGGCATATTACCGACACGCACGCCTGTATTACCGCCAGAGAAAATTAAAGGTATATTACGGATGTACAAGCCAGCGGACGTACAAGACGGTATCCTTCAATAAGGGCGCGCACATGCATCCTTCAATAAGGGCGCGCACAAAAAGGCGAGCCTCAAAAGGGCGACCTCAATTGGGCGCAGCGAATAAAGGCGCACGTAAATAAAGATCTGCACCTTTGTTGCCGTTTGAACTAAATTATCTACGACCGCCTTTATTCGCCGCGCCCAATTGAGGTCACCCTTTTGAAGCTCGCCTTTTTTTTCGCGCCCTTATTGAATAGAGCCATACAAGACAGTATTACTGTCACAGAAAATTAAAGACACACAATACACGGCGGCAGCCCATTAAGAACGGCCAGCTCAGCAAGTAAACATCAACAAAAGAAAGGCTGAAAGAAAGAAAAATTCAACCAACAAAAAGAATGAGGTCAAAGTCCCTTGCCATTTAATACAGACTGTTCCTACTAATGTTTATGCACTACTGTTCTAGCGCCCGTTATTGTAACGGGCTAAATGACTAGTATAGTATATTTATATATATATATATTGTCACTCATGAGGGTCAGAGGATCACCTCAAGGGCTCATTTGAGGAACATAATAACACCCGGGGGATGGACAGGGTGCCATTGCTTACTGTGTTGTCTCCTTTTCTTCTCCACACTGCAGAGAAGATGCCTATTTAGGGTAGCAGACTGCACCCCTTCTGGCTGGAGCTCCATAAGCTTTGAGCTAAAGGTGCTGCATTTTTCTTGAAGATTGATTATTATTTAGTTAACACGCCGTCAAATGTTTGTTTCGTTTGGACTGAAGGATTAAATTGGGACAGCCTGGTTGGCACCCAACATTTATTCCTTTGTACTCCTTTCTTCGCACAACGACAATGTTTTTCAGTTTCAATTGACACCAACAAACACTAGTCATAGACCTAATTCTAATTAAAACCAGTTATTAAATGACTATTGTGGCTGATGCAACAATAGAAATGTTTCAGTAATTCTTCCTAATTTTTCCAGTTTAAAATGTATTTGTTTTTGTTGTACTGTGGTAACTGATGAAGGTATTATTATGACCTCAAAATATGACCACAATTGAATATATAACTTTACTTGAAATAAATACTTGATGTCATACCACAGTATAATTTTGATTCATCTTCTCCATTGTGGCAGTCTACCTTGCCGTCACATATCCTTGAAGCTGTTAAGCAGGTGGTGCGGTCATCACACAGGAAGCCACTGCTGTTGGACTGTAAGCTGCAGGTTCGTGTGTAGAGTCCTACAACCAAATTGATATATGCATATTCATCAATTACATCAACTATATGAAAACAGCTAATAATTCAACATTACATTGATGTCTTCTAAGTATTCCTTTATTAATCCTCTAATAGAGGTGTCTCTCAACCAAGCAAAAAAATAAAAACTCTCATATTTCAATTTGGCTGAGTAAAAAAAGGATTATTTAGCTTCTTTGTATACATTGACTGGCAGAGATTAAGTAAATTATCTCTAGTAAATTGCTGTTTGATTTAAAAAGAAGGTCACTAACCAAAATATCAGAAACTACCAAGCTATCAAAACAAAAGTAGAACAAGGCTCAATGTTGGAAACACATCAAGATCACAAAACTAACCAGAAGTCTCAATAACAAATCAGTCTCTCAAAATGACAATTTTTGCATTTTGGTACCTGGTTGCTAGGCAGTTACCAGGGTCACACCCCCACTGAGGATGTGCCCCCGTGCCAATTCCACAATAGCTGAAATGTTCACTATCCAAATTTGTGAATACCTTTGCACAAAAACCTTGTTTATTTTCTGGTTTGGCCCCGGCCTTGCTTTCATTTTTCGATTACGAGTTTTGCCTTTCCTTTCTTTTTAGTCTTCAGATCTCTTGTCTTCCTAGTTTTGGTCCTTGCCTGTCTATTGACTTCTTTTCCCAGTTAGACCCTTAAGCCTGGCTGCCCTTTTTTTTTCAATGCAAGAACAGTTTAGAGATTTTGGTTTTCTATTTGAGATTTCGTTTTTTTTGGATTTTTGACTCTTATAGTACAACAAGGGGTTCATAACTGGGTCATATTGCTGGTTTTTTTTTTCCTCTTTTTGATTGTTTATGTATTACTTGGTAAATTATGTTCCTGAAAATATTGTCTTTTTGTATTGTTTTATTAAGTGTTTGTGCCTTTATGTTCATAAATTTATTTTGTATTTCCTTTTAGTTAATATTTGTTGTTCTCAGTATGTTGAGCCAGGAGAACACTGCAGTTGTAGGCTGTCCAAAGTCATATTTTAAGGGGCCTAGCAGACCAAAACATGTCCGCTGCGGAATTACATCTGTTGTAATTTAGCAGCACAAGATTCCTCAAAAAGGTGAACATTTTCTCTTTAATGTCCTTCAGCTGATCACATTTATGAGGAAATATAATCAAGGGCAATTGTATACTTCTGAAAATATTCATCTACTTCTGCAGGTGATTTCTGCAGATAATGTAACTCTGTTTGTAAAGAGACACTTTTTAGTCCACATTTGTTACATTTTATGTTGGCCGTTCTTTCTTTGTCAACTAGGGAATACCCACAATAGCCTGTGACATTGGGGAGTTTAGCACATAAAATGGAATACATGTAATAAATAGTGGTGATCCCCTCCCCAAAGGGCTTCCCATACAATAACTCATGGACTGTAATTGAACAGTAGCTTCTGTCTACAGATCCTGAATCTGTAAAGGCAGTTATATCATAATCGTTTATTTCCACTGGCATCATAAACACATCATTTTTAATAAAAAATTGATTGCTCAAATCCAACGCTAATGGAAGATTTTCTTCCTTCCCCATGTTTCTTTCCATTCTGTGACCCATTAATCCCTTTCAATGGTCTATGGAGACTATTACATCAAACATATTGCTCTATAAACCAGAGGCCAGTTCTTTTACTCCTCCTTGCATATACCAAATGTCATTGTATATATCCTGTTATCTCAGGGCTACTCATTCTTTGAGATCAGAGTTAATATTAGAAAAACTAGCAAGAGTTATTTGAAAAAGTAACTGAACAGATTCCAAACCCCTTTTTTGTTTATCATCTTTGTGTTTTACATATCCGTTTTATGGAAGATTTTCTGGTTTCAACTTGTGGTATTGTTTTTGGATGTTTTTGTCTGGAGTTGATTATGATTAGTCTGAGCTCTGTTTTATGACTGTTTCATTTTTGGATTATGTATTTTTCTCCTGATTATTTTTTTTTAATTGTTCTTGCTGTTTTTTCCAGCAGAAGTTTCTACTTCTGTCGTTCTGGTCCGTGTACTTTTTGGTATTTGAAATTTCATTTTAGAAGCAAAAACGAAAAAATGAAAATGAAAGGAATTTTCAGATTTTGATTTTTGATTAAAGAATAAAATGAGGGAAAATAAGGTATTTTTTTAATTCTGTGGTAACAAATAGCAATCATAAACTAAAAATTACACATACTTTTCTGGATTTATTTGTGATTCAAATAATGAAAGTGTAATAGCTCAAAAACAACAAAGCAGACCCATTTTTGTTGTCTGAAACTGGAGGTACTTGTTCTTCTGTGCGATTTTTGACGACACGTACGAACAGCCCTCCTCCTCACAACACATAGACTGACTGCCTTGAGTTACACTGCATGGCATCAGCAGAGGATGGACCATTACGTTGTTTTTCGGAACAGTAAAAGAGTGACACTCCGGGACGAGGACATAACTGCAGAAAAATGTGTCGCATCTTTCAGGTAAAAATACAAGCTTTGCAAACTTGGCTTCATTGATGTGGCAGTTCTTTTATGAACGTTAATGTTGTTACTTACTGTGAAGCAGCTAACATTTGGTGATTTCATTTACTAACACTAAATCTGGCAATTTTTATAGTGCTAGCATTTTGAATGTGTGTAAATGTGTGAGTGGATTCTCATTGACAAGTATAACACATGTTAAGAAAACTTTCTGTAAATTACGTTGCTCTCCTAACATGCGTTACATTTGTGCGCACTGTTAATACTCGAAATGTTTACTGTATAGTAGCCGGTAAAAGTCAATGAGCAACCATTCAAAATGCTAGCACTATAAAAATTGCCAGACTTAGTGTTAGTAAATGAAATCACCAAATTTTATCAGTTTCACAGTAAGTAATAACAATAACATTCATAAAAGAACTGCCACATCAATGAAGCAAAGTTTGCAAAGCTTGTATTTTTACCTGAAAGATGCGACTCATTTTTCTGCAGTTATGTCCTCGTCCCGGAGTGTCACTCTTTTACTGTTCCGAAAAAACAACGTAATGTGAGACGGTTGTGGCGAGCGCCCTCTTCTACGCGGTGGTCTGCTGGGGAGGCAGCATTAAGAAGAAAGATGCCTCACGCCTGGACAAACTGGTGAGGAAGGCAGGCTCTATTGTTGGCATGGAGCTGGACAGTTTGACATCTGTGGCAGAGAGACAGGCGCTCAGCAGGCTCCTATCAATTATGGAAAATCCACTGCATCCACTGAACAGGATCATCTCCAGACAGAGGAGCAGCTTCAGCGACAGACTGCTGTCACTGTCCTGCTCCACTGACAGATTGAGGAGATCGTTCCTCCCCCAAAATATGCGACTTTTCAATTCCACCCCCTAGGGGGGGTAAACGTTAACATTATATAAAGTTATTGTCTGTTTTTACCTGCATTATTATCAATCTTTAATTTAATATTGTTTTTTTGTATCAGTAAGGTGCTGCTGGAGTATGTGAATTTCCCCTTGAGATTAATAAAGTATCTATCTATCTATCTATCTATCTATCTATCTATCTATCTATCTATCTATCTATCTATCTATCTATCTATCTATCTATCTATCTATCTATCTATCTAATGATCCATCCTCTGCTGATGCCATGCAGTGTACCTTCAAGGCCGTCGGTCGATGTGTTGTGAGGAGGAGGGCTGTTCGCACGTGTCGTCAAAAATCGCGCAGAAGAAGACCTCCGGTTTCACACAACGAAAATGCGTCTGTTTTGTTGTTTCTGAGCTATAACACTTTCATTATTTGATTCACAAATAAATCGAGAAAAGTATGTGTAATTTTAAGTTTATGACTGCTATTTGTTACCACAGAATTAAAAAATACCTTATTTTCCCTCATTTCATTCTTTGATCAAAAATCAAAATCTGAAAATTCCTTTCATTTTCGTTTTTCCGTTTTTGCTTCTAAAATGAAATTTCAAATACCAAAAAGTACACGGACCGGGTCAATACCTTATTTTCCCTCATTTTATCCTTTAATCAAAAATCAAAATCTGAAAATTCCCTTCATTTTGGTTTTTTCGTTTTTGCTTCTAAAATGAAATTTCAAATACCAAAAAGTACACAGACCCTTTCTGCTGCCATTTTCATTTTTGATTTTTCAACCACTGTAAGAACTTTAATCTGCATCTCCAGTATTTGGACTTTAGTTTGTTTCTAAGAAAATAATTTAGATTATTGAATGCCACCAAACTTCAAAGGAAATTTATTTTGTGTTATTATTTACATTTTTTTTACTTTTGGTTTTCTGAGTACAATTTTATTATGATAATCCTGGCTCTTCAAAAACAGAAAATTCAGACTTTCACTCCTGGCTAGGCCTTAATGCTCTTTCACGTTCAAAATGAGTCCTAGTCTCCTTAATCCAAGCATCAGTCTGACCCAAAACTCTAGAGTTAGGCCCTAACCCTAACCTCACTCCTTCATAAAATGTTCTTCCCTTGTGTCAAGATAGTGTAAACCATTTTGAGTACCATTTTTAGCATTGTGAAGCACGTTTCTAGGGGCGTCTACTCAGGGGACATGACTTCTAGTTCTTTTGCAGATAAAAGTGGCTTTATCCGATCTGTGGATAAATCATTCACACACCCTCATAATATTCTCTTTGTGACTGATTTTCATGTCTTGCCTGGTTTTTGATTTCTTGCCTGACTTGGACTGTAAGTTTTGACTTTCATTTCGGTTTCGTTCTCTTCATTTTATTTCATTTGTTTTGTTTTGCCTTTTGCACACATCTCCCAGTTAAACTCAAAAAATTAGTTATGTTTCCTGCAAGGCTGAGCACCTTGGTTATCTACATTGGAGACTTCCATGTCTTCTTTACTTTACCCATGAAGATGTCATTACAATAAAATTATAAGGAGAAAATCACAGACAGTTCCGATACTTTAAACAAAGTCCCCCATAAAACTCATTTCCATCTGCAAACTTTGAAGCGAGACCACAGTCTCCCAAATCAGTTTACATCGACATTGACCTCTGTGGACTTCAACATACCCAAATCTATTAGAACATATTACCAGCAGTTATTTTCTACCATATCAAGCAATAGAGGAAAAACAAAACAAAACAAAATTAAAAATGTTCACTTCATTGCATTAGCTGCCTAAATGTGCAGGCTGTAAATATTGTTGCTGTTTAAAATAAACTAAAAGACAATTCAGTATTAGAACTTTATTGACTTGACCATTGGGGTATGATAGAAAAAAAAATTGAATCTTGAACATATAACTGAAGAAAATCATAAAAATAAATGGAATTAAAATCCAGATTATTTCTACTGATTGCCCATTTCATTTCAAAACATAAAGGTTTCCTGTAAAACTGTGTTTTGCAGTGACCATCAACAAAAGCCAAAGTCAATCATTAATTGTATGTAGCACGTCCAAGAGTCAGGAGCCTCAGTGACCTAATAATATTAGCCCCTGAGAGAAAAACAAAACAAATATTATAGAGAAAAAAGTACATTTGTTATATAGCACTTCTGATAAATAACTGACGTCTCTATAACCGAGGCCCAGGAAATTTCCTGAGTGAAGCCTGGTAACACTGCTAGTTTATTTATATTAAACAGAATACGACAATCCCCTTAGTCAAGTTAAGGGCTAAATGACTGAATAGCCAAGCCTGATGTGGTAAAGTGGTTTTCTTATTTGGTGTCTGTCTCCTTCATACTTTTGTATTCAGTCAGTCATTTTCCAACACACTGGTGCGAGAGGCACCAGTGCTTCCAATGCTTCCAATCCCAGCAAGCATAGAGTACAGGGCAGGAACAAATCCCGGACAGGATGCTAGTCCATTGCAGACTTTTGTATCCATTATTATTCATAATTTCCATGTGTATTTAAATAATTATTAATTGTGCATTCCTCTTGACATCGTATTC
Source organism: Erpetoichthys calabaricus (assembly GCF_900747795.2). Lineage (NCBI taxonomy): Eukaryota > Metazoa > Chordata > Cladistia > Polypteriformes > Polypteridae > Erpetoichthys > Erpetoichthys calabaricus. The sequence continues at coordinate 165,299,651 of NC_041400.2, forward strand.
TGAACTGGAACTATCCCTGAGAGAAATAGTTTCAATTTTGCAGTCAAATATTCATTTTAATTTATTCCCATGTACACTTGCATTCAAATGTATGGAATCACCCAGAAGTTTGTATTCTTTTTGATAGAAACTGGCACATTTTTATCAAGGGACCAGTACATTGATTTAAATCTGTGACAAAGATTGTTCCAAATTTCTGTTACTGCTTGAAATGAATGCTTTATAATTTATTACTCACATATGAATGCAAGGCCCCATTTTCACCAGGTCTTACTATAGTATCCTAATGGTAATTTTTCTTCATTACTAATTAATTATATATAAATAGTAACAGGTTACTCTTTGCAAATGTATTAGCACAGCTGATACCTGTTTTTCTGTTCAATGAAGCAAGTAAATTATTTTTTCTTGGGCTGTAAGGTAGTGGCATTCCTAAAGTTCAGTTTTCGGTTAAAATGGCCAAAATGAATGGCTTTCTCCATAGTGGTTTTGTGAAATGAAACTTATTCCATGTAACAGATTGTCAAAAACTGAAGATTTCATACACAGGTGTCCAGTACTGTCTTGAGAGAACAAGGAAAACTCGATCTAACTACAAGAGAAGAAGAAAGGGAAGACCAAGGTGCACAACTGCATAAGATGATAAGTACATCAGAGTTTGTAGTTTGAGAAACAAATGCATTACAGGTCCTCAGCTGGCTTCTTCTTTATATACATACCAAATACCAGCGTTATTTGAAACAGAGAAAAGATGACTCCAGGATGTTGGCCTTGGTGGGAGAGTTTCAAAGATAAAGCCATATCTGAAACCGGCAAAAAAGAGTAATGGTTGAAATGGACACAATGTTGGGATCACTCAGAAATCAATTGTCCAATGTCAATCTTTTAAGGAAATGAAATTTCTGGGTGATTCCAAACTTTTGAACACTAGTGAACTTCTTAGGTAAGAACAGTGTTATTCTGACACAAAAATAAACCTACAGGTAAAATCAAGGAAACATTTGGCTTTTCATTTGTGCTTGGTGGTGCCCAGCCATTGGGAAGAGTTCTTCTCAAATGAGAGATCTGCTAGACACACATAAGGCATGAATGTAGCTGGCTCTCACACAAAACTACCAAAAAAAGTCCCAGCGCCTGCTTTTGGTAAATGTTATAATTCTGTTCAGCTTAGCTACTTAAAAACATCTACTAAGAATATTGTTAATATCAGAATTTCAGATTTGTTTTACCTTGCTGTTATAATGCATGTCAGAGTGTACAGTTCACACGTAGTGGTTGATCTTACCAGTGTCTCTAGGTGGGATTCCATATACGCTACCGAGAGCAATTGCAGCTGCTATTAACCCTATCATAATCAGTGATCCAAAAATAATTAGTAGACATCTCCTGGTGACACAGCCTCCACAGACTGAAAAAAAAAAAACAAAGAAGACAATCACAGGCTTTGTGTTTCTCTTGAATGTTAGATTAAATCTGCTAGGACTTAACATTTTTAAAATAGTTTATTTATGTAGTAAATGCAGTATTTTACCAAGACCTGGCACAGCATGATAGTCATGTCAATACCCCATGCCCAACCTCATGACAGATAAAAGTCCAACTGAGACATACAAAATTATACTTAAACAAACTTCCATATGCAATCATAGCAACAACCTCCCATGAAACATTTCAACAGAAAAGTTGCCGTGAAATTGTTTTATTAGTCATCCAGAAAAAAAAAACTCACACATTAAAGAGAAAATATCATATTTAAAAACCTTAACAGTTCAAAGAGAAATACGCGAATTGGAGGACCGCATTAGGAATCTGATAGCGATTAGGCAAACCAAAAATTGGATCGACTCGGTTTGTTTAGACAATTCGGCTACTTCTGATTCGGCTTCAGTCTCTCCTGGCCCCACTGTAGTCAGTGCACGGCCAAAGTCAGCAGCACCAATTCAGCCACAGGGCGAGTGGGTAACAGTAAGACGGGGGTCTAAGAATCCAAAATGTAGTCCCCCGGCACCCAGGTCACCAATTCGGACCCAGAACAGATTCTCAGCACTCCGCAGCGCGCCTGTGGAAACTGAGAATAAGAAAGTGCTCATAATTGGCGATTCCATAGTGCGGAATGTTAGAATTCCAAACTATGTTAAACCAGCAGTTCATGTTAAGTGCCTCGCAGGGCCAAGATTTCTGGCATAGAGGCCGCATTGGACCGTGTCGCCGACGATGAAGTATCTACCTTATTGCTGCATGTCGGCACTAATGATATTTATTCACAGCAATCTGAGGTATTAAAGAGGAACTTCATCTCTCTTTGCATCAAAGCTAAAAGAAAATGTCGGAATTTAGTTGTATCTGGCCCCTTACCAAGATTATATAGAGGGGATGTGATTTATAGCAGATTGCATTCCCTTCACTGCTGGCTAGAAACCTGGTGTGCAAACAAAAGCATAGCGTTTGTGAACAATTGGGATGATTTTTGGGAAAGGCCTGGATTTTTCAGAAGAGATGGTCTTCATCCTAACTGGAGGGGATCTTATGTATTATCCCAAAATATGGCAGCAAAACTGCCTGGTTGACTGATTAGAGCACCATCCAGGCCGCAGTCATGTGATCTTAAATCACAGCCTGTTGTTTATCCCACCTGTTACTTTCCTGAAGTTGTTACCCATAATCCTTGTCTTGGGGCATCCAGTAAATTTAGTCTTGATACAAACATTAAATTAATTGATAACCAAAAAATAAGGTGTATAATTAGACCAAGGGATAAAACCAGACCCTCCACCAGGGGCATCTGTAATAGAAATTTACTACAAATTAAAACAAAAAGTATATCACCAATTCAGAAAGAAGCATACAGTTTTAAATGCTGCTTATTGAACATTCGCTCTCTTGGCACTAAAGCTGTTTTGGTAAATGATATTATATTAAGTACAAAATCTGATCTGTGTCTTCTCACCGAAACCTGGCTTAGTAAATGTGACACTGTACCCCTAGCTGAGGCGTCACCAGATGGATACTCGTTCCTTCATAAGTCTAGAGATTCAGGTCGAGGAGGGGGCCTTGGAATAATTCATTGTAACAAAATGCAAATCACTTCTAAAAATTTAGGCAACTTTACATCCTTTGAAGCATTCATTTTAAATATTAAAACAGATTCCAACACAATTATAGTGCTAGTCTATAGACCACCAGGGCCATATTCATTGTTCATGTCTGAATTTAGCAACCTTTTATCTGACTTGGCTATAAATTATGATCACGTAGTACTGATGGGAGATTTTAATGTACACATTGATGTGGAAACTGACACTTTTAGCAAATGTTTTACTTATTTGTTAAATTCAGTAGGATTTTGTCAGAATGTCAAAGGTCCAACTCATAATCATAACCACACATTAGATTTAATTATAACTTACAAAGTTGAAATTCAAAATTTAATTATTACTCCATTAAATGAAGTTATTTCTGATCACTACTTAATTACATTTGATTTGGTCCTGCCCTTGCGAACACACTCCCAGATTAAAACAAAGACAGTGCGGCATCTAGATTGTAATTCTGCTTCAAAATTTATAGATACTTTGAGTAAGTCGAGTGTAATTGTGGAAAACCATTTAGATGAGCTAACATCACATTATAATGTGACCTTGAGAGATGCTCTGGACACAGTGGCACCCCTTAAAACAAAAGTGATCAAAGCACATAGAAACTCTCCCTGGTTTAATGAAAACACTCGAGCTCTTAAATTAGAGTGTCGAAAACTGGAACGCAGATGGAGAACAACAAAGCTACAGGTCTTTCAAATTGCATGGACAGAGAGTGTTAATAAATATAAAAAAGCCCTCTTTAAAGCTCGGTCAGAATATTATTCTACATTAATAGATAGCAATAATAAAAATCCTCGGGCACTGTTTAGAACAGTGACTAAATTAACAAATGGAAATTCAGATCAACAGTGCAAAATACCAACAGACATTAGCAGTACAGACTTTATTAACTTCTTCAATGAGAAAATTAAAAATATAAGATCCCAGATCTCAGCATCACAGTACAAACCAAATACTAGCTTAGCAGACCCTGTCTCACATTGCACTCAGCACTTTAGTAATTTTAATCCTGTAACTGAGCAGGAAGTCTTAAGTTTAATTTCTAAAATGAAGCCCACTACTTGTTCCCTAGATCCAGTGCCAACAAAACTAGTAAAAAGTGCAATGGATGCTCTTGCAGCGCCTATCCTAAACATTATCAATAGTTCATTATTGCATGGCACAGTACCAGATGCACTAAAAGTGTCAGTCATTAAACCATTACTTAAAAAGTCAGACCTTGACCCACATATACTAAATAATTATAGGCCTATTTCAAATTTACCGTTTCTCTCTAAAATACTAGAAAAAGTAGTCGCCAGTCAGCTTCAGACACACCTTATGCATTACAATTTATTTGAGAAATTCCAGTCTGGTTTTCGCACTGGTCATAGTACAGAAACGGCACTAACACGGGTTGTAAATGACATTCTGATATCCTCTGATGAAGGAAACTCAACTGTAATTATGTTGTTGGACTTAAGTGCAGCATTTGACACCATCGACCATTCTATTTTAATGCACAGGCTAGAAAATGATGTTGGGCTTACAGGCACCGTGCTCGCTTGGTTTAGTTCTTACTTATCAAATCAATTCCAATATGTACAGAAATGTGCTGACAGTACTCCATCATTATACACAGAAGTTCAATATGGTGTCCCGCAGGGCTCAGTAATGGGACCTTTACTGTTTTCACTTTACATGCTTCCACTGGGATCTATCATTAGGAAACATAATGTTAATTTTCACTCGTATGCAGATGACACCCAGTTATACCTTTCATTTAAATCAAATGAAGTTTCTCCAATGTTGTCTTTAATTAGTTGTGTTAGTGAATTAAAGGAGTGGATGAATAAGAACTACTTGTCTTTAAATACAGATAAAACAGAGATGTTAATTGTTGGAGGGAATGATGCTGATCACAATAATATTTTGTCATCATTTAACTCAGTGGGAATCCCAGTCAATTTTACTGAATCAGCCCGCAATCTAGGAGTTATCTTTGACTCTAGCATGTCATTTAAAGCGCATATTACAAAGTTGTCCAAAACATGTTTCTTCCATCTTAAAAATGTTAGGAAATTAAGGCACTTTTTAAATAAACAGGATTCTGAGAAACTAATTCATGCATTTATCTCTAGTAGGATTGACTACTGCAATGCGGTGTTCACTGGATGTTCAAACTGTTCTTTATACAGCCTCCAGTTAATCCAAAATGCGGCTGCGAGAATTATTACAAGAACAAGAAAATACGAACACATAACTCCAGTTCTTAAATCCTTACACTGGCTCCCGGTTAAGTTCAGGGCAGATTTCAAAATCCTTCTTTTAACATATAAATCATTAAATGGTCGAGGTCCGGCTTACTTGTCTGAACTTATCATGACTTACAAACCAGAGCGCACATTAAGATCTCAAGATGCCGGTCTGCTTATGATTCCAAGGATTAATAAAATAACAGTGGGGGGTCGAGCTTTTAGTTACAGGGCCCCTAAACCGTGGAATGGTCTGCCTGCTACTATAAGAGATGCCCCTTCGGTCTCAGCTTTTAAATCCCGGCTGAAGACTCACTACTTCAGTTTAGCATATCCTGACTAGAGCTGCTGATTAACTGTACAGACTGCATCTCTGTTGTTAGTCATTAGCACTTAAACATAAGTAACATGACAGTTATAATTGTATACTAACCCTCACTTATTCTGTTTTTCGTCTTGGTACTCAAATGTGGCACTTGGTGCCATGGCCCACCTGCCAAGTTGTTTTGCCTGCCTAAGGAAAAGTCATCCCAGATGGAGGATCGCAGGAATCGTGGGGTAGAGGGGTCCTTTCATCGGATTGGCTGGCCCAGCACTGTTTCAGCTGTGGAATGGCCAAATGGGGGAGGCAGCTTGAAGGATGAGGTCTCCAGGACTCTATACAAATACAAATCTTATTATGGGATATATCATTTACTGTTTAATTCTACTCTGTACTTCTAAAATTTATATTTTTTATTTCCTACTATATTGAGAAATTGTTCTGTGTACTGTACTGTATTGTATTGTATTGACCCCCTTCTTTTGACACCCACTGCATGCCCAATCTACCTGGAAAGGGGTCTCTCTTTGAACTGCCTTTCCCAAGGTTTCTTCCATTTTTCCCTACTAGGTTTTTTTTGGGAGTTTTTCCTTGTCTTCTTAGAGAGTCAAGGCTGGGGGGCTGTCAAGAGGCAGGGCCTGTTAAAGCCCATTGCGGCACTTCCTGTGTGATTTTGGGCTATACAAAAAATAAACTGTATTGTATTGTATTGTAAGTGACTGCTTTAGGATCATGTAGTAAATCACTGTATAAAATGCACCCCATAGCCTTAAACATTAGAATATTAGAACAATCTAGGTGAGAGCAGGCATTCAGTCAACAAAGCTCAACAGTCCATTCCACTTAAATCTTGTAAAATAACATCACGTCCAGTACAGAAAATCCCTAAAGTCCTGCTGTCCACCACACAACTTGGTAGCTTATTCCATATGTTTATTTTTCCCTGTGTAAAGAAAAGCTTCCTAATGTTTGTGTGAAATTTACCCTTAACAAGTTTCCAACTGTGTCCCCGTGTTCTTGATGAGCTCATTTTAAAGTAACAGTCTCGATCCACTGGACTAATTCCCTTCATAATTTTAAACACTTCAGTCATGTCACCTCTTAATCTAATTTTACCTGAACTGAACAGACCAGATCTTTTAATCTTTCCTCATAACTCATCCCTTGTAGCCTTGGAATCATCTTAGTTGCTCTTCTCTGGACTTTTTCCAGCACTGCTCTGTCCTTTTTGTAGCTTTGAGACCAAAACTGTACAAAATACTCCAAATGAGGTCTCACTAGTGTGTTATAAAGTTTGAGCAGCACCACTTTGTGGATGTAAGGCCTCATTATTTTAATAATCTGTAATCTGTAAACTATAATCTACTGTTTTGCAGAGGATTCAGACACTCTGATTATGACACCATTTAGTAAAACTCCATATTATGATAAGCATTTTTCAGTTCAGTCTTTGTTTTGCTAATAGGAAACACATTAGTGGTGGCATGGAGGCATGGACAACAGCACCAATGCACCATTGCCTCACAGCTCCAGTAGCTTTGGCTCAGTACACTGGCCTGGTAACTCTATGGTTTATTATACCTGAGTTTAGATTGTTTTTTCTGCAAGTATTCAGGAATTCCTCTCCTAATCAAAAGTCGAACAAGTTAGGTCAAATGTAGACTCCAATATGGCCCAATGTGACTGAGAGTGTGTATACTCTACAAATGGATTTTTAGAGGTATGCTGGTTACCCCCCTCATCCCAAAGATGTGTACGTTGTTTGATTGGTGTCTTTTAATTGGCCCTGTGAGAGTGAGTGTGGAGTGTGGATATGTTAGTCAGTGTGTCCTGTGATGGAAGGGCATCTTGTCCCAGGCTAGATCATACCAGGATAGGCTAAGACACACTATGACTAATCACAGGAATATGTCCATCCACCTAGTATCACACCAGCTTAACCAAGTTTGGTGTCACACTGACCAAAACCTCAACAGAATCTAACAGTAGAAACTGAGACTCCATTTTTTTTGATCACTGTTAAGCTGTGCTTGAAGATATTGTGCTGTGAGGCACCTACCATGCAAGCTGGTGACCCTCAGAAACTTGTCTTCTGATTGGGTTGTGACTTTGGGTCTGCCAGATCTCTTCCTATCAGAGTATCCTCTGGATCCAGTTGACTTTGGATTGTGTAGGACAACACTGTACTCACAGACACTTTGATTTTTTTTGCAGTTTTTCTAAATGAAAGACCTTCATTTGTTAATTGCTCTTTTCCTGTGTCATGCACGTGCACATGGGGAGCAGTTTAAGGACCCGACACACACCGCGACAAGTCGTGCCAGGGGACATCGACAGCGTACTAACCTCTTTCTCTTTATTTCCTCAGAAAGAAAGAGGCTCCGCCGTCATAATACCGCCTGGATGATCCAAAGACCCACAACACTTCCGGGTTCCTTTGTTCCCTCTGGTCCCCATGTGATGACGTCAGCTACCCATCCTACACCACAATTTTCCCAGCAACCCACTGTTTAATTTCCGGTCTGTCCCCATAAATTGTCCGTCTTCCCCTCCTTCTATGTCTTTTGAGTTATTTGGAACTATTGACCTAGCGCTTTTTTTTACAGTATACGGGGCTATAAACCCCAAACCTTTATACGTCTGTGTTTATTTCTTACACCTATCATTATCACTGTAATATTGTCCAAGTAGTACTTCACAGGGTATACTAACACGGTCTGTTCCAACTCTGCTTTAAGAAAGACGGAGGGTTTTTAAGTAATCAATAGAAGTTGGGACACCTATGCAAATTGTTTGCTTCAACTTGCAATACTTAATTTACTTTGGTGTAGAACATCTATAAGTTGTAACTTATTAGTTGTTCCCTGAAGAAGTCCCATTTGTAATATTCTGAAATTTCATTTTTGTCAGTTTTTGCTAAACTAAACTTTAAATTTAAATCTCTTATAGTGTACTGCATTTCATTCATTGCGTTTCTACTGATTAAATTTGAAGAAATACTGGAAAACTGAGGTGTTCTAAAACCTTTGACGGTAGTGTCTATCAGGCCAATTGACCCAACATGCATGATTTGAGAATGTTGGGAAAACACACAGATACAGTGAGATCTTGCAAACTCCTGACAGACAGGCTGGAATTTCTACCCAGGTTAGTCATTGGTCTAGCATGCCACTCCCTAGAATATGTAGGCTCAGGAAATTAACATATATAAGTTATGAAAATCTAAAAGCAAAAGTTGCCTAAGCGTTCAGGCCATTCATGCAGCATTTTAAAATAACAAGTTACCTTTTTCCTTGTATTGTCTGGGAGCTAATGAAACTTCCGATCCCCAACGTGAAGTTGCTCGAGAAGTAACAGAATAGGCTTCAACATCCTGTTGACAAGAACAATGCAAACTGAAAGCAAGGTCATATTAAAATTAATAATATACTACAAGAAAGAATTTTATTACCATAACATAATGTGCAAATAGTTATCATAAGATGATTTTGAGAGGAAGCTTTTTCTGCAATTTCTATTATATAGAAACAGTTATGTTCCACAAAAAGTTGGACTATGAACTGGTTAATGAATAGAAAACAAAGAGTATCATCAGTGGTTCCCATGTTCTCTCCGAAAAGCCCCCCTCAGGTTGCAGATCTTTGTTCCAAACAGTTTCACAATTCATAATTAATTTTACCTGTAATCTCACTTTTTAATTAGCTGGTCTTTTTCTTGTCTTATTCTGAATTTAGAAAAGAGTAGTAGTGTGAGATTTTCATTTTGAAATGTTTGTTTTTTTTCCATTTTTTCAGTTCTTATCTCTCTTTTCACCTTTTTCTGTAGAGTTTACCATTAATTGTATCCTATTAAAAACAACAAAGACCAGAGTAGATAACAGGACAAACAGAACTGAATGATAAAAGGCTACAATTACATGATTATCAGACCCACTAGTGAGTCCATTACTAATGACGACTTAAGCAACCAGAACATTTGGAAAAAAAATGAATACCACAATGACGATGATCAAAAATATTTAACAACCAGTAACTGGTGTCACACATGTGCAAGTAGGGGGACATTGTGTGGACTAAGTAAAGGTAATTCCACGCCAGGGCAGGGGAGGGCGGGGTGCACTAAACCTTTTCCTGTTGTCTCTACAGACCAGCCGCGGGAAAACCTATCTGAGTCAGTGATGACACTTCCAGTTCTGGTGCCCAGACAAATGTCATTTCTTCGTTCCAGCACCCAGAAGAACGTCACTTCCGGTTCGGGCACCCAGAAGAATGTCACTTCCGGTTCCGGCGCACAGACTGATGTCAGAAGGACATCACATCCAGTTATCTGACATCACGTCCGGTCTGATCATTTAAAGCCACCATCTTTCCTAATTCTCATCAGTTCGATCTTGGACTCAGTGCTATCAACAGCTCTTTATAACTTAAAAAACCATTTGCAGCCAGGAATATTATACGGGTGGCTGCCCCAAACCTTTTTATGTGTGTCGAGTCTGTTCATTTTCACACTGGTCTCCATGCAACATGCATACACAGATAAGCCACAACATTAAAACCACTGACAGGTGAAGTGAATAACAATGGCACCTGTCAAGGGGTGGGATGGATTAGGCAGCAAGTGAACAGTCAGTTCTTGAAGGTGATGTTTTGGAAGCAGGAAAAATGGCTAAGCGTAAGGCTCTGAGCAACTTTGATAAGGCTCAAATTGTGATGGCTAGGCAACTGGGTCAGAGCATCTCGAAAACGGTAGGTCTTGTGGGGTGTTCCCGGTATGCAGAGGTTAATACCCACCTGAAGTGGTCCAACTGGTTAACTGGTGACTGGGTCATGGGCGCCCAAGGCTCAATGATGTGTGGTGTGAGTGGAGGTTAGCTCATCTGGTCCGAGCCTACAAAAGAGCTGCTATAGAGCTGCTGAAAATGTAATGCTAGACATGAGAGAAAGGCGAAAGAACACACAGTGCATCATAGCCTGAGGATGGCGGGTGTGTGTGCATCATTTACCTAGGAAAAAGATGTCAGCTGGTTGCACTATGGGAAGAAGACAAACCTGCAAAGGCAGTGTTATGCTCTGTGTAGTGTTCTGCTGGGAAACCTTGGGTCCTGACACTAATGTAGATGTTACTTTGACACGTACCCCCTACCTAAAAAGTGTTGCAGGCCACATACATCCCTTCATGGCAGTGCTATTCCCTGATGGCAGTGGCCTCTTTCAGCAGGACAATGCCCTCTGCCACACTGTAAAACTTGTTCAGGAATGGTTTGAGTAACATAGCACAGAGTTCAAGGTGTTGCTTTTCTGGCATGTGCATATTCTCACATTCAAATACACGTAAAGTTTTACAAATGAGGTCCCTGGTCATACCATTAAGTTTAGTTGCATTCCTGTGCTAACCTTAACTAACAGCATTGACAGCTAAATGGCAAGAATTAACTTCATGGCCGTTTTCACTTGTCTATTGATGACTAGTGATTTCTTACAAATGAGCAGATAAGTGAATATGTCACTGAAGTAATCACTCCTATTCAACATTAATTGTTGTTTACATTTTGATACAATTAAAGGTAAACCGTACAGAAAATGGGAAATGAAAAAGAAAATGCAAAGTCAGCTTAAGCATTTAGTGCTTTGGCAAAACTATAAATATTGCAGAATTTCTTAGGATAAAAGGTGAATAAAAGAGAATAAAAAAGGACAGCCCACTAAACAGTGGCATCAATTAAAAGTAAGAATGATGTTCGGAGTGAGTCTCCCAGAGCTGTATTTGGGAGCTAGTGGTTTAGACTAATCCCCAACTAGTCTTCCTTTCTAACAATACAATAAATTAATTTCATTACTTTGAATGAGATGGCTTTACTTAATTATATATATATAATATTATATATATTGTGATGGAACAAGGAGTGTCAGCAAGCCCCAAACCCCCAAACACAAACACACAGTGACTTCCGGGTTCAAATAATGGAAGGTTCATTAAACCACTTCTTCAACAAAGTTGCAAAATTGCACAAAGACACAAGTTGTCTTTCTCCACAATACCCTTCTCTCACTAACACCGCACTGCCCTCCTCCAACCGAGCGTTGCTCCACGTCCTCCCGGCTCCAACTCGCCTGGATAAGGGAGTGTGGTCCCTTTCATCACAGACCCGGGAGTACTTCTGGTGCCAGGGCGATTGCCCGATGGAAGCACTTCTGGGTCATGTGAAAGTTCATTATAACAAGGAACTTGCCTCCCTGCAGCGCCCTCTTGTGGCACCCAGTGACCCCAGCAGGACTGCTCTGCCGGACTACATCTCCTGGCATGCCCTGCTGGCTACCTACTGGGCACTGATATCCAGGACTGCAGCCTTCTAGCGTGCTGGAGGAATAAAAAAAAAAAACCCTGCGACATCTTCTCTTTTCAGTGGAGTGTCCAGCCATCCCTTTTGGTAACTTCCTTACAGGTCTGATCCCTTTCTCCTCCCTGGCCAGGATGCCTATCTGCCTGTTAGAAGCCCCCTCATCCGGGTAAGGAACCATTTCCTCTTCTGGCCGGGATGCTCGTCAAGCCGATGTGGTATGTACAATATATATACAGTATATTGTAATGGACGCTAAGGATGGATTGGCTTTCTGGCCAGGATGATTCAAGGTCCTTAATCTGCTGGGAGGCCAGTGTAGTGGACAGACAGAGGAAGACTATTTACCTGGACTATTTGCTGCCACAACACATCAGGTGGGAGTCCTCCTGAGCTACAGTGCTGACTTGAATGCCTGCAGGGCTAGCTGGGAGTTGTTGTCCAGTGACGTAGCCCTTTGGTGCTCCATCAGTGCCACCAGAGGGAGCTGCAGGGACAAATCGTCCCCAGTTTAGAGAACCTCTGCCTGATCTGGAAGTTCCTCCAGCTGGTAGTCTTGTTACTGGAACTTCTTCTGGGTCTGGCATAAAAGGAGGCTCTCCTCCAATCCAAACCATTAATTGAACTTGAACTTACAGTATATTGGTGTCACTGTGTTGAAGGGGTTGGTGCTCAGTCACAAAAATGTCAGAAAAGAGTAAAGATATTGTGAGCGTGTTAAAAATTTGTCTTCTAAAATTTGTCAGAAATGTCTCATTATAGTTTAAAATTTGCTTGATTAATGGGACATTCTGTTACAGTGCTAAAGCAACAGTAAAGGATTTATCCAGTTTGCTTTGGTTCTGATGTCTTATAGTTTAAAATATCACTGTCTGGTTCTTCCGTACATTCATATTCATTCAAATCTCACTCCTAAACTGGGGGCACAACTATAGAAGTAGAAACAGGAATTAGGGGTGCATCAGGTAAGTTAATCTGTATTTTCTATTAAATACAAGTTCTTTATTTGAGTATATTTTTGTTTATTACTGCCCTAAAGAGTGCTGCATGTTGGCTGGGCATGCAAGTAAGAATTTCATTGTCCTCTGTACATATGACAGCACGACTTTTAGTATTACATACATTTTAGTATAATACATTCTTAGATGATGTATTATGTTCTTTTTTCTTTCTTTACTTTATGATTCTGTTGTTTAACATTTACAAAAACACAGTTTAAACCTGGTTTTAAAGCACCATCAGATATATTAACACCAAACTACTCAGTGCTAAAAGCTCAAACAGATCATAACTGACAGTAGGGAAATGTCCAGGTTCTTAGGCAAGTGGAAGCTGTAAATACTACAACAAAGATCAGGTTTTTAAACTCCACTGACAGTGCCTGAAATGATGAGCTTTTATCAAAATTATTTCAAATAATATTAAGAATAATTCATGTTTACCTGGTACTCTGGATATACAGTATTTGAATGCATCCTGCTGCTGTGGCAAACTCTCTGAATAATAAATTATTTGAGTGAAAGCAAACAAATGCCATTGAAATTTGAACTACCTGTGTTACTTCTCTTTAATTTTACTGAGTGTATTGACCAATGGACAACAACAGTGCCGTTGCTTGGTTTGTGGTTAGGCAACAGCCAGTCTACTTTAAGTGTTGTGCAAGCATGTAAGAAAAGCGTTATTTATAGTCTTTAAATACAAATGCTATCTATTATTCCAAAGACCTCACATTCCATTGTTCAGTGTAATTTAAAACTCTCCTGTATGGCTTTTTCATTTCAGTAGGAGTCCATGAAGAATGAGGAACAACACAATAATGAGTAGCTGTGTGTATTTGGTTGTAGTCAGCTGAGCTCCATACAATAAAATAATACTGTGTCACATTTTAAAGAAATGCAAACGTTTTGAATAAAAACACTCCAATGTGAATTTAAACAAAATTCATATGCTAGAGCAATTTAGCTTAGACATAAACTACCCTCTAACAAATATTTCTGATCATTTTTAATTGAGATTATATTAAGAGGTGACACAGATGGCCCTCCACAAGAGTCTTCTCATAAGAGCACTAAGGTTGTATGTGTCACGATGCTGCAAGGTCAGCTCATTTCACTTTGGAGCACCTGAGGTCAAACCGTTTTCAAGAAGTATCCTCTCTTTGCTGCGAAGATCACTTTGTGATCACATTTGACTGCCTTTTGCCGATCAATACTAATGGTGAATTATCATCTGAACATTTCACATTTCACCACTGGTTAGTATTCCGTTGCTTGTGTTTTATAAACTATTGCACATGCCAGGAATAATGTCATGTTTATATGCTGCATTTGGATGATGTTATCCTGCTCTGTCAAGTTCATGATAATGACAGATACATGAAAAATGCAGTGTGATCCTCTATCTATCTATCTATCTATCTATCTATCTATCTATCTATCTATCTATCTATCTATCTATCTATCTATCTATCTATCTATCCCTGAGGGCAAATTCACTAATTAAAGCAGCAACACAGAAAACAAACTTGCCATTCAAAACAGTAAAAACAAAGTGCAAAATATTATATAAGTACAAGACCCTGAACTACAGCATTGTAATGCCTCTGAGTCCAGACTTCAGAGGGATGCACTCCCCCGGTGTTGGCAGACTGTCTGAGGGGGTGGGAATAGCAGGAGAAGCCAGCTATAAAGCAGCTTTGTGTACGGAAGGTTGCCGGTTCGAATCCCATAAATGCCAATAGAGACTCTGCTCTGTTGGGCCCTTGAGCAAGGCCCTTAACCTGCAATTGCTGAGCGCTTTGAGTAGTGAGAAAAGCATTATATAAATGCAAAGAATTATTATTATTAATTAGATCAGACGTGTCTCCCAGCGGCTGAAACCCTTCGGCTCAGATGCTTGGCCACTGCTAAGTCTCAGATTGGACCCTTGGCTTGGGTTAGCTCATACAGAGATGGGGAAATAGCGTGGTATATGGGTCATCTCTGACCCCTGGTGAGGAAGAGCCATATGGTGTTTAGGAGCACCAGAAGGGACAAAGCAGCTTGGAGCGCATGTCGGTGCTGAACGTCCAAGCAGTGGGCAGAAACAGCACTGAAGAAGCCTAAGATTTTTTTAAGGGCCACTTACCAGCATTTGGCATTAAATGGCTACTTCCATTCCTCCATCTCCCCCATCCATGGGTTGTTACATTGGTGTTAGTAGTGGGATAGAACAGACTAACGACCCCGATACTGAGGACTGATTTTGTGCTAATGGTGGTGGACCTCTCAATCATTCTTAAAATACCTTGCTTCAGGCAGGGCAGACCTGATGTCTGTAATGACCTGCTGAATGGAGTTTGTGTTAAACCTCAAAATCGAGATTTTTGAAGGAGAGGGCAGTATAACACCTCTGGTTCACTACCTTAGAAGGAACAAAGCAGGTGGGAGCTGCTGGTCATCAGTTACCACCTCAAGACTGCATACCAACAAAGCGGGTATTACTGATAGTGAACCAAGCTGAACAGAGATGCAGTGCTGAATAGATGGACCAGCTGGGATAACAAGATGGTGCATCTTTGCCAGGTTGAAAAGAAGATGTTGTTCCTGCATACATGTTGCAATGTCAATGTGATGTAGTCCTCTTGAAGGAATGACAGTTATAACTGTGTATCATTAGCATGGCTCTCACAGGAGAAGCCACTGGACTGGATGATAGGGACTAGAGACAAGGGCCCAACAAGCCAGAAATATTTGAGTTGATTTCAGCCATCACTGTTCTTTGCTGAAAATGTTGCTTCTTTTGAATTTAACACCAAAATATCATAAAGTTCATCATAAAAACATAAACCCCTACCAACTGCTCTTTCAAGGAGAACTTAATTTTGATATTCTAGGCATGGAATCCAAAATGATAAAACAGCAGATTTTTTTTAGAAACCTTGTGCAGGACCACAAGAAAGTTGCCTGATTAACTTGACAGCAAGATTAGTGTGAAAATAGCCATTTCAGTTTTAACTTTATATCTTTCTCATTTACTCAGGTGTTTTCAATCGTCTGGCCACATTACACCAAACCATCAGGGATAACCTATTAATTGCTTATTGTTAGAAATGAAGGCACAGACTATTTTGATCAGATAATTGATGTGTACATTGATGAGCCAAAGCATTATGACTACTCCCATATGATGCAAATGATGTTGACTATCTGGTAACAACTGTGCATATCCAGGTCAGAGATGCATTGGATGGTAAGCCGACATTAGATACTGTACTTAAATTCAACATGTTGAATACAAAAAAACATGGGAAAGTTTAAAGACCTGAGTGCTTTTGATAAGGACTGCATTGTTATGGTCAAATGATTGAGTCAGAGCATTTTTGAAAAGGCAAGGCTTGCGGGATGCTAACGGTTAGCCATGGTGAATACCTACCAACAGTGGTCCAAAGAGGTAAAACCACGAACTGCTGACAGTGTGCTGGGCAGCCAAAACTCACTAATGAAAAAGGATAACAAAAGACATTCCACCTGGTACACAAAAACAGAAGGGCTACTGTAGCACAAATCACACATAAAATGTATTGATGGTGTGATATTGGCGCCGACCCGACACAGACTGACAATGGAGTCATGTGTTAAATAAACAAAAGAACTTTTAATTTCTTCTTCACCTGTGGGGAGCATCTTCCCCGTGAACCCCACAGGCACAACACAGTCCCAAAAGACAAAGAAAAATCACCCCAAATCACACTCTTCTTTCCACTCTTCCCAGGGCAGCTTCCTCCTCCTCCTCCTGACCCTGGCGCCCCGAGTAGTGGCTGCAGGCTCCTCCTATAGCCCACCTGGAAGTGCTGCAGGTGCTCGTTGACCTACTTCTGGCTGCACTTCCGGGTGTGGCTACGCTCCCGCCCAGGCGGGGTCGTTAAGCCGTGCAGCTCTATGCAGCTCCCCCTGGTGGAGGCCACGGAGCCCAACCAAGATGAGCTCTGGTGTTCCATGAAAGCAGCCCTAATGGAACCCAGGGGGGCTGCCAACAAAGGTTCCGAGGGACGTAGCGTGGCTCCCATGGCTGCTCCCCCGGATCTAGTGACAAAGGGGTGTTCCGGCCGGGCATAGGTCCCGGCCGTCCGCCACAATGGTTAGGGGAGGAATGTGTCATGACACACAGTACATCAAACCCTACTGAACAGCTAGCTGCAGATCAGTCAGAGTGCCAATGCTAACCCCTAAGCATCATTGTAAGCGAATACAATGGGCACACAAACGTTGGATCTGGACTTTGGATCAATGGAAGAAGGTCACCTAGTCTGCTAAATCCTGTTTACGGTTTCATCATGTAGATGACAGGGTACACATGCATAGTTTACAACAATGACAACATTTATTTATATAGCATGTGTTCATACAAAGAATGTAGCTAAAAAGTACTTTACAAAATGAAATAAAAAGAAGTTAATATAAAACATAAATAATCAAGATTAGACAATAATATTATACAGTACGTAACAAAGAAAAAAGGTAAGTTTTAAACAAAATCTGCAGGGGTTCTAAGGGCAAAAGACCACCCAGTCCCATCTGGGCATTCTACCTAACACAGATGTTCTAAATCAGTCCTTATGGTTTTCAGGGGAAAGAAATGGCACCAGGATGCATGGTGGGAAGAAAACAAGCTGATGGAGAGAGGGTGTGCTTTGGGCAATGCTCTGCTCAGAAACTCTGGGTCTCGGTATTCATGTGAATGTTAATTTGACATACCATCTAACTAAACTTCATTTCAGACCAGATACAGCCTTACAAGACAATGGCAATGAAAGTGGCATATTTAAGCGGAATAATGTGCTCCGCCACAATAGTTTTAAGGAACATGATGAAGAGTTCAAAGTGTTGCCCTGGCCTCTAGATTACTCAGATCTCAATTTAATCAAGCATCTATGGAATGTCTTGGAGCAACAAGTCTGATCCACAGTGGCTCCACCTCATAACTTAAAGGAGTCAGAGATCTGCTACTAATGTCCTTGAGCCAGAGACCACAAGGCATTTTCAGAGGTCTTGTACAGTCCATGCCTCAGCAGGTCAGAGGTGTTTCAGTGGCACATAGAGGAGCAACAGCATATTAGACAGGTGGTCATATCATTTTGGCTCATGGACACTATGAAGAAGATGGCAAGGCTGTTGGTCCAGATGACACACCTGTCGAAGCATGGAGGTGTTTACCAGAGATGTCAGTGGAGTTTTTAACCAGCTTGTTTAGGTAAATTTTGGAAATTGACAAGATGCCAGAGGAGTGGAGAAAAAGTGTAGTGGTACAGATTTTTAAGAATAAGAGGGATGTGCAGAGCTGTTGTAACTACAGTGGAACAAAATTGATGAGCCAGAGCATGAAGTTATGGGAAAGAGTAGAGGAAGCTAGGTTAAGAAGGGAGGTGATGATTAGTGAGCAGCAGTATGGTTTCATGCCAGGAAACAGCACCACAGATATTTGCTCTGAGGGTGTTGATGGAGAAGTATAGAGAACGCCACAAGGAGTTGTATTGTGTCTTTGTGGACTTAGAGAAAATACATGACAAGGTGCCTAGAGAGGAGTTGTGGTATTGTATGAGGAAGTCAGGATTGGCAGAGAAATATGTAAAAGTTGTACAGAGTGGAAGTGTGACAGTGGCGAGGTCTGCAGTAGAAGTGACAGATGCGTTCAAGGTGGAGGTGGGATTACATCAGGGATCGGCTCTGAGCCTTTTCTCATTTGCAATGGTGATGGACAGGTTGACAGACGAGATTAGACAGGAGTCCCTGTGGACTATGATGTTTGCGGATGACATAACAAGAGTAGTGAGCAGATTCAGGAGACCCTGGAGAGGTACAGATATTCTCTAGAGGGGAGAGGAAAGAAGGTCAGTAAGAACAAGACAGAATACATCTATGTGAATGAGAGGAAGGTCAGTGCAATGGTGAGGGTGCAGGGAGTAGAGTTGGCGAAGGTGGGCTAGTTTAAATAATACTTGAGATCAACAGTACAGAGTAATTGAGAGTGGGGAAGAGAGGTGAAAAAGAGAGTGCACGCAGGGTGGAGTAGAGTATTAGGAGTGCTTTGTCACAGTCGGGTACCTGCAAGAGTGAAAGGGAAGGTCTATAAGATGGTAGTCAGACCAGCTATGTTATATGGGTTGGAGACGGTGGCACTAATGAAAAGACAGGAGACTATGATGGAGGTGGCAGAGTTAAAGATGCTAAGATTTGCATTGGATGTGACAAGGATGGATAGGATTAGAAATGAGTCCATTAGAGGGTCAGCTCAAGTTGGATGGTTTGGAGACAATGCCAGAGAGGAGAAATTGCATTGGTTTGGACATGTGCAACGGACGAATGCTGGGTATATTGGGAGAAGCATGCTAAGGACAGAGCTGCTAAGCAAGAGGAAAAGATGAAGGCCTAAGAGAAGGTTTATGGATGTGGTGAGAAAGGACATGCAGGTGATGGGTGTGACACAGCAAGTTGCAGAGGACAGGAGAATATGGAAAAAGATGATCCACTTTCAGGAGCAGCCGAAAGACGAAGAAGAAGTTTATACCTTACAGCCACATCATCATCTGATTGAAATAAAACCACTTTCTACCATTTACTAAAAAAACAAAATCACATTCATTAAATTGAAGAAAAATTGCCATTTATTTCCAACACATGTAAGTGTTTTACAAGATCAATCTCACTTTAACGGTAGTTATATATAGTGGTTATGTATAGTACAAATAACATTATTTCAATAGAAAAGGACGCAGAAGAAAAACAGGACACAAAGTTGCTCTTTATTGCAAGGAGTTGATGTTTTCATTGTAAAAGATAAATCACATTATGTGTTTGTTATCAGGAAAGTGAAATACAAGAATTACTAAATAAGCACAATAAACATATGTAACATTTGCACAAAATGTCTTCTTGAATTCATCAAACTTTGTTTACTATATTGCACTAAGGAAAACTTGACAGAAATACCATCACATGGATACAACCTAAAAACACTATACAAAAATAAAAATAAATAAGTCACTACTATTAAATAACACAATAAAAGTAGTAAACTATATCAAATATTCAACATGAATTTTAATAACAGTACCACACATATACTGTATTTAATAAAAACACTGCAAAATCTTTGTATATAGATCAATAAATATGAACTTTTAAAATAAGACTAGCTTTAGATCTGCTTTCAGGCTAATTTCACACGCTCAATAATTACAAACAACGCAGAAAAATTTTTGCAGATGCTCTGTCCACTGAGCATGAAGCATGCCAACTCCAAATAAAATAACTAAGCCTTTAATATGACATTATTCTGGGAGAAAAATATGTTTTTTTCACCTGCTAAAAATAATTAGCAGTAAATAGTTATAGTATTGTTGCCGAGGGGAAAATACTCCAGCCTCATTTTTTTTTCTTTTTTTCAACAAGTTGTTGAAGACCTTTAAGACAACTGGACTGAGCAGTACTCCATAACTAACCCATGTGTGCTGAAAAAAGGTAAGAAGATGCTGCTTTTATAATAAGCTCAGGCCTACTACAAACAGGACTCACAACCATGAGGTTAACTTGATTATTCTCCAGCTATGGTTCCCTCATCATTAAAAGATGCCTACGTTATTATTTAGAAACTTATTTGTAACCTTAACTTGTGCTAATACCAGATCTTGATAATGGCCAACTACAACAAATAATCATGAATGTTTCTGTCATTTGAACATTTCTTTAAATGAATCCACTAAACTGAACCATTTTGTATGTCTGATGAAAATGCTCCTGTGCCGCAAATATCTGAGCAAGCTGTTGATCAAACATACAGGCTGCAAGGTGAGAGAAAGAGTATACTTGAGAGACACAAAGGTGTCTCAATCATCAGTGTCTTTTATGGGAAAAAGAAAAGGTGAGCAACAGAGTGCACCAGCTGTTATGTCTTTTTAGTGCAGGAAACAAGTGTAAGTAATTCATTGAACAGTTTGCCACAGAATACTAGACTTGGAGGTGTGCAATCTACAAACTCATTTGACAGAGCTGTGTTTTTAGCTTCATTTGTAGATCTATAGTTACAGTAATTGTATGGATATAAAACAATGCGTTCTATTAAAATGAAAACTGCGACATACAATTAATTTTTCCTTACGTATCAATATTATGAATTATTTTAGGATGGAAATATTTTAAGATCATTTGAATGATCTGATCATTGCACTAAAATGGAATCAACTAGTTTAACTGGCATAACATCTTCAGTTCATAAGGGAACTACAGACAGAGTCATTAGACCATTCTATGTAGCACACATGCATCAACACATTGCAACCACACCACATTGCAGCCCTTTATAGAACTTATTAACAGTATCTGATACAGATTGGCGACCATCACTAATCTGGCCACTGGTAATCCGGTACCACCACTAATACGAACATAATTTGCACAAGCGTAATTTCAAATTTCACGGGTTGGCACGTTGCCAACCTGCCATTACTTTTTTGGTTGCACGATCAGCTGTTCGTGCAAACCACTCGTACTTGTTTTTTTGCATTTATTATTATAACCCACTCACATTTAGCCCCAGCCATGGTTCCAAGACATGAACTGATTCTTGTTGTATAAAGTACAAACACCACATTGTCCATAACATATAAAGAAAAATCTTGACAGCGGTGTGTCTGTGAGAAGCTTGTGTGAATTATAAAATACTGGCACTTTGTCAGTGTATGTTATGAAGAGACATAAAGAAAAATTGCTCCAGTTCTTTGTTAACAGTAGATCAAAAAAAAAGAAATGATGAAAGATGAATAAAGTTCAAAACTGGTGAAGTGCTGATAACATGGTCTAAGCTCTGCATAAGTGAAGGTGCTGAGCTATGTAGAGATCTGGTGAAGGAACCAAGTGCAAAATTAGGACTAGATTTTGAGTGCGATTATAGTGAAGGTTGGTTTCAATGTTTAAAGCAGCAAAATAGTTTAAAGTTTCATGCCGTGTATGGTGAAAAACATTCAGTGGACAGCAACTTAGCCAAATTAGTTTCTGATGAAAAGTTAAGACCTGAACAAGTCTACAATCCCAATGAGATGTACTCTAATACAGGGAGCTGATACAGATTTTGGGTATACTATATTGTGACTCCAACCATCGGTGATCCGGCAAAGTCACCAAAATGGCACCTCACAGGTCCTAACGATGCCAGATTAGTGACAGTTGAATTGTATTACACTTTGCCCTCAGAACGTAAAGAAACCCAAAATGGCAGTGTTTAGTTTCTACTACAGTGACTAACTCTTAGTAGCAATTCTGAAAATTCTGATGTTATGGTAAATAAGTTGCCCATATAATTATATATATACCTGTATATACATGAATAAAAAATTAACTGTGATTTTCTTCCAAAGAAAATACAGACATTTTTACCAAATCAAACCTTGATATGTACAATTCAAGTTTACAACAGGAGTTCCACCCTTTTCACAGTCATTCTTTGATACCTTGCAGCAGCTTTAGCAAATGGCCTTCCATCACCTGTTGAACTATTTAAAAAGAAAAAAGGCGTAACCAAGTCAGAGTGCAAGTCATAGGCCACACTGATTCAAAATATTAATGATTCTGGCAAACCTGAATTATAAAGCAGTTTTGATTACTGTACAGAAGTCAAAACTTGAACATTTGGCAAAAACAAAAAAAAAATCTAACTACATATTACTATAAATTAATTCATATTGACATATGGCAGGAAATTGTAATGGAAATAAAAATTCAGGCCACCCTGTCCAATTGCTGTACAAAAATCCAAGTGGATGACAACGAGGGTAAATGTCTTGTACAAAAATAAAAATCATAAAAATTAATAGAGCACAGAAGAATACGGATATACAGAAATCCAAACTGAAAATCACACTAAACAATTATTCTATAGAAAAGTAAGGAGAGTGATGGTAAATTCATATGTAAAAATCTAGAAAGGGCTGAGGATTTTAATCCAAATTACCCAACTTTAATTGGCAGGTCATCCACTAAAAATACATGTTTTCATTTGCTCCTGCAGTAATTTTGCTTTATGCTCGTTTTTTTATGTACTACCGTATCTCCATAGTGGTGGAGTGGTGGAGATTAAAATAGGAAACGATTAGGAACAGGTTTAGAGAGAACGTTTTAAACAAAGTGCAGTCATTTTAGAGTGTGGGGGAATGGTGGGAGAAGAAAAGCCAAGTTGTGTTCAGAGTAGATGAAAATGTGTTGGGTAGTAAATCTGGAAAGAGACCACCTGGAGACACAGAGGAGTGGTGGTAGGGTACCAATCATGAAGGGAGGAAGACAAAAAAGTACAGGCAGATAAACAAGGAGGCAAAAAAGGCAGTTGAAAAAGCCAAGGCACAAGCTTTGGAAGAGGTGTATGAAAAACTGGAGACAAAAGAGGGACAGAGAACAGTTTTTAGTACACTGAAACTTAGTAACAAGGTTGGAAAGGGCTTCAGTCAGATAAAGTAGATAAATGATGAGCAAGGTGTGGTCTTGAGCGAGCATAATAGGATCACAAATAGATGAAAGGGTATATTTTGCAAAGCTATTGAATGAAGAAAATCCAAGGGTAGTATTTGGGAATGGAGTCCCAAATGAAGGGCTAGTATCAAGAAGAGAGGAAGTAAAGGAGACACAGGAAAGAATGAAGAATGGAAAAACAACAGGACTGAATAAAATACCAGTGTGGAAGACTTTATGGAAAGAGGAAGTAAATATGTTTTGGGATCTAATGAAGAAGATCTACGAACAGGAGAGAATACCAGAAAAGTCAAGGAACAGTGTGATTGTACCCATTTATGAGGAAATATTCAGTATTGTGGAAATAATAGAGAGGGGCAAAGGAAAAGGATTATAGAGAGAAGGCTTAGGTAAGAGACCCCCATAGGGGAGGAGGAGTTTGGTGTTATGTCAGGGAGAGGAATAACTGATGCAGTCTATGCTTTGCAACAGCTTATACAGAAGCATCAAGAAAAGCAGAAAGGTCTGCATACAGTGTTTATTGATTTAGAGAAGGCTAATGATACAGTGCCATGTTTATCAGTTAAGATGAATGACAGAGAAAGGAGTACTAGAAAAATATGCAAGGATTGTCCAGTATATGTATGAAGAAGTGAGGACTTGGGTTAAAAACATTGTTGGGGCAACAGACCAGATCCCAGTTACAGTACGTCTGCACCAGGGATCTTCTTTAAATCTTTACCTCTTTGATTTGGTTAAGGATGTGCTGACTCATTGGATAAAAGACCAATCCCCAGGTGGATGATTTTTGCTTATGACACTGTGATGTGTAACACCAGAAAGGAGGAAGTGAAAAGGAAGTTGGAAAAATAGAGAAAGGCTTTGAAAAAACAGATGATTGAAGATAGAAATGAGGCACAACATTTGAAATTTAATGCTGATCAGGATTCATAAGTTGTTCACTCTTCAATAGCTCTCTCTGCAGGCTAGGTTTAAATATCTAGGATCAGTGGTAACCCAAGATGTATAAATAGATGCAGAGATAACGTAAAGAGAGAAGTGTGAATGAAACAGTTGAAAGAAGGTATCAGGAGTTTTGAGCAATTGAAGAATTAAGGTGAAGGCTCAAGATATGTTTTTTTAAGACAGTGGTAAGACCACCAATGATGTATGGAGCTAAGACATGGGTAGTAAAGGAGGTGCAGGAGAAGAAGTTAGATGTAAATGAGAATGTTGAAATGGATGTGTGGAGATACAAAAAAGGTAAATAAGACATGAGACATTCAAAGGTACAACAAAAATGACAAGAGATATCTAAGCAAGTACATGGGAAGAGATAGTGAAGAAGGCTAAAGCGGAGGTGGATTGATAAAGTAAAAGAAGATCTGAAGCAAAAGGGTCTGACAGGGAAGGAGATGCTGGACTGAACTGTACGTAGAAGGTTGATCAGATACCTCAACCCCATAAAGCAATGGGAAAATATGAAGTGGAAGAAGAAGAAACTAACCACCATAAAAACTAAAGAATACACATGTCTAAAATTAGTTATTTAAATAAAATTTGTGGTACGCTATTGAATTTATATTTTTTTCATAACATACACTGCCTCTAATTTATACCTGGAGGTTTAATACTCTGCAGCACATTGACATTGTAGTTAACAATACCAAAAAACAGTTCAGATTCTGGCCTGGGTGCCATCTTCAGTGGCAGTTCACCTTTTCTGCAAATGTTTGTGTTTATCTCCAGGTCTTCCAGAATTGTTCCCACATAACAAAGACATGCATGTCAAGAAAGCTAACAGTGCTAAATTAATCTGATGACACTGAGTGAAGTTTGCGTGTGTGTGTTTCCTGCTACGATGAATGGAGAGTTTAATATTATTTTGTAATTACTATCTTGTAATTCTACTGCACAATATTAGATGCCAGTGTACAAACAGTATCTGCAATGTATAACAAACTATGGGTAATGACAGAATTCAATGTAATGTGTTTATTTGATGTAAACTATAATGAAAGGATAACAGCACAATCAACTAAAATGATAAAGCTAGTTGCTCTCCTTAAGCTGATGTCACTTTTCACGACTTTATATGACAGACTTGTTGAATACAGTCTCTAATCTCAACGCTGGACCATGCCAAATAACATGACTGAATATTGCTGTGGATGTCACCTTTACCAGCTGTGTGCTGACCGTCCACAACAGTCATACTTGCCCCTTTTTGTAACAGCCTATAATGTGCTGCCTGACAGATGTGGTGCTGTATGAAGAGTTAACAGCTACAGCAAGTACCAGTGCAATCTCTGCAATTTTTTTTCCATTCTGTCAATTTATGTAAACACTAGTCATCAGGATGACAAATTTCTCATCAGTTTGTGAGGTCCAAGACCCACTTGTTCTCTATTCTTCATCACTGAATTCATTGGTTGTCAGCTCTCATGAATATAGAGCATGCCCCTGTGGCTAAAGACAAAATCAAACCTGTTTAAAGCTGTCAGCGCAACTAATGGTCTAGTTGAAGTGAGTTGCTGGACATGTCACATTACACGACTGTCTTCATTGAAATGTGCCTCTAGCTCGGTAAGATTATGTAAATGAAGGCTATGACCCAAAATCACTGCCTTAAGGTGACATAATTTAAATCATTTTTGTCCTGGAAAGCAGGGGTGTTTCTGCATACTGCAATCTCATCCAACCACCATGTAACATTACTAAGTTGTGAACCTTCTACAATATACCATATGATTCACAGAAAGTGACAAACTAAAGTAGTTTCTAAAAGACCTGTGTTATATATCAATATACTGTTTGTATTGCAGGAGAAGTGTGGTTTCACAGAGATTAACAGAGGGCTGCCTCATAGACCAAGAGCCCTGGCTCTGTTTCCTGGCACTATCTGTGTGGCATTTATACATTCTCCCTCTGTCTCCATGTGTGTTTTTTTTAACTCAACAGACAGCAAGCCAAGCAACAAATTAAATAAAAAAGGACATTTTTTTCATTTAATAAACATTATGATTAAAGTTACTTCAACAATTTTAGTAATTACCATTTTTATGTCCCATTGCTACTGCCATGTCCATCGCATTGAATCCCGAATCAGTTTCAATTGTTGGATCGGCTCCATTTTCTGCATGATAATAATATAAATATATTTCATTTACAGAAGTACAGAAATTAGAATAAACAGGCGGGTTTCTTTTAGTTTCTCAAAAATCTTACCTAAAAGGATTTCCACACACCGAACATGATTTCCATGAACAGCATACAGCAAAGGAGTGCCTCCATTCTGGTAACAAGTAAATGTTATAATTAAAATCTAAATGTACTTTTCATTCAACAACAAAAATAGAAGGATTCCGTTAATTTCAAATACAATACAAATGGATAAAAAAATATTATAAAATGTTTATTTACATATCTACAAAGCACATTGTTTTAATTTTAGCTGTGTTCTAAAATAATTGAAATTTCCCTTTTTCAGTTTAATGAAATAATTTTAAGGTAGCAGATAAATTGTCATTAAGCCTGTAAGCAGCTATTACAAACAAACATACTATATAGGTAAAAAAAATGTAACAATGATATTGTCTTCCTTTTCTTCTTCATCTTCTTCCATAGCTACTCCCATTTTTATATAGGGTAGCTATTTATCTACAATTATTAAATAAATTAATGAAGGAATAAAATTATGCTATTGCTGGTATTTGTTAAAAATGGTTTCCTAAAGTATATTAGTGTAAAGCGAAGCTTTACCCAGTCATATTCATTGACATCCACTCCACATTCTACTAGCATCTTCACAATATCAGTATATCCTTTACTGCAGGCAAGTGACAACGCACTCTCTCTTCCTTTTGCAAGAATGGTAGGATCAGCTCCCTAAGGGTAAGAATAATGATATATAGCATTGACACTCTAATCAGAGGTTAATAGTCACTATGGGTGTTTAGAAATCAAGCAGGTTCATTTTCACAGGAATGGAGACGCAGGCTTAAACAAACTACATAGAACATCATACTAAGCTGAAATCTAAAAGATTCAATCGTTTCTACTAAATAATGTGACACACAATATTATGAGAAAGGGTGTAACTGGGGGTGCTAAATAAAGCATCAGTCTTTTCAGAAAACTACCAGGTACAGTGTCATTATCTGCATATAAGATATACCTAACCTAAGGAGTCCTGAAGCTTGTTCCATCAAAAGGCACCTACTACATGTATGATTGCAAGAAGTCAGTCCTTGGCAGTTTGTCAAGGGAAAGAAACCGCGCTAGTTTTACTTTGAAAGCACAACTTTCTTTAAAATTGGCTCTTCAATCAGCTTCGAAATTAGAGAAAGAGATGTTTATTTTGTTCTAAAAAAAAAAAAAAAAAACAAAAAAAAACCATGCTGACTGTGCTACTCATGAAATGCTTAACCATGTTTGGGCTGCAAATCACTGGTTAAGAATAAGATAACAAACTCTTCCCGATCTGTAATAGAATCATTATGTTTTTGGCATATAGAATTGCTAGAAGATGTGATGAGATACGATGTGACATGATATAACGTAACATAATATTCTCAGACCTACTTAATTCAGCCTATCACACACAACACATGAAACACATAATCCATAAAAAAGAACACTGGCAATAATTTCACAAAATGATTAAACATACAGTAGATTTAATTAAATATACCACCAGAGAGGCAAAATATATTCATGTCCCTTCTATAAAATTACAACATCCATGCAATTGAGAGTGCAGGGCACGGCTGCAAGAGGAAAAATCACTTATGGTAGACAAGGTCCTAGACAAACTATATGGGAAGAGTTGGTCTGACAAGTTTCAGTGGGCATGGTTGATAATATAGCACAACAGTATTTTTAACTTTGTGTTACATTTCCCTTCAGGCATGAATATAGTATATCCAATCAAAAATTCTTTCAAGATAGTTCTAATCCATATATGCACTGGAGTAAACGTTAAAATTATGATAAGCTTGTTCCTTACATTCTGAAGTAAAAATTCCACAACAGCTATTTGTCCATGAGCTGCTGCCCACATCAGTGGTGTGAAACCTTCTTCATCCTGTAGATTAATTACTGCTTCTGCAAAAAAAAAAAAAAATTATATATATATATATATATATACACACACACACAGACATTAAACTTACATCTCAAACAGATAAAAAGAAGCAACGCTGAAATAACAGCTTCATTGAAGACTTGAATTGACATTATACTTTACACTAACCTTTACTTTAAACCTTACCTTGTTCAATACGGCTGGCGAGGAACACCATCTCCCCTTGAGCTGCTAGCTGATGAATTGACAAAGCTGAAAGAAAGTCAAGGCTCCTCTGTTTAGACATCATAAAAGCAGTCACAAACAACTACTTGATATATGCTATGCATATTAAGCATGGCTAGTTAAATATTTATATGTCATTACTAATATAAATTCATTTCAGATGAAGCTTATATGTTCAGAATATTTCTGCAATCAGGAAAAAACTTAAGGCATACTATCAGCTCAAAATCAAAAAGAATCCCCATCAATTAAAAATGCTTAAATGTGAAGTTGTTTTACGCTTCTTTAAACAGCCAAAAACAAATCACAAAGGAAACATTTTATAAATGTATAACTACAGTATGGTCTGCTTATGCACGAGAGTGGACTAGACCAGGGGTAGGCAACGTCGGTCCTGGAGTGCCACAGTATGTGCAGGTTTTTGTTCCAACCCAGTTCCTTAATGAGAACTCAATTATTGCTGATGAAGCACATATTGCTTAAGTGACATTTTAATGCTTCATTTTAGTGGTCTCGCTTGTTAAGGTTTTCCAACCTTAATTGCTTATCTCAATCTTAAACTGCTGCATTCAGTGTTTTAATTGCTCCTTATTAGCAATAAGATGTAAAAGACAAAGCAGCCAGCAGTTCTCCAGCTAGCTTTTTTCCAATTACATCTGTGTGTGTTCATCATGCATGGTTTGATTTAATAAAACACTTAATAGAAAAATGTGACAGACTGAAAATGATCTGTTTTAGGCTTCAAATCATTTGGATGATATCCTTGGAAAGGAAAAAAATCTACGATATAAAACCCTTACATTGCACAGACTAACAAGCCATAAAATTAAATAAGGTCTGAGATTGGCAATGATTGGTTTCTAATTAAGCAATTGGGTTGGAATGAAAACCTGTAGCCACTGCGGTTCACCAGGACCGACATTGCCTACCCCTGTTTTACATCTTATTGCTAATAAGGAGCAATTAAAACACTGAATGCAGCAGTTTAAGATTGAAATAAGCAATTAAGGTTGGAGAACCTTAACAAGCGAGACCACTAAAATGAAGCATTAAAATGTCACTTAAGCAATATGTGCTTCATCAGCAATAATTGAGTTCTCGTTAAGGAACTGGGTTGGAACAAAAACCTGCACATACTGTGGCACTCCAGGACCGACGTTGCCTACCCCTGGACTAGACGAAAAGATAAGTTCTTCGAAAAAAATCACCTCAGATTTCAGCCTTTATTGGTTGACAGGCTTCTGTCAATCAGCTCAATGTCCATTCATTTGGTGAACCCACTTAATCCAAATTATAATCAAGGAAAACTTGAGCTAATCATGCTAGCATCACCTAAAATGCAGGAAACGATCTTGGCAGGCATACCATTCTATCACACGGCACACTCAAACACACACACCCACACTAACTCTAAGAAATGTTAGAGAAGCCAATTAATCTAA
The DNA here is from genome assembly GCF_900747795.2 of Erpetoichthys calabaricus. NCBI lineage: Eukaryota > Metazoa > Chordata > Cladistia > Polypteriformes > Polypteridae > Erpetoichthys > Erpetoichthys calabaricus. The sequence continues at coordinate 165,329,869 of NC_041400.2, forward strand.
TCTACTGTAGATGACTATGGGAGGGAAACTAAATTCCCAAAACAGCAACAACAGGTGCTGCAGTATTTAATGTGTAAGAAATTAAAGGAAGAATAGTCCAGCTAAAAGAGTCATTCATTAATCTGACATTATTAGAAACAGCCATACAGTTGTCACAGATGAAGAAGAGAACTGTTCAGTTTCAAACTTAAAAGTGAACAGAGCTATTTTCAGTTGCATTTTTCATTTATGTTGGAATGTTTTAATTGTTATTACATTATTTAGAACCCCCCCCCCCCCCAATTATCATCTAAAGTCTCATCACTATAAAATTGCACAGCCTTTTTCCTATTGATATAAAGAGGAACTTACAATGTACAAGTAAGGGTGTAGAAGATACTTCATTGCCACGATGTTTGTTAGTCAAAGTTGTTGACTGCTTGATTGGAGAAAAATGCTTTGTTGTTGAAGGAGTATAAACATGTCTCACTTGTATCCCTGGTGACTGAGAAGTTTGAATATTGCATTCCGCTGAAAAAAGAAAGCAATGTATTCTTATTTTTTAGTGCAACAAAACTAACAATTTATTTGAATAAATATAAATATTTTAAGACTAAATTGGTGTGTACTTAACAGGTTACTTACATACAGTATGCAAGGGAATTACCATTATTAAGAAAGTAAAACAAAACATGCCAGAGGAAAAAGATTATAATGTAGTATGGATGCCTCTATTAACAAACACTAAAAAGCCCGTAAATCTTCCTCTGGATATATAGGCAAACATAGACGTGTGACTGAAGTGTGATTTAGAAAGGTGGAGGGTTCTGGTACCTTATCCAGAGAACAGCACTCTCTTTCAATCTAATGGATTTGTAATTGTGCCTTTTGAGGCAGAGTCAGACATGACCATTGAGTAGCCCTGGTCTTGAGAAGGTCCTGTTCTCCAGAAACGCTCGTTTTTAAATTCACTTCTGACCTAAGAAAGAACACTACATCAAGTTCTGAAAGGCAGACTTCAGTCAACACTCCAGGAGTGGGATTTGTGTAGATGTGAGTGTAAGTCTCTTCATAGGTGATGCAGTGAGCAGGATGAAGCATTTGTGATGGGGCTTTTTTAAAATACTTTGCACAAAGGGTGATGTATCCACCTATAGAGATGTAGCACCATATGTCATCACAGGTCTATGCCAGCAGTTTCATGATAAAAGTGATGTCACCGCACTTCTAGACCAGAAATTTGGCAATAAAAGTTTATAGGTCAGCACAAATCAAACTGATTGACATGCTAACCATACCAATCCCTACTTTAACAGAACAAACCCCTAATGTTAAGTAAAATCTAATCTTAACCAATTATAGCACATGCTACACATAATAAACCTTAACCCTAACTTCAGTCCTAAAACTGTTGGTTTAGACCTGCTGGCGTAGGCATGTGGTGTTATACATCTGTGCAAATCTGCAGTTGTATATTATTGTACAAAGGGGAAAACACTTATGTGACCTTAATTTGCACAGTGAGACATTAAAACTGTTTAGATATGCCTATATAGGACATATACAAGCATTTATTTATTTATTGTTTAAATAAAAAATGGGCATGGCAATTTCTTCATTAGCTCCCTCCCTAAATGAATAATTGTACTAATTAATGTACTCCATTTTTAAGAACTCAGATAACACACACTCGGTCATTCTTTCAAGGAAAAATTCACTCTTTTTGACATAAAATTATAACCACAGATAATCTTGATATCTCAAACCATATTTATCTGTTGTTTACACAAGAAGATTAATTTTAGCAAGCTAAATTTAACTTTTGCTATTTTAATCGAACTCAACGGTAAAACTCTTCATATTATATATGTTATAAACTGTCCTTGTTCTTTTCTGCAGATGTAATGTAATCCTTGCAGATTAAGCGTTGACATCATTTTTCCTCATAAATTATTTCACTTATTCAAAACATAGCTATATTTTCTCTTGTTTACAGTGTGAAATAACAAAACAAATTTACAAAATGAGATGTTTATCTGAAAACAACAAACCTTTCAAGCTATTGGCTTCTTACAAAACAAAAGGTGTTATTTTATCATGCCACTTCCAATCGTGAAGGAATATCACTAAACAAAATCACAAAACCCTTGAGTTAACAAGCAGTAAGGCTTTTTAATGCTGATATTTAAATACATTTTCTTTGGAAATGTAATACTAACACTGTTAATACCATAATAAATGAAAATCTCAGGGGTGTCCAGCTTCAGTCCTGGAAGGCCACAGTGGCTGCAGGTTTTCATTCTAACCACCTTCTGAATCAGTGACCTGTTTATACTGCTAATGAACTTGTTTTGCCTTAATTTTTAATTGACTTGATTCAGACTGCTGAATTGTTTCTTGTTAATTAGCAACCAAACAAATAATGAGACACAATGCAAGCCAAAACTCAACCACCTAACCTGTGCCCATCACACAATATCTGAAAATAAAGAATGGTGAAGGTCTCACTAAGGTTGATCTCTGAAGTCACTAAAACATTTTGATGGTGTTCTTAGAAAAAACAGAACGTTGACAGTTTTGGAAACGTCTGTGGTGGCAGATAAGAGCAGCAACAGGTCATGGAATTAAATAACGGGTTTAATTATAGCAAGAATCAGTTTCTCATTAATAAATTGGTTGGAGTTTGAAGCCCCAATTTAGCTGGTCATCCATTAGCTTGTTTCACGTCCCATTTCTGTTTGGCTGTCATTTAATGAAGAAACGAATCAATTCAGAGGACTGAATCCTTAGAAACAGCTAATAAAAAGAAAGGAAATGAAGTTAATTAGCAGTGAAAACTGGTCACTGATTGGGAAAAGGGTCGGAATGAAAACCTGCAGTCACTGCGGCCCTCCAGGATTGGAGTTGGACACCCCTACTCTAGCATCTTTTACATCACACCAAAAATTATAAACCTTTGCAGGAAACACACAAATTAAAAGTATGAGCTAGCGATGCAAGCTCTGGCATGCATTATATGGAGTCTTTATGTCAAAAGGAGTGAAATTACAAAGCATGACTGCAAAGATGAAATACTAAAAATTAAATATGCTCAAATTTAGCTACAGCTTATCAATACTTTCAGCAATTCCCATTTATTGCTATTAACTACTATTCAATTACTTTAGCCACACAAAAAAATTCTACATACTGTATATATGAAGAAATCAGAAAAACAAAACACAAAATAGAAATGGTCTATTAATATTAGCAATATTAATTATAAAGTAATAACAAGTGAAAATGTACAGCTCATTCATATTCACAACGAATCTTTACCATTCATGATTGTTTTTCTTAACAAATAAGGTGACTTGAAACGAACACACAAGGAAGCAAAACAAAATCCTCCATTCATTACCTATCAGAAGTCCCGGCAGCAACTTTTGAAATACAATAGACATGATGATGTTCTTTCCTGGTTCCAATAAACTAAATGTTTCTGTTATCAGTAAAAACATGCTATTCGGATTTAAAGTGATCTGCTTTTGAATGCACATACCTTGGCATTTCATTGATTCTGAAATTCAGAAGTCTTCACAATTGATAGTTGTAAGAAAAATATGATTTGAAATTGTACTGCTCTCCATTACTGGCACTGATTGAAAATTTAAAGAGGTGTCACTGAGCACTGTGTGCACTTTTGTCATGAAAGTACCTTATACAGTATTTAACATACCTTTAAACAGCACAGACGCTACTTCCAAATCTGAGTTGACCTGGTCTTGAATGTTTTTACTGTCTTCTTCATTAAGTGACTTTACAAACCGGGAACAAACATTCATGTCAAAGCGGTTGGGCAAAATGAATTTAATGCCCATCGCCACATTTTGGGGGTTTCCATCATCCGCCATCTGATGCTCTGGTTTTACACTGGCTATTTCTGGAAGTACACAGATGCCTTCCATCTCATCATGAAGCAGCTGGCAGCCTGCACTGTGATCCTCATTTGACGACGCCATGGTGTGCACTGGGTCAAACTGTAAAAGCCATCATTTAGCCAATAACCTGCTTTTTTTTATTGCCCATCTTCATGAATCTAGTGATAAAACATATATGGAAATCGTAAGTCATTAGTTAATTCTTCAAAAATAGTTATTTTACTTTTTCCTTGTCACTAAATCATTATTTATTGTATTGAGTATTTTACACAATGAAAACCTCTATACTTATACAGGAATGGATATACTGTATATTAACAAATTAAATTAAGCTGACCAAACAAAACATGCAATATCTGGTGTTTGTAATGACTACAATGAAATAAAGTCAAAGCAAATTTAAGAATCACTGTGTTTTTTTTTTGCACTTTCCATACTGTCCCAGCTTATTATGATTTGGGGTTGTATAAATATAAATATGTTTTCCTTCACACAAAGAACCAGTTTAAATTACCATGTAGTGTGTAGGACAGTTGGACTTGAGGTACATTCAAATCTAAACTATTGTATACACAAAAGTACTTGGTTCTGATACGCCTGATTAACTGACGGCACTGTAACTGACACCCATTGTCTTAGGAAGTGAAGCTGGGTAATATAGCTAGTATAGCTGTATGTTGCATGCTGTTTTTGTTTATTTATATCTTTTATTGGCATTGTATTTTTTGTATTGTATTGTCTACTGTTCTGAGGAGACATGTAAATAAGAATTTTATTGCACTATATACTCATGACAATAAACTTCAGCCATCCATCCATCCATTTTCCAACCCGCTGAATCCAAACAGGGTCACGGGGGTCTGATGACAATAAACTTGAAAATTAAAATAAAAGTTTATCTGTTGAATTCATCTATTTGAAAATCCCACATTAATATTGTAATTTGCCAAGTTCTGCACAGCAGCTGTAGCACTGTACTAAGTCTGAGAACAAATTTAATGAACATGTCAGTGTTAAACCAGGAAAAAAATCACCTCCCTGAATCTTTTCAATTGCTAAACAGGTTCAATGATACAAATCCATATAACTTTGAATATAGTATATACTATATATGCATGCCTTCTAAAACGTAGTGTCTTTCTGTTTTTACCATTGAGTTTTGCAAAAACACAGCTATCCGTGATGCTATGAACAAAAAGCCTACTACTTCAGCCTTTTGGTGAGTGTCAAGACTATAAGAATTGCTTTAATAATTCCCTCGCAATAATATAAATACAGAAAGTTAGAAAATAGTATGGTACAGTATAAGTACAGTCTACTGATACAATAGATTGGTGTGCAATCGCTGGCGCCGAAGAAATTCACAGCTGGGGTCCCTGTGAATGCAAACATAAATGAAAATAGAAGTGTCTCAGCGGCAGTTAATAGAAAGGAGTTAACATTGCCAGATAAATACAATAGTAGTCCGGTATCGATTTGGAGGTGAATCCGACTACTGTACTCGAGTTCATGCAGTCAAATTGTGGAATTTTCCTCTTTCGAATCATCACTGTTCAGTGAAGAAAATACGTGTATACAGTTTTAAATTTTGCGTCCTCCTGTTACCATGCAGCTGGGCGAATGGGAGTGTAGCGGACTGATCGAAGCGAAGGAGTAACTGGGGCACCAAGAAGTTGCTGAGAATAAGCAGCCAAGATCAGCCTCGTACTTTCCAGTGTAAACGCAGCTTGTTGCGGTGGTACTGCAGCTGCCATCTGCTATAAAACGCGTATGTGTGCCACAGACCTGTGCCCCTTCTTCATTCAACCAAAATTTGCGCCTAGTGTTAAACCAGCCGATCTCTATTGTTTTTCCTAGCTTATGACAAATCCTAGAAGAACACCTTGGTTGCCAAGCCTTTCCAGTTAGTTGTCGCAACGTGTACAATGACAGTTTCCCAATCTCGACTCGTGCTAGTACGTACCTAGAAAGAAGCGTACCTCTAAAAGCCTTTACTGCTTTATATTACAACCAATGTGTAATGAAACTCGCTAAAAATAAATAAACTGCCGAGTAACAATAAAGAGACTGGAAGACACTGTCTGAGTGTAAAGAACGTTGCGAGTGCCCATATTCACACATAGCACTAACTAACTGTTTTTCTGTTTGTGTTTACCAGTTATTGCGCTTAATACCACCCGCACGCATTTTTAAACCGCATTAGTACGATCGGTGTTGACTTCTCATAAACAGTAAAGATCGTTGCTAGTACACATACTGTATTCACGCAAAGCAATAACTGATTTTTTGTTTACGTGTATCAGTAATAACTTGTACGTACCTTTTCATAGTCCTAATACCATCCTCGTGCATTTTTAAACCGTATTAAAGCGATCGGTCTTGATTTTTCATGGAAAATAAAGAACGTTACTAGCACACATATTCATACAAAGCAAAGCCTGATTTTCCATTTGAGTATAAAGCAAATACAATTCCATATAACAATAAGTTGTACATAATGTTTATATACCTTACCATGGGTTTAACACTATGTGAGCGTATTCTAGTTTTGAACTATCCAAGAGCGATCGCTCTCGCCTCCTCAGTCCTTACCCATTTGTATTAGTCATATAAAGTTTATTGAAATTGTCCATCCGGAGTTACAATAAAGAGTATTGAAGCGATCACACCGGAAGTGGTACGTGATCAAGATGGCTGCCTCCTGCAGGTTGGATAGTTGCAACGTGATTCTGGCTTAATGGCAATTCCAGTCGTTTTAATGTCAAGGGACAATTCTGATGTTACGCTTGTGAATTGTGGAGTTACAACAAAACCCTGTATTTATTTGGATATTTTAAGACCGGACACTAATAACGTCTTTTGATAAGACGTACTTACTTCTGCTTCCCGGCGTGATCGTCGGTGTTTTAGCAACTTTTTAATTTTTTTCGTATTTGTTTTTCCTTCCAAGAAGGTGTGACATCAGGTATGTTATTTAGTGTGCGTGTTATTTTAATACGAGTACATTTTGTAGTATTATGTCCGTCATGTAGCAGTGAGGAATTCTATAGTGAGAAAGTTGATATTCTTGTAAGGATAAATAATTGTGTTACGATAAAGATATCTAAGTATGTACTCAGGGTTAATACTGCAAATACATAGTAAAAGATTCAGGAAAGTATAAGTATTTACTTACAGTTCTTTGTTGCAAAGTGGTCAAGTCTTGGAGACCTCGATTATACGGGTCCGGCAATTGTGATTGTTTTGCCACCTTTGACAGACACCGCTAAAAGTTGGGCACCTTTTTGTGATTGCTGTGCTATATGGCATTTCCATTGTTGTCGAGAAACTTGGAGTTGCAGAGAAAAAAACGGCAACAACATAAAAACACACGTGGAATATCCATTATTTGCATCGATGTTAACTCAGAGTTATGAAGTGTTCGACATCACTTGCAACGTTTTAGGAGGATCCCAGAGATATTAAAGTCTCCGATGTAAAAGAGTAACATTCATGCAAACACTTTTCTGGTTATGGTCCAACGTCTGACCAGGTCTGATTGCGTTTCTCAGTTCAGTATTTGGTAAATGAATCGTGCTTCTGTACCAGTTGTTCGTTCAGGAAGGGGAAGCACATTTTCAGCAGTTCATTGACTTTTACTGCTAATTAAATAGCAGCATTTCTGACAGGACATTTACGATCTTTGATTTTATGACTGGATGTGCTGCTTCTTGAGACTACAAACCCTTCACCTTTAGCTTGTTTTGCATGTTAGTTTCATGAGTTTTGTTTGCCCTCGTCAATGAGATGGACTTTGTCAAAAGGTTCCTTCTGGAACAGGCAAAGCCGGAGTCCGTTCAAAAATGCAGGATTAGCGAAGTGCCCTTATCTTTGTTTCCGCGGAACTCGCAATTCTGATATCTGTTCTAGAAATGCAGACTTGATATTCTGGAACAGATTGGGACTGATTTTTGAAATCACGATTTATTATATTCGGAATGCACTCAAATCCTGCTTTCAGAAATATGACCACAGGTGACGGCCAGTGGTGGCTATGGCAGGTCACACTGACCCAAATAACACTAGTTAAGAGTATGACAGTTTCCTTGGGATGCATGTCTTTGTGGTGGGTAAGAAACTCACCAGCACCTTTTATATTTATGAGGAGTTACTCAGACTCAACATTTTCTGCTTCAAAATATCAAAAATAATTTAATATGCCATTAAACTTGCAGATTAAATCAGGGCAACTAATGTGTTTTGACCTTTAGATGCTTAAATGCAATTACATGACAAAATTGGAGGAGTAAACTATGCATCATTATTTTTCTGGCCCCTGTATTTTATCTTTTACTTTCCCCAACTATCAACGCCTTCTCAAAAATGTAATCTTTTCTCATAAGTTTAATGTAGAGAAAAGCCAAGCAAAATGACACCTTTTATTGGCTAACTAAAAAGATTACAATATGCAAGCTTTCGAGGCAACACAGGCCCCTTCTTCAGGCAAGATGTAATGAAGAAGGGGCCTGAGTTGCCTCGAAAGCTTGCATATTGTAATCTTTTTAGTTAGCCAATAAAAGGTGTCATTTTGCTTGGCTTTTCTCTACATTCATAATGGCTAACACGGTACAACACCCTAGTACTACTCATAAGTTTAAAATATTTAAGTTTATACCTGATCTTTTGTGATTCCAGTTTACAATCCTAGCTGCTCCGAAACAGACTCCTGTGCCTTTGCAGTAGTCTTAGAGGTCAGTTACTAGTCAGTGGTTTACTTACACTTGCTTTTTTTTTTAAATAGCCTTTTCACAATATTTTCATAATGTTTATTTGTCATACAGTTTATATTTTTGCCTGTTTTCAAGAAGTATTATGCATGACAGAATGCTCAGTGGATTTTTATTCATTCTCACTTTTTTTGCAGTTTATTTTTCAACCGTGAATTTCAAGAAGAAATGACTGCGTATAAACCTACTAAAATTCAAAGCTACCCAAAGCTTGGAGAAAAAGTTACACAAGACACCATCTACTGGAAAAATTATAAGGTAAATATCTCTGCTTGTATGATTTTTTTGGATGCTGGCCAATTCAATGTATGTAATTAGTTTGGTAATTCAGTACCAATGAAGTAATACTTTGTTAAAGCAGTAGTCATAAAATTCCTTTCAAACAAATGACTTGTACAAAACAGATTATTTTTGTATCATAAATGGTTGTTCCCTCTAAGGTGCTTGTTTCAAAATACCATTGAGTGCATTTATCTGCTTCCAGATTTTTCTTACAATTTTCTGGCACAAACTGTTTGTTGCTATCTCACTTTAGATTTTTCTCTGCTTATACACATGCTTCCTTTTATTATTATTATTATTATTATTGCATAGTTAAAGAAGTATTGATTCATATCGTTTTCAGATATCTGGAGGTATTCTGTTAGAGATAATTAACCAAGCAAATGATTTGGTGTGTAAGGAAAAAAAATCTCTGACATTTCAACTTCAGTGAGAAGAGCCATCTCTCTTTTCAAGGCACAAGGATAACAATTAGCAAAGTTTAGGCTACTGTGTTTACAGATCTCTGGGTTCTCCTTTTAGTCTTGCATAGTCCAGAATAAGGTGAGTAACCCAGTTTACGTAGAAACCTGGTCCCCCAATTTGCATGCACACATCCACGTATGTAGTTCATCTTTGGCAAAAAAATTCTGAAGTAAATTTACTGCACAATAAAAAGGTTAAACATGATTATCAGCTGCCGTGAATCCAAAAAAAAAAAAATGCATGGAGCCTGTGTTGGGAACAGTATGGCAAAGATTACTGTTAAAAGTAACCTCTTATATTACTGCTTACTTTTTTTTAATTTTTTTTATTTTTATCTGCTATAGATGTGTGGAAACAGTATGATCGGGTGGCATAGTGGCCAGTGTTCATACCACAAATCTTTGGGGGGCTCAGATCAATGATATAAGCTGCTTGAGCATGGCAAAGGTGCTATATAAATGCAGTATTATTACTATATAAAAAGAGGATGAATGGGATTTACTTTAAAGAACATGAAGGACTAATCATATTTATGAAACACAAGAAAATGAGTGAGGTATATTTTTCCATATAGGTATATAGTGTGAAAGATTAAGGCACTGTCGACCCCTTGAACCCTCAGACCAGATGTCAGACACCAGATAAAAGTCCAATATGACTTTATTTTATAATAATAATGTGCACCAAGCACTCTACCCTCCACACTACTCATATTATAAACAATAACTACACAATAATCACTACAATAACCAATCCTCCACTCCCAGACGCGTTGCCACCCTTCCACCCAGCTCAGCTCGTCCGTCTGGGATTTCCCAGAGTCCTTTATAGTCTGTGACCGGGAAGTGTTTCTGTCCCTCAGTCCATGTGACTTTCTATCACTTCCGGGTCAGGTAAAAAACTTCTTTTCTTCATCAGCCCGGAAGCACTTTATTTCTTCCAACCATGTGACTAGGATTTACTTCCGGGCTGTATGGAAAATAAACTTGTCTGTGTCTCCCTGCAGCGTCGCCTGGCGGCCCTGACGTTATCCAGCAGGGCTGTTTATTAAAACTCCATAGTCCATGATGCCGTCCTGGAATTCGGGGGCATCTCCACGTTGCCAGGAGGGCTCCATCTAGTGGCCTGGGGGTATTGGCCGGGATGAATGGCCGGCCATATCCCACAATAGGTACTTATTATAAAATGTAATTACTTTTGATTTACTTCCTGTTTTGCATAAAAAAAGTACACATTTTCACTGGCCAACATTTACTATTCTATCCTATGCCCATATATAAACGTTCATGAATCTGGCCAGAAAAGTAGACCTTGATATCATTGACCTGAGCCCCCAAAGATTTCTGGTATGAACACTAGCAACTATGTCACCCGAGCATACTGTATCCACACATCTATAGCAGATTGCTAGATTAAAAGTAAATTGAAACTTTTAATATGTTTCTGTTACTGAATTGCGTGAAGCATGCTCTTTTCTGTTTGGCTGTGCAATTGTGCCCTACAAAGTAGTACCAGTATGTTTGCTTCTTGTCTTATACCCAGTGTAGTTGGGATAATAAAGCAAATATTTTTACTACAATTAAATAGGTATTGCGTTAAGTCGTTAAACTATTTGTTACTTTTAACTTGTTACCCCAACTCTACTCCCAAGATTGTACTGCTGAGCTTGACACCGTACATTCAGCTCATCAACATAAATTGAGTGATTTCTGAAACACTGAGATGGCTTATTTCAACCAGGAGAAAGAATAATGTCATCACCCAAGCATTTGCCTTGGGAAATTTATCTTGTGGTTTCTCCTGTCTGTGTCTACTGAAAGTTTATGTGAAGCAAAGCAGGTAAAAAGAGTACAAATGAAATTTACAGGCTATGAAATCCTTAGCTCTTATCTAATTAAACATGGCCAAATATCGGGATTATTTGCAGAGAATAACGTGACTGTGTGTTAACTAGCTTTCTCATTGATCAATTACCTGGTTTATCTAACTGGAATAACGGTTTACATGGCATTTAAAAAAAAAAAAACCAGGTTTTTGTATATAACTGGGTTATTAAAGCTCATGTAAATGCACTGAATTTCTTGTATAACAGTAGGTCAATGTATATTTCTTCATTTTGTTTATATAGTATAACTAGGTGGCTTCGCCCCCTGCCAGCTTTGCTTGCCAACCCGATCCCCCCCCAACCAACATCTGCGCTACGTGCCAGCAACTTTGCATCTCTGCTGCTCGTGTATGTGGATTTCACTTTTACCAAACAACAAAACTTTTAATTTTTGCGGATAGGCCTCTTCATTGGGAAGAAACACTACTTTTCCATGATGGCAACACGAATTAGATGATCTACAAGTCTCCGACTTAAAGTTTAATGCCAAACAACATCTACATACTTCTGTTATATCACCTATGTCCAGATATATTCAATCCCTTTTCGCTTTTACCTTTTTGTCAATATTGCATTGAAGTTTGATTCCGTGTTTGGAATTGCATCTTGACAATGCAACATATAACTGCCCGTGAGTGAATATCGTTTCTTTCTCTCTACACAAACTGTGTCTGACAATAGCATTCACACAAATGAGAAATGAGCGAACCATGTGCGTGGTTGTAAGTGTTTTAGATGTTGGCGGGACTTTTCCAAATCTCATTGCATAAAGTCTTGTCTTGTGGGGCTTGAAATTTTCTCCTGTTAGATTTCACTTTCACCAAACAGCAAATCTTTTAATTCTTGTAGATACGCCTCTTCATTGGGAAGAAACGCTACTTTTCCCAGATAGAAACATGAATTACGATCTACAAGTCTCCGATTTAAAGTTTAAATCTGAACAATATATTCAATCTCTTTTCGCTGTTCCGTTAATTCACCGAGTAATAGTTTTTGCGCTAATGCGATCTTTACTATCATTTTTCTGAGACTGTCAAATTTTCATACTTCCATTATCTCTAACCTGCTCTGCATGTGTATCGCGCCAACATTTTTGAATTCTTTACGCCGTTCTACTTTGTCGTCTACTCTTTGTCTTTTATTTCCTGCCCTGGGCGTGGTTAAATCTCTTGGCAAAAAGTCTAGTCTTGCAGGGCTTGAAAGTGTCTCTCTTTCATGTCTTTTTTTATTATGATAGAGAGAAATAAAGGTTGCTTTTAAGTGTGTTTTCTAGACATTTCTGGACTTAGCATTTTTTGACAAACATTTTCAATAACTCCATATTTTTGATGTGTTTAATGTTAGGTTCTCTGTTAACACTGTAGATTCCTATAAAAAATGGAGTCTAGAGAAGAATGTGATGCAATAGCTGAAAGCCCAAAGCATTGTCCGAGTATGCTTAGTTTTTAATGAACATCACGATATTGCATGCTAAATAAAGTGAAATTTCCCACACACTTAGACATTTAAATACAGTAATTAAAGCTTAATATTCCAGTAATGGGTGATCCTCATCTATAAATTACAAATCTGTGAGTAGCAACTAAGTGCCTACTTTTGACCTACATAGGTATGTAATTGTAACTTTTGCTTTGGTTTTCCTTCTGAGGGTCATAGCTGCAGTAAGCCAACCTTGATCAACCAGGTTACTCTGTATCATCATTAACAGATTCCTGCTCATTATGTGGAATTCACAGCTGGAACAGGCTAGTTGGATATGAGAGAGATTGTAATCGTTCTAGTATGTTCTGTGTCTGCCACTGATTCTTTCCAATTATGGCTGTGCCTGATACACTCCCAGTAGATGGTGCTTTGGAATACATCTAAACTAGTTTCTTTGTCTCTCATTAGAAGCAGCATTTCTGCTGGGAGGTGTATCCTGTATCATACTTCACATCATTGCCATATTGAATTAAAATAGCTTGTTTTTTAATTTGATAAGCACTTTTATATACTCTTATACATAACTAAAGCCATTGAGTAACCTAAATTACTGCAAAGGCGAATGTGACCTTACATCGGGATCCACTTCAGACAGCAAGAGTGTTTTAATGTCATTACAGTGTAAAGTATGAGATGCAAAGCTTAACAAACTAAAAATACACATGCAGTAAAGTTTCAGGGATCTAATAACCAAATGCAACTCAGTTTTTGTATAATTCACACAGCTGTAAAAATATCTGGGTTTGAGTGCAGTTTTGGATTTGACAAGGGTAGAAGAAGAAATGTTTAAAATTCTTTGACTGAGGTGACATTTTCACAAGTAAGACAACATTTACTGTTTTTAAATGCTTATTTATTTTGTGGTGTAGGGTAAACATGTGAAAGGTAAAATATGTGCAGATGGGTTTATAAAAACATTTGACCACTGAATTTTATAGCACTGTGGAGCTGTATTTCAAAGCGCCTTTTTATTAAGGTTGAATGTGAAAAAATCCTAAACGAAACCAAATTTTGTTTGCTTCACTATTGTACCTCAAAAATAAAATAAACTTGGTGAATTTCACATTCTTTAGATCTTATATTTGGAAGCAAGTTCAAAATTGTTTTTGAAAAAGTTTTAAAAATTGTGATTAAATTATCAGCTCTATTATATAGCATATCAAAGATGTATTAAAAAACCTTTTGAATAAAGGTAATCTTTGCAAAGTGAGTAGTACTTTTAATCATTTTACCCTTTGGAAGATTTTATTTTTTTTTTTTAATAAAGTTCCGGTTAGTAGAAATAGCCTAAAAGTTGATAGAAATCTACGTTTTGTACCTAATGCTTGTATGCAAAATTTGATTGACCTAAGTGAAAGCTTACTCTGTCTCTCTCACACACTAACACACACACACCCACCCACCCACACAGACAGACAGACGTAATTCCAAAATTGGTATTTTTGGACTCCGGGAGGTCTAAAACGTTGAGATTCATCAAAACCTCGAAATGGAGTTTTTTTGGAGGATTCCAATACTTTCCTTATACCTCGTATACGAGAAAGTCAGGGAGGTTTAAAATGTCGACATCCATCAAAATGTTGACATCGAATTTTTGGACAATTACAATACTTTCCCAATACTTCATATACGAGAAAGTAAAAAGACTTGATCGGTAAAAAGTTGTTTTCAGTTCCTGCTTTTCTAAGCTTTATGGTAATTTAGTTGTAGTGTCCTTAATAATAATAATTCTTTGTATATATAGCGCTTTTCTCACTACTCAAAGTGCTAAGCAATTGCAGGTTAAGGGCCTTGCTCAAGGGCCCAACAGAGCAGAGTCCCTATTGGCATTTACAGGATTCGAATTGGCAACCTTCCGCCTTAACACAAGATAATAATATGGCAGTGAGTGGAGGTTTATTTTATCAGTGAATGAGAGGTGATTGGTGTATTAGCAATTACGTTAAAAAAAGTGGAGCAATAAACTGGAAAAATAATCAGAGAAGTTGTCCCGTGCAACTAGACAAATGGAAAGAAAAGCAACTTTAAAGAATTCAGACCTCTATTTTGTCCTTTAAATTAAATTGGACACCGCTTGAGTTTGGACAGCGAGCTTGTTTAAAATGCAGAAGCTTACACTTTTAATTGGGAAAAGAAAAAATAAAGATGAATTTGAAATTGCTGCTTAGTGAACAATAGGCTTTTTTAAAATTTGTACAGTGTTTATTGTTACAGCACAAGTTTTCCTAAGAAACAAGTACTAAATATTTAAAATGGTAAAGTACATAATTAAAAAGAAACAATGACACTTACTGTAGACTGTTCTTTGCTTGTAATTATGAGAAGCATTTTATTTTCTTTTATGCCATATGTATTATGGATAAATATTTATTATTAAGCATTTTCAGGAAATTTATTTTAGTATTTTATGATTGCTGAACAATAAGCCCACAGAATTTTATTGTGTTAATAAAAATGAACGTTTGTCACCTGTGGTCTATAGTTTAATTATAAAAATACACTTTGATATAGGACATAAGGCTTCTATGCATCTGATTATTCAGAAGCTTGTGTGTAGATTAATTTTTTTTAAAGGGATAAAGGAAAAAAAAATCGGATTCAACCGGTCAAGTAACATGAAAATCAGAGATCGGTATTGGCCTTAAGAAACCTGATTGGAGCATCCCTAGTTCAGGGTATAAATTATTAGAAGATTTTAAACATTATTAGTAAGAGCACTTGGTTCTAAACACGTCATAAGGTATAAGTGAGCTATTTTGCGTTGCCTTCAGTGTAACTATTGTAAATCATTGTTATTTTTCAATGTTGAGGAACAAAGTGCTACATTAGCGACTGCATTATGGTAAAAGTTTAATACTTTTAAGACTGATCATCAGTATTTGCTGCTCCTGTATTTATTTCTGTGGACCTTGCAGTTTGTCACACAGTAGTAAACATCAACGATGCAGAAGTGAGAACACACATTTCAACTTGCAAAATTAAAAGGTACAGAATTTAAAATACTGGTTCAGGGTGAATGGTGGCAGAAAGTTCCATGCTCAGTGTATCACTAAATTGGGAATATTCAACAAGGATTTGTGTATTTGAATTTTAAAAGAAAATTCGAGAACTTTACACCTTTTCTGATGAAGGCCCATGTTCCAGTGCTTGCTGTAAACTGTTCTTTGCTTGGGTTTGCCTTGAATTAGTCGGGAAAAATGTTTAATATTGTTTCATGCTATCTCATTGAGCAATAAAACATTTTAATAAAGGAAAAGCTATCTTGCCAGATTGGTAGCTATTTAAAGTGAATTATTTATTTTCTGCAGAGGTTTTTCTAATTTAATTCTGGATACTTCTTAAAACTTTGAAACACCTTACACATCTTATAAGCTCTGTTTAACCAGAATTGTATAAAAACCTTTCTCGACTACATTTTTGATCTCCGTCAACTAGAAGGATACAGTAATTTTTTTTCTTGTGTATTACAGACACCCATTCAAATTAAGGAGTTTGCTGCTGTTACAAAAATAGACTTCTCTCCTGTTCCTCCCTATAACTATGCAGTAACTGCTTCATCAAGGGTGAGTGAATTTGACCATGTTCCTTCTGTTGCAGTCAGTTGATGTGTTAATATTCTTTTGACGGCCCTTTTTTTTTTCTAAAAATGCACAATTTTTAAGAAGTGGGCCGTTTATATTTCTACTTTCTCTTAACTTTCCCTTTTTGACTTTGGTAGCATACATTCAAATACAGTTTACTCCTGTAGAACACAGAATGCAAGCAACCTTTCTGGTAGCATACATTCAAATACAATTTACTCCTGTAGAACACAGAATGCAGCTACCTTTCTGTTTATTTCTGTGACATCTGAGCTTAATGATTTTTGAATAAATTTAACTTGCTTCTATGCTGATTCTGTATGCCATGCTTTTTGAGGAAAAGTGCTGATTATATTAAGTGATATAGTTTCGTTCTCTGTTATATTATTATGCAGATCCACATCTATGGGCAATATTCCCAGGAACCGATTAAAACCTTCTCCAGATTCAAAGAAACTGCCTACTCTGGCTCCTACAGGGAAGATGGGAAACTGCTTGTGGCTGGGAGTGAGGATGGCTTGGTGCGAGTGTTTGATCTTGCTGGAAGGGAAGCACTCAGGAAATTTTCAGGACATACAAAGTATGTTGAGAATTTGTTACATTTTTAA
Source organism: Erpetoichthys calabaricus (assembly GCF_900747795.2). Classification (NCBI taxonomy): domain Eukaryota; kingdom Metazoa; phylum Chordata; class Cladistia; order Polypteriformes; family Polypteridae; genus Erpetoichthys; species Erpetoichthys calabaricus. The sequence continues at coordinate 165,346,837 of NC_041400.2, forward strand.
GTTTTTTTTTTATTTTTTTTTTTCTTTCTTCCAACAAATTGCTTTGATTTTTATCTTAAGTTTGTAGCCTTGTTTTAAACTTCACAAAATCCATATTCTGGTTATACCTCAATTAAAATACTTTTATTGAGGAGAAACTATATGTTAAATTATAAACTAAACATTGGACACTGGCATGCACCATGTGCTTATGGTTTTGTCATCTCAAGAAACTAGTAATTTTTACAATGCAGAGAGACAATTGAAGCTAGCCCTCTGTCCAGCAATTCATGTGCCTGTTGTGGACTCGGAACAGATGATGCATCTTTCTATATGAGTGTTGAATGTCCATCCTTGCATTCATTTTTCTAACACACTTATGTTTTACCTTTTCAAGTAATATATGTATTGTATAGTTGAACTGTTCATGTTTTTATTCCATCCCTTTCAAAGCTGCTTAAAATTTCCTGGAAGCTTTGTTCTTTATCTCATTCCCACAATATCCCACTGCCTCTCCCAGCAGTGTGTTTCTTTGACTTGAATTGGCTTTCAGTTCAGTTTTAAAATAAAATATTGTAGTCTGATTGTACAAGCCACCTTGATTAAAAATGACTAGTAAATAAGTATGTCATAGTATCCTTTGAAAGCCCCAGCCCTGCTGCCTGATTTTAATCCATATTTTGTGAAAAAAAGGCAAAAACCTTTTTGAATATTTATTTAGATTTTTTTTTCTCACCCTACATTTCTGTATAGTTTTGGTATTCATTTCTAGATTTTCTATATTTACTGATGTGTTTAATAAAGTTTCTGTTTCCATTATTGCTATTCTATATCCACAGTGTCATATAAAAAGAATAATTGTTATTTTAGAGAACTTTTTTCTTTTCTTTTTGTTTTTTGTGCATGACACCTTGATGTATTTCTTCTCTTCAGAGCTGTTCATGTAGCAAATTTTACATCGGACAAATATCACGTATTTTCTGGTGGGGATGACTACTCTGCAAAGTTCTGGGATATGCCAACAGCATCTGAATTAATTTCCTATGATGAGCATACAGATTATGTCAGGTGTGGCGCTGCTAGCAAGCTAAATCCTGAAATGTTTGTGACGGGTGAGTTTTTTTTTTTTTTTTTTTTGTTCTCGCAATCGCCTGTCCCAGATACTACTTTACCATAAACTTGCTGACTCATGCAGAATTGGCAGTTTTTGTTTTTTATGACACATATCTTATTAATCAGACTATATGTGGGAAAGAAACCAGTTTTATGAACCTGATGTAGAATAAAAGTAAGAGGAAGAATGAGGGAATATTCTAAACTACAGTCTAAAATATCATCATACTTTGGATTCACACTTTTACATGTTAAACATGACCATTCTTTTATCTGTTTTATTAGTTTTTAGTGTGACATGTAATTTAATATACAAAATAATAAAATACAGGCTTCACACCTTTGCTGTAGAACATTCAGTGTGGTTTTCTTGTTGTGGATTTGTTGTAACAACATATCAGACTTCCTTAACACTCTCTAAAGCTTCCAGTTCCTTCTGGGGAATTCCCAGATAATCCTAGACCAAGCAAGAGAGAATCTGGCCATCCCTCCTATCTGCACTACAGTTTCCATAAAGCTGATTCAGTGCATGTTCTCACTACATCTTGTCTGTCTTTTCTCAGTGTGTAAGAGCAACAGCTCTACACCAAGAGTTATTCAGCTCCATGTTATGTTATGGTGAATAAGTCCTGAATCCTTGGTTCTCGGGTAATATGTCCACCACATTTGTACCCACAACCTCATTCCTTCAGTTGCTACTGACATCTAGGGTAAGAGTACAAAATGTAAATGTAGGATTCATTGGTTACTGTTCTTCCTCTGATTGCATCCATCCATAAATGTATATATGACTTTTCATGTACTACTTAGTGTAGCCTCTCTTGAAATAAAATTGTGATGGCTGTATAACACTATATTTAGTTCACCTATATCCTCTGTTTTAAAAATGTTTTCTTTTATAGGCAATGAACTTTTAATACATTGTTTATGGAATAGATATAGTTATCTACAGTAATAGTTATTCTAGTATGCAATGTAATTGACAAGGATTTCTATTTAACCATATAAATGTTAAAGTGAATACCATACAATGTACAGTTAGGTCCATAAATATTTGGACAGAGACAACTTTTTTCTAATTTTGGTTCTGTACATTACCACAATGAATTTTAAATGAAACAACTCAGATGCAGTTGAAGTGCAGACTTTCAGCTTTAATTCTTCAATTACTTTTGAGCCCCTGAAATGAAGGGATTGTGTTAAAAAATGCTTTAGTTGCCTCACATTTTTATGCAATCGTTTTGTTCACCCCACTGAATTAAAGCTGAAAGTCTGCACTTCAACTGCATCTGAGTTGTTTCATTTAAAATTCATTGTGGTAATGTACAGAACCAAAATTAGAAAAAAGTTGTCTCTGTCCAAATATTTATGGACCTAACTGTATGTGATAGGTTTTTATTTTGTTCATTTATTTCATGGTGTGTAATATTTTGTTTTCATTTTAGGTTCATATGATCACACAGTAAGGGTTTTTGATGCTCGCACAGATAAAAGTGTATTAAATATGGATCATGGCCAGCCTGTAGAGAGTGTGCTCCTTTTCCCTTCAGGGGGACTCTTGGTGTCTGCAGGTAACATTCACATTTTTTCATAGCATTTGTAAAGGATTAGTGAGCTGTATTGTTGTCAATATGACTAGACAAAGTAAATTTCGTTTATATGGATGGTGACACAAATGAGCTTTGTATTACTGCAGTGTCTATTACTGTAATTTCATGGTTTAGTTACTCTATGTCAAGTTCACATTCTTACCAAAGACATGCATGCTTATTATTCTGGTCTTACATGAATAAGACTTTTGCATGCCTCACTGTCTGACATTAAATCAAAGAGAACCTGTGATCGATTGTACCATCTTTTATGTCACACTTTGGAAATTTACTGGAGTTTATGCCACCTCTTTTCCCACAACATATAGCCAAATAGCTGTGGGGGATTTTTGCTTGATGCTAAAGACCATTTTGTGCTTGCCATTTACACAAACAAAGTAAGTAATTGTTTTCGGGGTCATTTTCTCTTCCTGTCACATGCACACAGTATCAACATGCATATTTCAACACTATCTATGTGTTCAACTTTATATATACTGGTCTGTCATGTGTATGTGTTTATAATGTAGAAGATACTGTGCACTATGTAGTGTGTCTGTGTGATTGTGTGTATTTGTGTATATTGTGAAAGAATGAGTCTCAACACACTGGAAAGGTTTTTGGCACCTACCAGTATATTGGCCCTGGCTGCAAAAGGTTAAAGAAAGAACAAGAAGTTGTTGATAGGTTGAGTTCCTGGACTGAATTGATGAGGTTTTGGGATATGGTGTCTTTTTATATGCTGGGAACAGGAAGTGACATCGTTCTGAGCGCTGGAACCAGAAGTGATGTTAAATCGGGCAGGTTTTCCCGTATTTGGTCTGCGGAGATAACAGAAGTAGGTTTAGAGCACCCTGCCACCCCCTGGCTTGGCGGGTAATTACCTCCACTTCGTCCACTCAGCTCCCTCCTAGACGCACATGTGTGACAATATATATGAACTTAAATATACTGTATATGTGTGTATGTACAGTCATATGAAAAAGTTTGGGAGCCTCTCTTAAGTCTTTGGATTTTTGTTTATCTTTGGCTGAGCTTTCAAGGTAACAACTTCCTTTTAATACATGACATGCCTTGTCGAGACAGTAGTATTTCAGCAGTGACATTAAGTTTATTGGATTAACAGAAAATATGCAATATGCATCATAACAAAATTAGACAGGTGCATAAATTTGGGCACCCCAACAGAGATATTACATCAATACTTAGTTGAGCCTCCTTTTGCGAATATAACAGCCTCTAGACGCCTCCTATAGCCTTTGAGTGTCTGGATTCTGGATGGAGATATTTTTGATCATTCTTCCATACAAAATCTCTCCAGTTGAGTTAAATTTGATGGCTGCCGAACATTGACAGCCTGCTTCAAATCATCCCATAGATTTTTCAATGATATTCAAGTCAGGGGACTGTGATGGCCATTCCAGAACATTGTACTTCTCCCTCTGCATGAATGCCTTTGTAGATTTTGAACTGTGTTTTGGGTCATTGTCTTGTTGGAATATCCAACCCCTGCGTAACTCTAACTTTGTGACTGATGCTTGAATATTATCCTGAAGAATATGTTGATATTGGGTTGAATTCATCTGACCCTCGACTTTAACAAGGGCCCCAGTCCCTGAACTAGCCACATAGCCCCACAGCATGATGATACCTCCACCAAATTGGACAGTAGGTAGCAGGTGTTTTTCTTGGAATGCAGTGATCTTCTTCCACCATGCAAAGTGCTTTTTGTTATGACCAAATAACTCAGTTTTTGTCTCATCAGTCCAAAGCACCTAGTGTATATTGTGAAATTCCAAAATGAATCTTGCTTGTCTAAATGGGCATTTGCATTCAACAAGCGACTCTGTTTGTGGCGTGAGTGGAGAAAGGGCTTCTTTCTCATCACCCTGCCATACAGATATTCTTTGTGCAAATTATGCTGAATTGTAGAACAATGTACAGATACACCATCTGCAGCAAGATATTCTTGCAGGTCATTGGAGGTGATCTGTGGGTTGTCTGTAATCATTCTCACAATCCTGGGCATATGCCGCTCCTGTATTTTTCTTGCTCTGCCAGACCTGCTGGGTTTAACAGCAGCTGTGCCTGTGGCCTTCCATTTCCTGATTGCATTCCTTACAGTTGAAACTGACAGTTTAAACCTTTTGAGACAGCTTTTTGTAGCCTTCCCCTAAACCATGAGACTGAACAATCTTTGTTTTCAGATCTTTTGAGAGTTGCTTTGAAGATCCCATGCTGTCACTCTTCAGAGGAGAGTCAAAAGGAAGTACAACTTGCAGTTGACCACCTTAAATACCTTTTCTCAAGATTGGACACACCTGTCTTATGAAATTCAAGGCTTAACGAGCTAATCCAACCAATTTGGTGTTGCAAGTAATCAGCATTGAGCAGTTATATGTTTTTAAATTAGGCAAAATTACAAGGGGACCCAAATTTTTGCACAGTCAGTTTTTCACATTTGATTTAATTTTGTACAACTAAATACTTCTTCACTAAAAATCTTTGTTCAGAAAACACCCCAGTACTAAGATGTTCCTAGGAAATGAAAGACATACAGTACCACTGTTTTTTTTTTTTTTTTGTTGAAAGTAGAGTAAATTATTATGCAGGCTGAGAAGGGTTCCCAAACTTTTTCAGATGACTGTATATACATGTACACTCAAAATACATACTGTCATTTACAAAAGTTTGGGCACCCACAATCGGATTACATGTTTCAGTTAATTTGTAGGTGAATACTGTAGATGAATAGAGCTTAAAAGCGCTTTTGCAAAGTATAATCGTAGAAGTGCCTGTTTCTACATATTTAATAATTACTGTTTAATTTTAGAGTTTATAAGGTCATACTGAAAACATTTTCTTTGTGTTGTTTTTTTAAATAAAGGTGGAAGATATGTGAAAGTCTGGGATTTGCTGAAAGGCGGTCAGCAGCTTGTATCACTGAAAAATCATCACAAGACAGTGACATGTCTTTGTCTCAGTAGCTCTGGTCACAGGTTGCTCTCTGGATCACTTGACAGGTAAGAACATTACAGATCTAAAAATGAGGATGAGATTCAATCTATACCATATTACCTCAGTCGGTCTTAACTTGTTAATTAGGATGTAAATATTATAGTTGTAATTTTGCAATTAGTAAATTAATAGGTTGACCCAATATGAATGAATGTGCTTTTCAAGATCCTAAAATTGATTTAATTGGTCCAGTAAAATGCAATTACAGAATTACTGTGCAAATTATATATATATATATTTTGATCTTCAAGAAGCAAACTCAGGTTTCACAATTTGATACAGTTACAGGGAATAGATTGCCTAGCTTTTTTCTTTCTTTTGCTGCAATGTTTAGGTCACTAGAAAAAATGCCATCAATTTGTCTTGTAAATTGTTTTGTGTTTTTTTTTGACAGGCATTTAAAAGTATATAGCACAACATCATACAAAGTAGTGCATAGTTTTGATTATGCCACATCTGTCTTGAGTCTTGCTTTAGCAGTAAGTATGCTTTAAATTATAAGAATTGTAGAAATTTAAAAGATGATTTAATACATTTACTAATGAATTGTAATGAATTGCATGAGTCAGAATGACAGTAAAGAAGAATTTCCTGTGTTCAGTGACATTGTTTGAAAGTAATGTTAAGTGTTAAGTTTCCTGCATCTTATGCTAACTGAATTATTCTTACTTCATGGCATTTTATGAAAACTTGTATCGAAATCTGTATGAGTATACTGATGTATTTTATGATTATAATTTAAATTTGAAGTTAACAAATGTTAAACTCCTTGTTTCCTCATTGCTACATGATATGACATATTTAAAGAGTTCTCTCCAAGCCCTCATAGCAAATATGATAAACTTTTCTTGATGAAACAACTGAATATTTCTTAATGAGTGCCAAAAAATACACTAAAAAAATATAAGAATCCTTTGATTTAAAACATACATAGGATAATGGCTTTGAAATTGTTTCCCACTGTGGACCATTTCATCAAACTTAGATATGGCAGACCAGCTACAGTTACTTTTTATTATAAATTTACTTTTTATTGTAAATTTCAATTTACAGTTAACTTTACTAAATGTATTTAGCCAGTAATAATAACCCCTCAGTGATAAGTGTAATAGTGTAAATGCAGGCAGACCAATAGCACTTTTGAGAGCAACTGGAACTGAGTGATTATGTTTGTTAGGGGAAAATAGCATCAGTTACTAAAGTGCACAGATCACACACAATTTTGGTTTTAGAAGTATTTTTCATGGCTGTAACAGCAGGTAAATTCAAATAGGAGTTCAGAATCTAGGGAAAACCTTGATTCTTTTTTAATAAAATCAGTATGCCTGAATGAACAAAAGGCTAGACTTCAACTTCTGTGTTCTGTTCTTGTCTTCCATCTCAGTAATATATTATGGTGAACAGGATGAATACCATGTACAAAAATAAAACAAAAGGAAAATGTAGTTCCTTTCAGGGCATAACATATAAGGTAGCTTGATGATATAGCACTAATATATTGTAAAATAGGTCGATAAGCGGTGGTTTTATGTAAGTGCATAGTTTTTACATGGAAATTTTTAAAATCATTTAATCACATTACAGACTTATCTTATTTGAGAAATCTTACCATCACTTTGCTCAGTGATTTGGGTGCAAATGATTGTTTAATCAGATTTAGTTCCATGTTTTTATGTAAAAATCAAACGCAATTTTGTCTAGGTAAAAGACATCAAATTTGGTTTAAGAAGGAAAACTTTGTTTATTAGGTCTGAGACAATGGTAAATGTCATTGTCCATTGGCAGGCCCCATCATCAAGGTATAGCAGAATCGTTGATAGACTCCAGATATTTGAAGAATTTTCCTCAAAGCACAAAACTGCAACCATCACTTTTTTCTGTTATGGCACAGGTGATGGTATCATACATCATTAACATGGCAGTGTGAACTTTAAAGACCTTGGACAGACTTAAAGGTTTTTGAGAAAAATAGTTTTCATTATTCTTTTGAAATAAAGAGAATCTACAAACTGAATTAACTCATGAATTCATGTATGCTGCAAGTCTAACCCAGACGTGTTCTCTCAAACAAATTGTAAATCAAGGCCATATGATGCTTCTAAATGTGTTATAGAACCAGGTAATATCCAAGAGTTTGGATTCCTGTTATAGTAAGTGATGAGTGGAGTAAGAACTCTGCTGTCCAAGAGTGTTTTGAATAAGACTGTCACTTAAACACACTGAACACATACTCATTAATGTGCTGTTTTCACATTTCGCTAATAAACATTAATCTAAACTAAGCAATTTGATTCTTAACATTCAAAGTAAAGCATAATTATTTTAATATTTTCAAAAGTTGGATTTTATTTTGACGGTCCTAATATGGAACAGAGATGAAGGTGGGGGACAAATGGTAGTTGCATGAGACAGTTTATGAACAGGCTGCTAGCCCTTTATCTGATGCCTAAAAGTGGCGTATGTGTTTACAACTCTGTGTACAAGAGTCAACACAACACAGGGCTTGCTCCTGGCACACACCTATACTCACACTTAAGCCGAGCCAATTTAGAGTTGCCAGATAACGTTTAATTTAAATCAAAGAAATATTCTATGTTGAAAGTAGAAAATAATATGCTTACACATTGAACTTTAAAAAAAATAAATAAATAAATAAAATACACACACATCTGGGAAGCTTTAAAATATTCAGTCCATGTTCAAACCTTATAGAAAGTGAGCAAGATCTCAAGGTTATGTAACCCAGGGTGTCAAATTATGAGACAAAAAAACTCATTTGACATCCAGGTTTGTCTGACCCTTTCTGGTCCCCTAAACATATTTTACACTAGTTAGGTATTTTTTCTATAGCCAGCACTTAAATTTCAATTCATTTCTGAGTATTTTAAGGTTAATAATGTTGTTCTGGTTCTTAGAATGCTATCCATGTATGGACAAGGTATAGGGACTCTATTTTATTTCCTTGTTACATATTCTCTGTGCATTGCACCAAGTTGCATAACTGACTTGTGCTTATGGGAAGCCGTGGGGGAGGAAAAGGTAAAAATACAGATAACTGGGTTTACAGGCAAGTGGTATGTTTATTTTCGTTGTGTGTAGTTCATATCTACAGACCAAGCAAAACATTAAGAGGAAACAAAAATACTATTTTGCTTATGTGTTCTTGTCTATGTTTACATTAGGTCATGCTGTGGCAGTAACCTTGAAGTCTCCTGTGTAGGCTATTGCTCATTTGAGTTTGCCAGGTATATTATAGTGCTGCCTGTGTAAACACACTGATTAGATGTAGATTACATGTGTATGTATTTGTATCCACGATCAGAAGATTAGATTGTAAATTAAAATTGTCCATCTCTCTATCATTTTAGACTGTTCATCAATTTCAGAGTCCTGAGATTATGCTTACCCTAGTAGCACTGGGTCAGAGCAGGATCTAGCCATTGGACTTGGCACCAATTCACTGCAGCATAGATTCATTCACACTCCCACCTTCAAACCTGACCAATTTAGAATTGCCAATTAATTAATTAATAAGCTAAGTGGTGATTTTGCTCCTGCAGTTTAAGTGTATCATATATTATAGCAAAGTCATATCAGTTTTAGAGGTTTTTAAAAAAATGAGCATAACCCAAGGGTTAAATGACTTGCTGTGGTTCACAGTGAGTGGTAGGTATTCATTGAGCCAGCCACCTTTTGTTGTACACTATACACCAGTACACCACATTTAAAATCTTGCAGAAATATTAGGTATTTTTTAAATCATGTATTACAAATATTTTATCAGCATACTGTACATCTGTTTTGTAAAAAGTGTCCATGGTTTTAGTCACCAGCAGATGGCAGAGTTATGCTTATGAAAGTATAGAATTGATGTTTGAAAATTTTACTATCTTTTGGATTGCTTATGGGACAGAGAATGCTCAGCTTGTACTGGCGCTGAGCTTGGCATGCTTTCTGGCCATTTGAGGAGGCTTTGTGTCATCAAACTTAAATACCTTGGGGAAGTTAAACCAGTTGAGAATGCATCTTCAGCACAGGCATTTTAAAATATATTTTATTTAAATTACAAAAAAAAAGAAATAAATAAATCCATATTCATAGATATGCAAGAAGAGACAAAAAGATGGGTTATATAGTTTTTGTTAAAATATAAACTTTTTTTTTGTTGGTATGTAAATCAAAGCCAGAAAGGATTAACAGAAACAAAGAAAAGAACTCCATTATTAGTCCAGAATAGACTTCACATGTGTGTTAATCATATGGAGTCCAAATGATTTATCATGGTGTCCTGTTACTCTTCAGTATAAGAACTTCAGTATATAGCTGCTTCACCAGATAGGCAGTTGTCCGTGAGATCATGGAGCAGAAAGCCATACACCTGCTCTGTGCAAGACCAATCTAAGGATATGGCTGTAAACTAAAAGTTGCTGATGGCACTTTGTCATTGCCAGGAGCCAAGGCTGCTAAGAAATGGCTTGTAGTGAATGACGGAATCTCTTTGATGTATCATTACAATGACAAATTGGCTATAACAAGCAGCACGGTAGATAATGAGACCTTGCTGTTTTGAATGCTTTCTGGATTCCGTTCAGTGTAATGGAGACCAGATTTGTGAGTTACAAACTGTGTAGGAACACATATCTCTGTAGACCGTGAAAAGTATTCACTTTGGTTCTGTGATGCCTGTTGCGCTATCCACTGATCTTCCTGTGCTGTTGAAGTTGTAAGTCCATTTTTTGCTGAGCACATACAGCACACCTTCTTGTAGCTCTCATCTCCAGCATCATTTTGTATGTAAGGCCAACAAGTGCTTTGATTATGTCAATTTTATCATGCAACATCACAAAGGCCACTGTCAAGGTCTCGCATTTGGTTGACTGAATAAGGTTGTGTTAAATTATATTTTTGTTTGCTGTAGTGATAGCATATAACCACCTCAGCATCACTTGTACTATGTTCATGTGCCTTGGGACAGACAAGAAATAGGAATTTCTCTTTCAAAAATTTCAGGTGAATGCCCTTTGAAGTGGTAGCTCCCAGTGACACAAACAGTCCAACCTGAATTAGTCAAGTTGACATCTCGTCTTTTTTTATTACTATAAAAATTAAAATAGTATAAAAATTAATTATAGAAAAAGTGAATTTAGTCATGTTAAGATTTGCTTGATTGTATGGATTGTTACTTGCTATTAAAGAAATCAATAAAAATAAAAAAGCAGAAATTTACATTTTTGTGTTTTTTAATTGGTTTTTGTGCAGACCATGCAGCAAATTAACATTGTCCTTGCATTTTCCCCCCAAATTGCTGACTGATATTCTCATTAATTTAGGTGAAACATCATGAGTTGTATCTTTGAAAATTCCCATAACACATGAACACAGTAATATTTCAAGCATGTTTGATTCACACATTTTTTTGGAGAAAGAAGTGCACCATCCTCTCGTTGTAAATGGTATTCAAGGTTTCATTATAAACCATGTCTTGTTAATACTCTACACCACGATTCATTCAGATTGCACCAGTGATTATACATCCTACACACAGTTTATATATAATGTACTGAAAAATGCCAAACATTTCAGTTAATCGGGAAGCGTTGTTTTCCACTGCTTGGTGCAGTTTATTTATGGTCACAATTCATGATGACATGAACTTTTTTGGGACCAGTACATGTTTTGTAGATACTGTAATTGTGTTGTTTTGTTTGAAAGCAGTCTAACCATACTCTATTAGAAACTCCTTGTGACGATAGTTATTTAAGTATATGATGGGTGATCTATAAATAAAATTGGAATAGGCAAGAAGGCCGCAAAGGTACTGAAAATATTTGAAAAATGGATTTGTAATTTAATGTGAAAAATTTATGTACATTGTTTGTTACAGCTTCATATTGGTATCTTCTGTACAGTTTTAATACCAGATGTTCATTACAAAGGCATTGACTCTCTGTATTTTGATCTTAAAATTATAACTGAATACAAATAATTACATATGTTTATTGTCCATAATTTTTGAATAGCATGTTTGTGAGGTGGTTAATGCTGCTACTTCTTGAATGCAGTGTCCTGAATTTGAATTCCGCATGTTGGCGTCATGCCTGCTTTTGGTTTTCTTTCCACTTCGCCAAAGACCTATGGATTAGGTTAAATGGAGACTTTAAAGTGGTGCTGTGTGAGTGTAAGATTATGAATAATAGTGAGCCAAAAATGAACTGGCACACTGAAATTGATTGGGCAGGTTTAAGGGATGATGTTATGTTACATATAGATGTTCCACTGTAACAATAGTAGAGTCTCTTGATCTATATGGTCTAGCATCAGTTTTCAAATATAACGCTATGCTTTTAGTGTAACTGCTGATTGTTTTTCTTTCCCCCCTTTTAATTGCTTTCAAATTCATATACATATTCTCCCTGTAATTTAAATAATTGCTTATTTCAAATTAAAAACGTCCCCAAGCAGAAATAGCTTTTGCTTTTCTGAAGAAGACTGTGCCAAATTCATTATTTGTTGTCAATTTGCATGTTAGGGTAATTTATTGAGGGGGCCACCTGAGTGAATACATGTGCAAATGTTACTAATTTATCTGTTTCTGTTTACATTTTTTTATAGTTGGGCAAAATTTTCTTCAGTTTAGGATTAGACTATTATGGATCATATATAATTTTGAATTTTTTTTTTAATCTTAAGTTTTTGACAAAAATACACATTTTTGCTTTTGGAAAATCACTTTGAATATTTCTGTAATTTTAACAATACAGGATAAGATTAATATTAATAACGTTGAAGTAAAAGTTTTAATTTATAATTCTGTGTTTCATTTTCTTATTAAACTGAAATTGCAAAGTAAAATGGAAGATATCTTGTTTCACTCTTATTGCAACATTCTTTGCTTCTAGGACATTGTTTGGTTTTCTAAATAGTGTAGATATTAACATTCCTTTGGGCTGAACAGAAATAATTAAGAATAGTGTTAACATTCTTAAGTCCTCTCAATCAAATACAAGGTCTTGGAACCCAGAACTTATTCCAGCAGCTTTGGGTACAAGTTTTCATATACACTGAAATGGGGCCAGTTTACATTTGCTAATTAATCTAACCAGCATGTGTTTGTGTGGAAGTTTCCTCACAATATTCAGATTTTCTTTCCACTTCCCCAAATATGGGGAGAACTTGCAAACTCCTCACAGACAAAATGACAGAGCTTGGGATTGAAACCCTGGACAGCAGCAGTAGTAAGCACTGCTCTGTGCTGCCCAATTTAATTAAACTTGACCTAAAAATGTGCCATTGTTATTTGCCTAGATTTTTGAATAATTAAGAATGGAATATGCGAGACCAATAGAAGAAACATCCAGATATTGTTTATTCAGACAGATGTGGCAGGAAGAATCACCACAGACATACATCAGACATTTCAAATCAATTATTGAAGCCTTTCAAGTAGATATGAAACAAAATCGAAAAGTTAACTACAAATCTTAATTTATATTATTTTTTTGTTTACCTGCTTGTAACTCCCCTCCTTCAGTTGTTTCATATTAACATGATGTGTCCTGATATTCAAAAAAATATATGCATTCATGTAAAATGTACCCGCTTGCATTGCAAAAACACATGCCATTTTGTTGTATTTTTTTCCCATTGGACTTTCACAACTTATGAAACAACTTAATTGTAACTCTATTTCAGCCAGAAGATGAAGTAATCGCTGTGGGGTTGACAAATGGCATACTCAGTATTCGTCACAGAAAACAAACAGAAGAAAAACTTCTAATGGAAAATAAAAAAAGACGTAAACCAGCCTATCGTTATTATGTGAGAGGCAAGAACTATAGGCCGAAACAGGTTAGTGTTCTCTGTTTTATGAGTAAATTTAAATAAAACAATGTTAGGACATAACTTAAGGTCATAACCTGGCCACTAGATATGTTGACATTAAATCGGCAAGAATTCTTTAATGTTCATAGATAACTTTCAGGGGGGCGTTTATATTGTTGGTAATTTCATGGAGGAATTTTACTAGTTTGAAAAAGGACCTTAAATTCAGGTATTTGCTGAGGTGGTTATGTGTTTTGAACACCATCAACAAGTTATTTACATTAGCTATGCTAGTTAGAAGATTTACTTGATCCTACTCTACAAGAACGTTTTTAACAATATGACCAAAAAGAGTATTCTGTTGACTGCAGAATAATAAAGGAAGATATAGCGGGTTGGGCAATGACTGATTGACCGCCAATAAAACATTAGCAGTTGGCGAAAGCAATTAGGAAACATCAGATGCTTTGCATTACCTTTCTTGTTCTGTGATATTTGATTTTGTATTTTACAAGTTATCAGATACCATGAATTCTCTGTCATATTTTTCTCTTGCAGAAGAAATGTTTCACGTCATGCCTAAAGACATCAAATTCTCATAGTTGGACTGTGTGTCTAAGCTGGTTAGAAGGCATACACACGCCCCAGAAATTGATTTTTTTTTTCTTTTTCAAGGCTGTGTACTTAAATAGGTGCTCAAAGCATGGAAACATTCTTGTAGTGTATCACATAGCCTTTTTGGAGTTTGTTTATTAATTATGGTATTGGTTTTTGCTAAACATGTACTAGGAGAAACACCCAGCATTGGCCAGATATATTTGAAAATTGAACATTTCTGATAAATAAGAGGAAAAATATAGCTAAAAAAGAAGTAACCAATTTCATTTTAACAGCATATACTGTGCATTTACTTATTTGGTTGACACCTGTATCCATGGCGAATTACAACATTTATGATACAAATGATTACATTTCTTTTGGTTTTCTGCTTAGAAAACTAATAGCTGACATATCTTTATATACAGTACATCACTTTTTTCAGTTAAATGATATGTTGTGGCACATTCAGATGTTATGTTTAAATTGTCAATACTCCCTTCATCTGACACCAAGGCAATCTTTTTTTTTTTCTTGACACACTTAAGATTTTGTGCAGATCAATTTAGATTGGTCATACTAATGAAGACTTTGGCTTCATTATAAGGGAGGAGGTCAGCACTGTAACATATTCACATTACATTTTCAAAAATGTAATAATATAAAGTAAAGCAACCTGCAATGGAAAGAAGTCATTATGTAGAAATTTGATAATTGGCTTAGTAATATGAAAGCTTCATTTTCCTTAAAAATCTCGATCGTAGAATAACATCTAACAAAATAAACTGCAACCGCAAGATTTCATATTTTCATTATTTATTGTTATAGAAGAATATAATCTATAGAACTACTGTAATATTCATAAAGATGTATATCTTCAGTTATTTAATTTTGCTCAAACTGTACAAACCACCATGGCAGTTAGTTTTATTTATGATATACAGTAGCTAATGTGGTAAATTGTTAAATTTATCATTATCCTTTTTTTCCCCACTTTTGAGTATCTCAATATTGAAAATACTATTATCTATATTAAATTAAACTTTGTCATGTCATCCTTAAACTGAGAAATTTTGTTTACCTGTTCATCGTCATTCATTTAACAGGGATACTTATATTTCATCTAACTTCAAAATTCTTTGCTTTGTAGCTTGTTTTAAAAGGCCTGGGTGGAAGCCAACTTGGGAAGTAATTTTCACATTCTAAGGAGATTCGGACCTAAGCAGAAAAGGCTTCTACTTGGTCTACACAAACAGTGAGGCCATTTGCAGAGCACTCTTTTATTTCAATTTCTTTCTTGCTGTACACTCAGACTTGTATTAGATCAACAGAACAAAGTTCAGTTCCACAAGAGAAACAGGAAAATAGTTAGGCAATTCTTACCTAAAGACAACTGTACCCTAGAAATTGTGACATTAAAAGATGTGAACTTTTCTGAGCTAAGCATTTTCTTCTTAAAGTTTAGAGTTGTAAACACGAGTAAAATAAATGAAGATAAAATTAAGTACAGCTTGAACCCCATGGGCAACTTGCAGAGAAGACCACAGAGTAGCATAAGAGGGTCTAATGACCACACTTGGAGTACGCATTTTTCAGCACTTTAGAAAATCTGAATGATTAAAATATCCTGACATTAGAAAATTTTAAATGAACGAAGAAAAAATTGAAAAGTATTATTACAATAATAAATCTGACTTGCTCATTTTTATTTTTACGTATATTGACACTTGGTAAGTTCAAAAGGATTCATGTAACTTCAATACACATTTTAGATTTTGGAATGATTATTTTGAATGATTTAAAAACTTTTGAAGCTGTGACAGAAGTGAGTGATTGTTTGTGAAAGTTTTTTATTACTTTTTTTATTTTTTATTATTATTGACCATTCAAGGAAGTCATTTCATGTTTTGTTTACCTTTCTGTTTATGGCAGTAGTCAAGAACATATGTGTTCTTTTTATGAAATTAGTGTATGTAACTTGGTTACAATCTGGCTGACCAGCATATTGAAATTTTACAATTTGCTTAAGGTGTTTTCATTTTTCGGTTTACTCTTAGATGTTACTTTTAAGCAAGACCCTATCTGTAGTGTTTACTAAATTTATCTTGTAAACAATAGTTTATACTTTCATTCTAGGATGACCTGTTAGTGAGCAAACCTGTTAAAATGCACTTAAAGAAGTATGACCGACAACTTAAAAGCTTTGAAGTGACAAAAGCGCTTGATACAGTCCTTGAGGTAAGTTGTAAATTTAGTTTTTAAGAATCAATTGCATATTTAAACAGTACTATATATTAAAAATGAAAATGGTGCACTTTTTCTTTTCTTTCAATTATCTATCTATCTATCTATCTATCTATCTATCTATCTATCTATCTATCTATCTATCTATCTATCTATCTATCTATCTATCTATCTATCTATGTTTTTTATGTTGTTTTACAATAACTATGAAATAGCTCTGTTGGAAATTTGTGGACCAAAGGGGGGCCTAAGGATTGTCGGTATCTATGGATAATGGCTTCATATAAGGAAAGCTAATATGAGTGCTGTGTTTGCGCAAGTGTGTGTGTGTAGATATATAAAATATTAATTTCCAAACTTAGATGTTTGTTAACCTAAAATAAAGTTTCATTATGGTGATGTATGTGTGGCTGAAAGAAATCTAACAGATTATAGTTCAGTATTATTTGTCTGTTCTTATTTAGCATCTATTCCATGTTTATCTGTAACAATTGAAACAAAAGAACAATGTCACATGCTTTTACTACCTGTACATATTATAATGGCACTTTAATGAGCAAAGCTGAATTTTAAATGGTCAAATTTATCAAGCTATTTTATAGTATTTAGTTTGATACCAGAATAATTGGTTATGGAAAATGGCATGTACATCATAGTGGGATTTCATGGTAAGACTTTTGTTGCACAACTGCAAACCTTAAAATAAGTAATATTATGGTTTAATATTAATTTATTTACGTATTAATGCAACTTTTTTTTTCTGTTAATTCTTGTATGAGGCAGATTTTATTTCTTCAGATTATTTGTATAATGCAGATTAGTGTAAATATTTTTTAATTTTTCTACAGCCTCACATTAGGATAAAAACCCCAGAAGTAACAGTTGCAGTTCTTCAGGAACTTAATCGGAGAGGTACTTTAATGAATGCATTAGCAGGAAGAGACGAGAAGAACTTTTCAATACTGCTAAATTTCTTAATCAGGTATCTGTTATATTAATATAAGATTTCATGATGGCTGTTATTTTTAGCTAATATGACTATTAATTATCTCACCTTCTTTTTACATGTATTTTGTTTTCAGGCATGTAGTTGATCCAAGGTTTGCTCGAATTTTAATAATTGTTGCAGATATGGTCTTGGGTAAGTCAATTAAGGATATTCCCATTTTGTAGCTGCATCCCAAGGTTTAAAGTATTTTATGTATTTATGTTAAAATATTACACTTACAGAAGACTGTTCATTATGATACCAACAACTGTAGTTAAGTAAAACGAAGACCTGATGCATGTCTGTTGCTGCCAGCATGTGTAAATTTAAAATATCCAAGGTAGCAGAAGTAATAAACAGACAAAAGAAGATTGAAATACTCAAAGCTTTTGCTTATTGTTATATTAAATCAGAAAATTATCACTGGTGTAGTATGCTTACTTAACACTTCTAACATGCAATGTACAGCATTATTAGACAGACATAATGGCTAAGTCATTGGATTTTAAACAACGTTGCCAGTTCAGTTCCTACCTTTACAACCCTTCGTTTCACTTAACCAATTTTTACTCTACAAGTTAGGCTAGAAAAAAGAAGTTAAAGTTTCAGTGTATCCTGATCTAAGTTGTCTAGTGTGTAGACATTTGTATGGGAGCAGTAATATTGTTCAAAATAAATCTGACCAGAACTATTTTATTCTGTTTATAAGGTAGTTTTTTAATTTTTTTTATCTTTCTCTGAGGTTTCAGAATTACTAGTGGGATGTGTTTTCTGTCTAAACATGAAGATGCTTGGTTTACATATAAAAATGAAAGTGTTGTGTACCACAAAATTTTCTCCTGTTCTTTCATTGACATTAGCTCCTGATAGTTGAAATACTTGTCTCAAAATTTATCAGAATTATTAGAATATAAGAAACTTCCTTGCCGACGTGCTTTTATATAATTCATTTACTATTGAAATTCTATGCTCTCAGTTTTTGTCAGTTTTCCTGTGGTATTCTACAAACTTGTGTATTTGTTAAAGCTTTCTGAAGTAAATCACTTATAATATGACCAGGTGTGGGTGCTCTCATAGCATAATTCTGACAGAACTGCAAAGAGTATAACCTTTAACCTTTCTGGGCCTACCTCCACAGGTTTAAGTGCCTGTCTAGTGTGTGATGACTTGTCCACTTGCTACGTCAAATTACTGTAAAAAGCACTCCAACTCTCTCTAGCAAACCTTGGCCTAGCTTCCTTCCATCAGTTTAGAAATTGCCTTAACTCGCCTTCCTGCTCTAAGCTTGATCTGGAGCTGGATCAGACATTGGTTGTGATCTTCTTTCTCCCATGGAAGTGGTGTGTTAATGTGCCTCCTTGCTGTCTAAGCTCAATTCATGCCAGAGTTGGTTCTGTAAAGTCTTGTGCCCACCAAGCCAAACTGTCCTCTATACTCCTTTAATGGCCAGGATTCTTACTCCTTATTTTGAAAGTTCATCATTCAGACTAAAAGAAAGTTGTACGTTTTCAATTGAATATCAGTCTTAATTTTTGAAGCCCTTAAGTAATAAACAGGAATATTCAAAAAGTATTCAGTGAAGCTAAAGACCTGACACTTAAAGTAACACGTTCCTTTCTTGAAGTGTGTGTAATTGTATATTCCACTGCTTTGTACCTTACAAAATGCATTTTGTGTAGTTTGTGAGTTTTCTAATATGTCAAACTTTTCATTATGGGTTTCCTGAATACCTCTGTCTGTATAATTTATTTATAAATCACTTGTAAATCTATTAGAAAATGGTTACTTACAGTTGTAGGGAATATAGTATGAGTGAAGAAAAAAATTGCTAAGGCTATTTCTGTGTTACAAATTTAAAAAGGGATTTAGAAACGTGGCGATTTAAATTTTTAGCCTTCCCTGTGTGATACCAGACCTTTTTTAAATCAGATTTTGCCTCTGAAACATTTCATGTCCAAGCCAAGGTTTCCAGATTTACTCTCATTTACTTACTCCTCCTCCATGTTTTTTTTTTCTTCTTCTTTGTTTTAGACATCTATGGTTCCATACTTGGACAATCTGCAGTGATTGACAAGCAGTTTGTACGACTTCAAGAGCTAATTGAGAAGGAGTTGGACTACCAGCAGGAACTGGTAGAAGTTCTAGGGATGATGGATACTCTGTTTGCAACAATGACAGCAAAAAAGGAAGCTCTGGCACCACAAAGTAGGTCTAATGGTCCTACAGAGGGACAACCGCACACTGAAGTCATGCCTGACCAAGAAGAAATGTCTTAAAACAGCACCTGAATTTGAATAAGTCAGGACAACGTTTTGAATTCCTGTCTTCCAAAACAGGATTTTAGAAAATTCTTTTTTGAATATTCTTTGACAACAATTGCTCAAAATGTCCATAAACTGCAGCTGTGCAAGTTTCAGTTTGGCAAAATACTGATTGCACCTCAAATACATCTCCTCCAGCAGGCAACTACATTACGGATGATTTTTGTTTGATTTTTTTTTTAATTATGTTTTTTTAAAAGACATTTTTATGAAAGAAAGAATGAAGGTATATCAGTCTCTTCTCAAGACATTACTTTACTTTCAGAATAACCCATTTATTTTTTGACTTAGAACTATTTTATTATCAAAATAAATTATGGATTTTTGGGAACATGATTGTGCTGTACAGCTCTTAATGGTAAATTGATGAGTCATTCAGATTTCAAAAGTGCTTCTAAATATGTTCAAATAATAAACACCATCTTCAATTTTAACCTTACTTTACATAGTACAACTACAATTCATGCATTAATAACTTGCTGTGTATCAGCGGGGATTTTAATGCTTTGTCAAGTAGGAAGCTAACAGCACTGTATGAAAACCATTTCCAGACATACACGTTCATTCAGAAGAATATTTATTTTTATAGTCGTACAATCTTCTGGTCATCCCCAATATTTAGATAACAAGAAGATCTTGGCAGAGGTATTTGGCTATGCAGTCTTTTTTTAGATGGTTGTAGTGATGAGAAATAATAATAAAATGGCCACAAATGTAGAGGGGATTGGGCCCAGTGAGCTCTCGAGGCACTCTTCACTTGTGTTGGCGCCATTGACTCTAATAACTTTGCCCCATAAGTGACTTGATGTTGGAGTTTACAAAATGGCCTGCTGTAGATTGCAGATGGATGGTGCCGTTCAGGAGTGAAAAGGGCAAGGTGGTTAGCTACCTTTTTTTTTTTTTTAACATGTTGTACTCTGAGCCACACATAGCAGATGTTAATTATTATATAAATGTTTTTCTATTTTTGACCCCCGCTAGGTTTCAGTTTTTGATGCTGTGATTCATTTGAATAAATATGTTCATTTTCTCTACAGTGTCTGTATTTGCACAGGTCTTTGACAGGGTCTAATGACTAGTACAAATTACATGAAAGGAACAAAAAATAAAATAGTTTGTGCCATACAAAGCAAAAGAGTGAAAAAAAATTCCTAATTTCACATTGTTTTAATATTGTTGTGCAGAGTTATCAGATGCATATTAATTAATTGCAAATAGCTTTATTAGCGCATAAAGTTAATTTTATCACAAAAACCCATTTTCACTTATTTTGGCCCAGGCCCAATATGATCAGCTGAAAGTGCCCAGTAAGTGCCAGGATAGTCTACTCCTGAGGAGTCAGCGACAAAATCGTGACAGACGCCTGCTTTGATATTGGCAGTATGGGGGCGTGAGTGCGTCTGAATGCACAGTGAAGCGAGGACTTTTGGACAATGGCCTTGTGTCAAGAAGGGCAGGAAAGAAGCCACTTCCTTCCAAGAATAACATCCAAGGACAGACTGAAATTCTGCAGGAAGTTCAAGAATTGAACAGCAGAAAACTGATGCAGTAATGTTTAGGACATCTGGAAAATCAATTGTCCGGAGAAGGAAAAGGTGAACGTTATCATAAGTCCTGTGTCGTTCCAACAGTGAAGCATCCTGGGACAATCCATGTGTGGGGTTGCTTCTCATCCACTCTCAGTTCTACCCAAGAACACTGCCATAAATAAGTAATGGTATTAAAACAGCCTCCAAGAGTAACTTCTCCCAACAATCCAGGTGCAATCTGGTGATGATCTGCGTGTTTTCCAGAATGATGGAATAGCATGTCACAAGGCAAAAGCGATAACGAAGTGGCTCGGAGATCATAACATTGAAAGTTTGGACCCGTAGCCAGGAAACTCCCCAGATCTTAATCCCATTGAAAACCTGTGGTCAGTTCTCGAAAAGCGGGTGGACAAGCAGAAGCCCACAAATTGTGATCAACTCCAAGAACTAAAAAGGCAAGAATGGATCACCATCAGTCAGGATTTGGCCCAGAAGGTGACATCCAGCATGCCAGAGCGAACTGCAGAAGTTATGAAGAAGTGTCAACACTGTAAATATTTGACTGTTTACATAAATGTGATATATTTTCCAATAAAAGCCTTTGGATCTTATGAAATGTTTATAAATGTTCTTCAGTATACCATAGAAACGTAAAAAATAATCTGAAAGTGCTGAAGCCGCAAAGTTTGCAAAACACAACATTTGTGTCACTGCCAAACTTTTGGCCACTACTGAATATCAGCAAGTAGTTCTTTCCCTTTGTAGTGATTGAGGAAACCAAAGGGGCCTGACGATGACATCTCACATTCAGGACTGGACTAGGACATGCGCAGGCTAATTTCACTGAATGTTAATAATGGTGTTGAGCTTTGAATCCCATCTCCTAGATAGTCCTGCCACTGACAGCCAAGATGAAGGGGGGGAAGTTGTTTTGTTGAGGCTTTAACTGATGATTTCAAAGGGTCCGTTATTTCGTGTCATGGCGTTGCATTGCTTATATACTACTGTGCCAGAGCTTCAGGACAACGGTTGGAATCCAAGCCCGGTTTCTGTCGGTGGGGAGCTGCCATGCTCTTCCTGGGTATGGTACATTAGCAAGAGGGTTCATCTAACTTCACGTTGGCCAGATAGAATTCTAAATCTAGTAGAGATGTCACAAATTAAATTTGAATACTTCGTAGAGAGCGTTTTAGTATTCCAAAGAATGTAGGATTAACTGGAGGGTTTAACTTTGGATTAATATTTGATAGGGGGTGAAGGGGAGCATGGCATTTAAAAGTTTATTGTGGGGTACAACAGTGACCAGCTATAAAGTAAAACATACAGGAAGATGACATCATGAGAAAAGAGACTCTTTACCATTGCTAAACACGTGGTGATGGTTGGAGGCCACAATATCCTGAATAAAGTTTATGTCTGCGCTATTACCTAAAGAAGAATGGATAGCAGAAGAGTGGACTGTTGAGAGATGTAGTTGAAAGGAAGAAGAGTCAGTTTGTACCAAGTCATGTTATAACCTGATCGAACGTCACATATACATCAGGGATTGGCTCTGAGCCCTTTATTTGCAATGTTGATGGACAAGTTGGGGCGGCACGGTGGCGCAGTGGTAGCGCTGCTGCCTCGCAGTTAGGAGACCCGGGTTCACTTCCAGGGTCCTCCCCACGTGGAGTTTGCATGTTCTCCCCGTGTCTGCGTGGGTTTCCTCCCACAGTCCAAAGTCATGCAGGTTAGGTGCATTGGCGATTCTAAATTGGCCCTAGTGTGTGCTTGGTGTGTGTCCTGCGGTGGGTTGGCACCCTGCCCAGGATTGGTTCCTGCCTTGTGCCCTGTGTTGGCTGGGATTGGCTCTAGGAGACCCCCGTGACCCTGTGTTCGGATTCAGCGGGTGGAAAAATGGATGGATGGATGGACAAGTTGACAGACGAGATTAGACAGGAGTCCCCGTGGACTATGATGTTTGCTGATGACATTGTGATCTGTAGCGATGGTAGGGAGCAGGATGAGGAGACCCTGGAGAGGTGGAGATATGCTCTAGAGAGGTCAGTAGGAACAAGACACAATACATGTGTGTAAATGAGAGGGAGGTCAGTGGAATGGTGAGGATGCAGAGAGTAGAGTTGGCGAAGGTGGAGGAGTTTAAATACTTGGGATCAACAGTACAGAGTAATGGGGATTGTGGAAGAGAGGTGAAAAAGAGTGCAGGCAGGGTGGAATGGGTGCAGAAGAGTGTCAGGAGTAATTTGTGACAGACGGATATCAGCAAGAGTGAAAGGGAAGGTCTACAGGACGGTAGTGAGACCAGCTATGTTATATGGGCTGGAGACAGTGGCACTGACCAGAAAGCAGGAGACAGAGCTGGAGGTATCAGAGTTAAAGATGCTAAGATTTGCACTTGGTGTGACGAGGATGGACAGGATTAGAAATGAGGACATTAGATGGGAGACGAAGTCAGAGGGGTGCGATTGTGTTGGTTTGGACATGTGCAGAGGAGAGATGCTGAGATATTGGGAAAAGGATGTTAAAGATAGGCCTTCCTCTTTTCCTCTTGCCTAGCAGCTCTAAGTGAAGATTTATGGATGTGGTGAGAGAGGACATGCAGGTGATGGGTGTAACAAAACAAGATGCAGAGGACAGGAAGATATGGAAGAAGATGATCCACTGTGGCAATCCCTAATGGGAGCAGCCAAAAGAAGAGGAAGGTGGCATTTTCAGGATTTGAACCAGAAACATTCCTTTTGCCGGTGCAGATTTGTAGCCTCAAAGCCACCATTCTGCCATTTAAAGAAACCTTGAATGATTTGGACCTCGCCCTACTACTAACTACTTTATCTTCAGAAGTTTGGCTGTTAAGTCAGACTCTAGCTTCCTGCAATTAGTGCTTATACTTCTTTGATCTCCACTGGCAGTGTGTTCCAGAGCTTGGGAGCACAACAACTAAAAGCTACCTTGCCAATGTATTAATGTTTCACCTTTGGTATAGACAAGAGAACAGAGTTTGAGGAGCTCCGATTTCTAATGGGCTTGTAACCGTTCAGAAGTTCAGCGATATATGAAGGTCCTAGTCTATTTAATGCTTTGTACATAGTTTAAAATCCCTTAAAATCTATTCTAAAAGACACCGGAAGTCAATGGAGG
This sequence comes from Erpetoichthys calabaricus, assembly GCF_900747795.2. NCBI lineage: Eukaryota > Metazoa > Chordata > Cladistia > Polypteriformes > Polypteridae > Erpetoichthys > Erpetoichthys calabaricus. The sequence continues at coordinate 165,371,174 of NC_041400.2, forward strand.
TGACACAGGATTGGTGTAATATATTGTTTTCTTCTTTCTTGTTAATATTCTAACAGCAGCATTCTGTACTATTTGTGACTTACTAATGGTCGTTTTAGGCAATCAGTAAAAAAGGAATTAAAGTAGTAAAGGTGGGTAATAATAATAGCATGTATTATTATTTCAGCGTCATTCAGTAATAAAAAAGATCTGATCTTTGCTATATTTCTTAGATGACAGATTTGCTGTCTTTGTAATCTACTCAACCTATTTTTTAAAACTCGGATTACCATCAAGAATTACACCAACATTGTGTTACCATACTGTCAAACCTTGAATTCGGAGTATCCCTTGGCGCTTGTGGTCTCATAAACTGTAGTCCCATAATTATTACTTAAGGTTTTTTCTCATTAAGTTTTAGATAGTTGTTACACATCCATTCATTCATAGAAATTAAGCACTGTTCAATATTATTTATTACATCTAGAGAACTGAGCTCAATTGATATATACAAATTGAATATTATTGGAATAAAAGTGGAAATCAACTGCAAAGTTTCTGATATTACTTGCTGGTAGTATTTAAAGGGAGAACAGTAATGGAGCCAAAGATGCTTATCATTTAAAACTGTGTTGATATTACCAACAACAGAGTAGCCGATGATAGTAACAATTCTTGGAGTAGCAGCAGATGAGCAAACTTCCAAGACAGGGGGTTGAGAATCTGTTATGTGTAGAGAGGTCTGGTGCTGGCGACAGGTTCGACTTGGTCGTTGCCATCTTTCATGTACTCATCTATCAGGCACTGGAGTAACACTAAGAATCCCTGGCCTTAACCGGGTTGCTGACTCTGTCGGTAGCCTGCAAGACACACACTGTGGTGTTGATGTTGCTGATGATTCTGTGGCCCCAGTCTTTAGTCATACATTGCCTGGATATCCCTCTGGAGTCGATCATAAAGGTTGTCCCATCAGCTCAGGATCTCTCCAATGCATCCTCCAGAGCTGACTTCTTTACCGTTAGATGTGATTATCATTCGAATGGTTTGCTGGTAGGCTCCTCTACTGTTTCGATCTCTGCCTGTACACTAATTATGGGTCTTGCCGTTGGTGTGCTAGTAGTGACCTTGTAGCTGCCTTCCTCCATGTTTGCTGAAACACATTCTTCCTCCTCATCAATTGGAAAGTGAAACCGACAAAAAAAGATAAAACAAAATATTGAAATGGAAATAAGAAAATAGTTCAACAAAATAAAAATGTATGACATCTCGCATCCATTCTGGGCCTCATGTATAACGCCGTGCGTAGAACTCACACTATAACATGGCGTAAGCACAAAAGCGGAAATGTTCGTATGCACAAAAAAATCCAGATGCATAAATCTGTGTGTTCACCAACTTCCACATTCTTCTGCTACGTAAATCCTGGTCAGCGTGAAAAGTAACGCACGTGCACGCGCCTGCTGTCCCGCCCCAACTCCTCCCAGAATTACGCCTCTTTGAATATCCAAATTAATATAAATAGCCCTTAAGCTCAGCCTTCTGTGAAAAGATAATGGCAAAAGCACGAGGGAAAATAGAAGAATTTCAGAGAATACCAAGTGGAGGCAAGGAAAAACACACTATTTGTTGGTTTAAACAGTGGTATAAACAACAAAAGGAAGTTGATCGAGTGACATAGCGTGTCGGAGAAACTCGAAAGCTCAAGTTCACAATGTAGCACAGCGCCCGAAATAAAAAAGAACTTGTCACATATCAAAGTCGCCGTGAAAAGGAGAGTCGTAGCCCACTGTCTGAGTGTCATATGAAAGCTTATTAGGGTACAGAGATAAAAAAAAAAATAGGCACACAGTGGGGAAAAAAAGCACGAAATGTCAACTTTAATCTCGAAATTTCCAATTTAATCACGTAGTTTATTTTGTCATTAAAGTAGAACATCATAAACTTCATCTTAAAATCGTTTAATTTACTAGTTTCTCAAATCCCATCGTAACTAAAGTAGCACGTTAAATGCTTTGTTTTGTATTTGATCTTCTATGTGCTCTGTGTGTGTGAATCACTACGTGCTTCCGGGTTTTCTCTTCCTCCGACAGGTCACAGAATCCATTACATTCGTAATATTACAGCTCTCTGAATAATTAAAATACTGAGATGTATACATGATATAATTTTCATGATGATAGGAGTTAAAGCATGTTATTAAACATGGAAACATGGTGGAGCAGTGATTGTTCATGTCTCACACAAGATGCTTGCTGCGCCGTGCGTGACCTTCGATGAAATACTTTATTGTAGCAGTACTGTCTCTTTCAAACGTACTAACCCCCAATTCCTGTCCTTACTTTTCTTTCTCCAAATAACCAAATCGCCACATAATCATATCTGAAATAGACGTTAAGCCATCTGTAAGCTTAGAATGCAGATTCTTCAAAACTTTTAAGGAACATCGAAATATCTTCGTAGTACGTGTTTAATTATTCTATCCATCTATCCTTCCAGTGTAGCGTCAGCACCAGCAAGAATACAGCGTGAGGCAGGAACAATCCGTGAACGGAGCGCCAGCTCGTTGCTAGTGCTGCAACACCATGTCCTCACGTGTTTAATTATTAACAATAGAGATTATTTAAAGGAAGTTAAAGTTTTATCTGTATAATATAATAAACATATTATATAACCCTTGTGTACTCCAGGGTTGGAGCTACAGTCAAAATGTGCGTGGCTTTATGTCAAGTATAGATTTTATACATCGCGATTTGAGCGTGGAAACGTTTTTGGGAGTACGCACCGTTTATACATGAGGCCCCAGTTGCGGCCAAGTCAGAGTCCATATCTCAAATGAAATTGAGAATCTGTGGCTGGACTTGACCATGGCTGTTCACTCACAATCACCAAGCAACCTGACAGAGCACAAGCAGCTTTTGAAAGAATAATGTGAAAGAATTGCAATGTCCACATTTGCAAAGCTGATAGAGAGAGACCTGGCACACAGACTCAAGGCTGTCATGGCCGCCAAAGGCACATCTACTAAATACTGACTTGAAGAAGGTGAATACTTACACAGTCAATTATTTTGGGTTTTATATTGGCACCTTCTTACAAGCAGTGAGCATCACTTGGTCTCAACATCAGACAAGTGGGAGTATGTTGCTCTTTTATAAGTAGGGTCCAAAAAGACTGGCAGGAGGCTAATCTGTACTCTTCAGCCTATTATTTAGACACACATTTGTTAACGAGGAAATACACAGTTGGTTCTGCCTCGTCACACTCTAAAAAAATGTTTTATTTTTTTGTCATAATCTGCTTCTTTCAAAACAGTTTTGGGGTACCAGATAAGATCCCAGTTAGAGTAGGACTGCACCAGGTATCTTCTTGAAGTCCTTACCTCTTTGATCTGGTTATAGATGTGTTGCTTTATGGGATAAAAAAACAATCTGATGACACAGTGTTGTGTAGCACCAGAAAGAACAAAGTGGAGAGGAAGTTGGAAGAATGGAGAACGGCTTTGAAAGATAGAACACTGAAGTTAAATAGAAAGAAGACCGAATCTGAGTTTTAACGATGATCAGAATTCATAAGTTAGCCTGCAGGGAGAGCTGTTGAAAAGAGTGCATAAACGTAAAATATCTAGGATCAGTGGTAGACCAACATGGAGAAATAGACGCAGAGATAAACCAGAGTGTAGAGTGGTTGGAACAATAGGAAGGAAGGTATCAGAAGAATTAAGGCAAATGTTAAAGGTTAGGTTTTTAAGAGAGTGGTAAGACTAGCAATGATGTATCGAGCAGAGACACAGGCTGTAATGGGAGCACAGGAGAAGAAGTTAAATGTGTCGTAAATGAGAATGTTGAGATGGTGTGGGCAAAGGTTTTAAGTGTGCCACTGTAATCTGTGAGGTTTATTACAAACACATTATTTTATAAAAGATTATTCCTTTATTGAAGCCACACACACACCAGCTAACAGGGTGGAACTGGCTAGGAAGATGGATAGAAGTGTGAAAGACAATCCAGGCAGGCTATTTTAAAATGCTGAAGTTGGCTGAATAAATATATGTGTGACCAACGGCTACTGCCTTTTGAAACCATGAGAACATGGGCATAGTCCACTATAACATGGACAGCTCTGTGGGAAGTTGCCCATACCTTGCAAATATATAAATATGTGAATATTTATAATGCACAAGAACTATTACAAAGCCATAAGCTGACCAAATGCTGCTCTCTGCCCTGCTAGAGGTTCATACAACTGTCAGCATCCCCACAGTGAAGACTGAATGACACCTGTACGTTCCATTGGCTTCTCTCCGGCCTGGATATGTATGTAAACTGCTCAAAAAAATTAAAGGAACTTTGAAAACACATCAGATCTCAATGGGAAAAAATCCTGCTGGATATCTATAGTGATATGGACTAGGTAATGCGTTAACACCGAAAAGATGCCACATTGTTTGATGGAAATGAAACTTATCAACCTACAGAGGTCTGAATTCAAAGACACCCCGAAAATCAAAGTGAAAAAATGATGTGGCATCTAGTCCATTTTGCTGAAATTTCACCGCAGCAACTCAAAATCGTACTCCATAGTTTGTACGGCCTACATGTGCCTGACAACGTTGAGACATGCTCCTAATGAGACGACAGATGGTGTTCTGGGGGATCTCCTCCCAGATCTGGACCAGGGCATCACTGAGCTCCTGGACAGTCTGAGGTGCAACCTGGTGGCGTCGGATGGACAAGAAACATAATGTCCCAGACGTGTTCTATTGGGTTGAGGTCAGGCGATCATGGAGGCCAGTCAATGGTATCAATTCCTAAATCCTCCAGGAACTGCCTGCATGCTCTCCCCACATGAGGCTGGGCATTGTCGTGCACCAGGAGGAACCCAGGACCCACTACATCGGCATAGGGTCTGACAATGAGTCCAAGGATTTCATCCCGATACCTAATGGCAGTAATGGTGCCGTTGTCTAGCCTGTAGAGGTCTGTGTGTCCCTCCATGGATATGCCTCCCCAGACCATCACTGACTCGCCACCAAACCAGTCATGCTGAATGAATTATGCACTGTATAGTTTGAGGTGGAAATTACATTTTAAAGCAAGTTAAATACACAAATCTCTTTTTGTACAATATTGCTCGTTTGATTATTTCCGCCATGGTTACTAAAGGGATGTGTTAGGTTCCTGTCTGTTCTGCATCAAGGAGTGAATGCCCCCTGCGGTATACAGATGGATGTGTGGAATTACTAAAAAGGACAGAATAGAATTATTGTCTATGAATCCTGGCTTGTAGACTGTCCATGTTTTTTCTGTGGATACTTTGATTTTCCTCCCATTTCCCAAAAACGTACAGATAATGTTAAGTGGTAATTCTAAACTGGTCTTGCACAAGTGATTACTGGGTTTGTATGTGAGCATGACTTGTTATGGACTGGCAATTGTTTTGTTCCTTCCTTGTGCCCAAAGCTGTCACAATG